>NW_026893844.1:0-335776 GCF_032452875.1 Bos javanicus
GATCATGCACTGATCACGTAATTGATCATGCACTGATCACGTGGCTGACTGGCGCACTGATCACGTGACTGATCATGCACTCATCACGGCGACTGATCATGCACTGATCACGTGGCTATCATGCACTGATCACGTGGCTGATCATGCACTGATCACATGCCTGATCATGCACAGATCACATGACTGATCATGCACTGATCACGTGACTGATCATGCACTGATCACGTGGCTATCATGCACCACACGTGGCTGATCATGCACTGATCACGTGGCTATCATGCACTGATCACGTGACTGATCATGCACTGATCACGTGACTGATCATGCACTGATCACGTGGCTGATCATGCACTGATCACGTGGCTGATCATGCACTGATCACGTGACTGATCATGCACTGATCACGTGACTGATCATGCACTGATCACGTGGCTATCATGCACTGATCACGTGGCTGATCATGCACTGATCACGTGACTGGTCATGCACTGATCACGTGGCTGATCATGCACTGATCACGTGACTGATCATGCACTGATCGTGGCTGATCATGCACTGATCACGTGGCTATCATGCACTGATCACGTGGCTGATGACTGCGATGATCACGCTATCATGTACTGATCACGTGACTGATCATGCACTGATCACGTGACTGATCATGCACTGATCAGTGACTGATCATGCACTGACCGTGGATGATCATGCACTGATCACGTGACTGATCATGCACTGATCACGTGGCTATCATGCACTGATCACACGTCTGGTCATGCACTGATCACGTGACTGATCATGCACTGATCACGTGACTGATCATGCACTGATCACGTGGTGATCATGCACTGATCACGTGGCTGATCATGCACTGATCACGTGCCTGGTCATGCACTGATCACGTGACTGATCATGCACTGATCACGTGGCTGTCATGCACTGATCACGTGGCTGATCATGCACTGATCACGTGGCTGATCATGCACTGATCACGTGGCTGATCATGCACTGATCACGTGGCTGATCATGCACTGATACGTGACTGATCATGCACTGATCACATGACTATCATGCACTGATCACGTGACTTAATGGCACTGATCATGTGACTGATCATGCACTGATCATGTTTGCTATCATACACTGATCATGTGCCTCTGGAGGCAATAAACAAAGAGCTGAGTAGGCACGAATCAAACAGTCAGCAGGCAATAATCATGGAACACAGTGAGGAATCATGCTGCTCAGCTGGCAATAATCAAGCAGCTGATCAGGCAGGAATCACGCAGCACAGCTGGCAATTGTCAAGCAGATGACAGGCAGGAATCGGCAGCTCAGCTGGCAATTGTCAAGCAGATGAGCAGACAGTAATCACGCAGCTCATCAGGCCCTGATCACGTGACTGAGCATGCACTGATCACGTGGCTGATCATGCACTGATCACGTGACTGATCATGCACTGATCACGTGGCTATCATGCACTGATCACGTGACTGATCATGCACTGATCACGTCTGATCATGCACTGATCACATGGCTGATCATGCACTGATCACGTGGCTGATCATGCACTGATCACGTGACTGATCATGCACTGATCACGTGGCTGGACACTGATCACGTGCCTGATCATGCACTGATCACGTGGCTGATCATGCACTGATCACGTGACTGATCATGCACTGATCACGTGTCTGATCATGCACTGATCACGTGGCTATCATGCACTGATCACGTGGCTGATCATGCCATGATCACGCAGCTACCATGTACTGGTCACATGACTGATCATGCACTGATCACGTGACTGATCATGCACTGATCACGTGGCTATCATGCACTACTCACGTGGCTGATCATGCAATGATCATGTAGCTACCATGTACAGGTCACGTGAATGATCATACACCCATCAGGTGACTGATCATGCACTGATCACGTGGCTATCATGCACTGATCACGAGACTGATCATGCACTGTTCACGTCTATATCATGCACTGATCACATGACTGCCCGTGCACTGATCACGTGGATGATCATACACTAATCTTGTGACAGATCATGCACTGATCACGTGGCTGATCATGCACTGATACCGTGACTGAGCATGGACTGATCACATGACTATCATGTAGTGATCACGTGACTTAATGGCGCTGATCATGTGACTGATCATGCGCTGATCATGTTTGCTATCATACACTGATCATGTGCCTCTGGAGGCAATAAACAAAGAGCTGAGTAGGCACGAATCAAACAGTCAGCAGGCAATAATCATGGAACTCAGGTGTGAGGAATCATGCTGCTCAGCTGGCAATAATCAAGCAGCTGAGCAGGCAGGAATTACGCAGCACAGCTGGCAATTGTCAAGCAGATGACAGGCAGGAATCGTGCAGCTCAGCTGGCAATTGTCAAGCAGATGAGCAGACAGTAATCACGCAGCTCAGCAGGCCCAGATCACGTGACTGAGCATGCACTGTTCACGTGGCTGATCATACACTGATCACGTGATGATCATGCACTGATCACTTGGATATCATGCACTGATCACGTGGCTGATCATACACTGTTCACGTGTCTGACCATGCACTGATCACGTGGCTGATCATACACTGCTCACGTAACTGATCATGCACTGATCACGTGGCTATCATGCACTGATCACGTGGCTGAACATGCACTGTTCACGTGGCTGATCACACACCTGTCACGTGACATATCATGCACTGATCACGTGGCACTCATGCACTGATCACGTGGCTGATCATACTCTGCTCACGTGACTCATGCACACATCACGTGGCTATCATGCACTGCTCACGTGGCTCGTCATGGAATGATCACGTAGCAACCATATACTGGTCACGTGACTGATCATGCACTGATCACGTAAATGATCATGCACTGATCACGTGACTGATCATGTACTGATCACGTGACTGATCATGCACTGATCACGTGGCTATCATGCTCTGCTCACGTGGCTGATCATGCAACGATCACGTAGCAACCATGTACTGGTCACGTGACTGATCATGCACTGATCACGTAATTGATCCTGCACTGATCATGTGGCTCATCATGCACTGATCACGGCTGATCACACATGTATCACTTGACTGATCATGCACTGATCCCGTGGCTCTCATGCACTGATCACGTGGCTGTCATGCAGTGATCACGTGGATATCATGCACTGATCACGTGGCTGATCATGCACTGATCACGTGGCTGATCATACACTGATCACGTGACTGATCATGCACTGATCACGTGACTGATCATGCACTGATCACGTGGCTATCATGCACTGATCACTTGGCTGACATACACTGATCACGTGCCTGGTCATGCACTGATCACGTGGCTGATCATGCACTGATCACGTGACTGATCATGCACTGATCACGTGTCTGATCATGCACTGATCACGTGGCTATCATGCACTGCTCACGTGGCTGATCATGCCATGATCACGCAGCTACCATGTACTGGTCACATGACTGATCATGCACTGATCACGTGACTGATCATGCAGTGATCACGTGGCTATCATGAACTACTCACGTGGCTGATCATGCAATGATCATGTAGCTACCATGCACTGATCACGTGACTGATCATGCACTGATCACGTGACTGATCATGCACTGATCACATGACTGCCCATGCACTGATCACGTGGATGATCATACACTAATCTTGTGACAGATCATGCACTGATCACGTGGCTGATCATGCACTGATACCGTGACTGAGCATGGACTGATCACATGACTATCATGTAGTGATCACGTGACTTAATGGCGCTGATCATGTGACTGATCATGCGCTGATGTTTGCTATCATACACTGATCATGTGCCTCTGGAGGCAATAAACAAAGAGCTGAGTAGGCACGAATCAAACAGTCAGCAGGCAATAATCATGGAACTCAGGTGTGAGGAATCATGCTGCTCAGCTGGCAATAATCAAGCAGCTGAGCAGGCAGGAATTACGCAGCACAGCTGGCAATTGTCAAGCAGATGACAGGCAGGAATCGTGCAGCTCAGCTGGCAATTGTCAAGCAGATGAGCAGACAGTAATCACGCAGCTCAGCAGGCCCAGATCACGTGACTGAGCATGCACTGTTCACGTGGCTGATCATACACTGATCACGTGATGATCATGCACTGATCACGTGGATATCATGCACTGATCACGTGGCTGATCATGCACTGATCACGGCTCTATCATGCACTGATCACGTGGCTGATCATGCACTGATCACGTGATGATCATGCACTGATCACGTGACTGATCATGCACTGATCACGTGGCTGATCATGCACTGTATCACGTGACTGATCATGCACTGATCACGTGGCTATCATGCACTGATCACGTGGCTATCATGCACTGATCACGTGGCTGATCATACACTGATCACGTGACTGATCATGCACTGATCACGTGGCTGATCATGCACTGATCACGTGACTGATCATGCACTGATCACGTGGCTATCATGCACTGATCACGTGGCTGATCATGCACTGATCACGTGGCTGATCATGCACTGATCACGTGACTGATCATGCACTGATCACGTGACTGATCATGCACTGATCACGTGGCTGATCATGCACTGATCACGTGGCTATCATGCACTGATCACGTGGCTGATCATGCAATGATCACGCAGCTATCATGTACTGATCACGTGACTGATCATGCACTGATCACGTGACTGATCATGCACTGATCACGTGGCTATCATGCACTGATCACGTGGCTGATCATGCACTGATCACGTGGCTATCATGCACTGATCACGTGGCTGATCATGCACTGATCACGTGACTGATCATGCACTGATCACGTGGCTATCATGCACTGATCACGTGGCTGTCATGCACTGATCACGTGGCTACATGCACTGATCACGTGACTGATCATGCACTGATCACGTGGCTGATCATGCACTGATCACGTGACTGATCATGCACTGATCACGTGGCTGATCATGCACTGATCACGTGGCTATCATGCACTGATCACGTGGCTGATCATGCACTGATCACGTAGCTACCATGCACTGATCACGTGACTGATCATGCACTGATCACGTGACTGATCATGCACTGATCACGTGGCTATCATGCACTGATCACGTGGCTGATCACACACGATCACGTGACTGATCATGCACTGATCACGTGGCTGATCATGCACTGATCACGTGGCTATCATGCACTGATCACGTGGCTGATCATGCACTGATCACGTAGCTATCATGCACTGATCACGTGACTGATCATGCACTGATCACGTGGCTGATCATGCACTGATCATGTGGCTGATCATGCACTGATCACGTGACTGATCATGCACTGATCACGTGACTGATCATGCACTGATCACGTGGCTATCATGCACTGATCACGAGACTGATCATGCACTGTTCACGTCTATATCATGCACTGATCACATGACTGCCCATGCACTGATCACGTGGATGATCATACACTGATCTTGTGACAGATCATGCACTGATCACGTGGCTGATCATGCACTGATACCGTGACTGAGCATGGACTGATCACATGACTATCATGTAGTGATCACGTGACTTAATGGCGCTGATCATGTGACTGATCATGCGCTGATCATGTTTGCTATCATACACTGATCATGTGCCTCTGGAGGCAATAAACAAAGAGCTGAGTAGGCACGAATCAAACAGTCAGCAGGCAATAATCATGGAACTCAGGTGTGAGGAATCATGCTGCTCAGCTGGCAATAATCAAGCAGCTGAGCAGGCAGGAATTACGCAGCACAGCTGGCAATTGTCAAGCAGATGACAGGCAGGAATCGTGCAGCTCAGCTGGCAATTGTCAAGCAGATGAGCAGACAGTAATCACGCAGCTCAGCAGGCCCAGATCACGTGACTGAGCATGCACTGTTCACGTGGCTGATCATACACTGATCACGTGATGATCATGCACTGATCACTTGGATATCATGCACTGATCACGTGGCTGATCATACACTGTTCACGTGTCTGACCATGCACTGATCACGTGGCTGATCATACACTGCTCACGTAACTGATCATGCACTGATCACGTGGCTATCATGCACTGATCACGTGGCTGATCATGCACTGATCACGTGGCTGATCACACACTGTCACGTGACATATCATGCACTGATCACGTGGCACTCATGCACTGATCACGTGGCTGATCATACACTGCTCACGTAACTCATGCACACATCACGTGGCTATCATGCACATCACGTGGCTCATCATGGAATGATCACGTAGCAACTGTACTGGTCACGTGACTGATCATGCACGCGTAATGATCATGCACTGATCACGTGACTGATCATGCACTGATCACGTGACTGATCATGCACTGACCATGCATCATGCACTGCTCACGTGGCTGATCATGCACGATCACGTAGCTACCATGTACTGGTCACGTGACTGATCATGCACTGATCACGTAATTGATCATGCACTGATCACGTGGCTCATCATGCACTGATCACGTGGCTGACTGTACACATGTATCACGTGACTGATCATGCACTGATCACGTGGCTATCATGCACTGATCATGGCTGTCATGCACTGATCACGTGGCTGATCATGCACTGATCACGTAGCTATCATGCACTGATCACGTGACTGATCATGCACTGATCACGTAATTGATCATGCACTGATCACGTGGCTGATCATGCACTGATCACGTGGCTGATCATACACTGATCACGTGACTGATCATGCACTGATCACGTGACTGATCATGCACTGATCACGTGGCTATCATGCACTGATCACGTGGCTGACATACACTGATCACGTGCCTGATCATGCACTGATCACGTGGCTGATCATGCACTGATCACGTGACTGATCATGCACTGATCTCACGTGGCTGATCATGCACTGATCACGTGGCTATCATGCACTGATCACGTGGCTGATCATGCCATGATCACGCAGCTGACCATGCACTGGTCACATGACTGATCATGCACTGATCACGTGACTGATCATGCACTGATCACGTGGCTATCATGCACTACTCACGTGGCTGATCATGCAATGATCACGTAGCTACCATGCACTGGTCACGTGACTGATCATGCACTGATCACGTGACTGATCATGCACTGATCACGTGGCTATCATGCACTGATCACGTGACTGATCATGCACTGATCACGTCTATATCATGCACTGATCACATGACTGATCATGCACTGATCACGTGGCTGATCATGCACTGATCACGTGACTGATCATGCACTGATCACGTGGCTGATCACACACTGATCACGTGACTGATCATGCACTGATCACGTGGCTGATCATGCACTGATCACGTGGCTATCATGCACTGATCACGTGGCTGATCATGCAATGATCACGTAGCTACCATGCACTGGTCACGTGACTGATCATGCACTGATCACGTAACTGATCATGCACTGATCACGTGACTGATCATGCACTGATCACGTGGCTGATCATGCACTGATCACGTGACTGATCATGCACTGATCACGTGACTGATCATGCACTGATCACGTGGCTATCATGCACTGATCACGTGCTGATCATGCACTGATCACGTGCCTGATCATGCACTGATCACGTGGCTGATCATGCACTGATCACGTGACTGATCATGCACTGATCACGTGTCTGATCATGCACTGATCACGTGGCTATCATGCACTGATCACGTGGCTGATCATGCCATGATCACGCAGCTACCATGTACTGGTCACATGACTGATCATGCACTGATCACGTGACTGATCATGCACTGATCACGTGGCTATCATGCACTACTCACGTGGCTGATCATGCAATGATCATGTAGCTACCATGTACAGGTCACGTGAATGATCATACACCCATCAGGTGACTGATCATGCACTGATCACGTGGCTATCATGCACTGATCACGAGACTGATCATGCACTGATCACGTCTATATCATGCACTGATCACATGACTGCCCATGCACTGATCACGTGGATGATCATACACTAATCTTGTGACAGATCATGCACTGATCACGTGGCTGATCATGCACTGATACCGTGACTGAGCATGGACTGATCACATGACTATCATGTAGTGATCACGTGACTTAATGGCGCTGATCATGTGACTGATCATGCGCTGATCATGTTTGCTATCATACACTGATCATGTGCCTCTGGAGGCAATAAACAAAGAGCTGAGTAGGCACGAATCAAACAGTCAGCAGGCAATAATCATGGAACTCAGGTGTGAGGAATCATGCTGCTCAGCTGGCAATAATCAAGCAGCTGAGCAGGCAGGAATTACGCAGCACAGCTGGCAATTGTCAAGCAGATGACAGGCAGGAATCGTGCAGCTCAGCTGGCAATTGTCAAGCAGATGAGCAGACAGTAATCACGCAGCTCAGCAGGCCCAGATCACGTGACTGAGCATGCACTGTTCACGTGGCTGATCATACACTGATCACGTGATGATCATGCACTGATCACTTGGATATCATGCACTGATCACGTGGCTGATCATACACTGTTCACGTGTCTGACCATGCACTGATCACGTGGCTGATCATACACTGCTCACGTAACTGATCATGCACTGATCACGTGGCTATCATGCACTGATCACGTGGCTGAACATGCACTGTTCACGTGGCTGATCACACACCTGTCACGTGACATATCATGCACTGATCACGTGGCACTCATGCACTGATCACGTGGCTGATCATACTCTGCTCACGTAACTCATGCACACATCACGTGGCTATCATGCACTGCTCACGTGGCTCGTCATGGAATGATCACGTAGCAACCATATACTGGTCACGTGACTGATCATGCACAGATCACGAATGATCATGCACTGTTCACGTGACTGATCATGTACTGATCACGTGACTGATCATGCACTGATCACGTGGCTATCATGCACTGCTCACGTGGCTGATCATGCAACGATCACGTAGCAACCATGTACTGGTCACGTGACTGATCATGCACTGATCACGTAATTGATCATGCACTGATCACGTGGCTGATCATGCACTGATCACGTGGCTGATCATGCACTGATCACGTGGCTGATCATGCACTGATCACGTGGCTGATCATGCACTGATCACGTGACTGATCATGCACTGATCACGTGGCATCATGCACTGATCACGTGGCTGATCATGCACTGATCACGTGACTCATGCACTGATCACGTGGCTATCATGCACTGATCACGTGGCTGATCATGCACTGATCACGTGGCTATCATGCACTGATCACGTGGCTGATCATGCACTGATCACATGACTGATCATGCACTGATCACGTGGCTATCATGCACTGATCACGTGGCTGATCATGCAATGATCACGTAGCTACCATGTACTGATCACGTGACTGATCATGCACTGATCACGTGGCTATCATGCACTGATCACGAGACTGATCATGCACTGTTCACGTCTATATCATGCACTGATCACATGACTGCCCATGCACTGATCACGTGAATGATCATACACTAATCTTGTGACAGATCATGCACTGATCACGTGGCTGATCATGCACTGATACGGTGACTGAGCATGGACTGATCACATGACTATCATGTAGTGATCACGTGACTTAATGGCGCTGATCATGTGACTGATCATGCGCTGATCATGTTTGCTATCATACACTGATCATGTGCCTCTGGAGGCAATAAACAAAGAGCTGAGTAGGCACGAATCAAACAGTCAGCAGGCAATAATCATGGAACTCAGGTGTGAGGAATCATGCTGCTCAGCTGGCAATAATCAAGCAGCTGAGCAGGCAGGAATTACGCAGCACAGCTGGCAATTGTCAAGCAGATGACAGGCAGGAATCGTGCAGCTCAGCTGCAATTGTCAAGCAGATGAGCAGACAGTAATCACGCAGCTCAGCAGGCCCAGATCACGTGACTGAGCATGCACTGTTCACGTGGCTGATTATACACTGATCACGTGATGATCATGCACTGATCACTTGGATATCATGCACTGATCACGTGGCTGATCATACACTGTTCACGTGTCTGACCATGCACTGATCACGTGGCTGATCATACACTGCTCACGTAACTGATCATGCACTGATCACGTGGCTGATCATGCACTGATCACGTGGCTGATCATGCACTGATCACGTGGCTATCATGCACTGATCACGTGGCTGATCATGCACTGATCACGTGACTGATCATGCACTGATCACGTGACTGATCATGCACTGATCACGTAACTGATCATGCACTGATCACGTGGCTGATCATGCACTGATCACGTGACTGATCATGCACTGATCACGTGGCTATCATGCACTGATCACGTGGCTGATCATGCACTGATCACGAGCTGATCATGCACTGATCACGTGACTGATCATGCACTGATCACGTAACTGATCATGCACTGATCACGTGGCTGATCATGCACTGATCACGTGACTGACTGCACTGATCACGTGGCTATCATGCACTGATCACGTGGCTGATCATGCACTGATCACGTGGCTGATCATACTGATCACGTGGCTGATCATGCATGATCACGTGTGATCATGCACTGATCACGTGACTGATCATGCACTGATCACGTGACTGATCATGCACTGATCACGTGGCTATCATGCACTGATCACGTGGCTGATCATGCAATGATCACGTAGCTACCATGCACTGATCACGTGACTGATCATGCACTGATCAGTGACTGATCATGCACTGATCACGTGGCTGATCATGCACTGATCACGTGGCTGATCACACATGTCACGTGACTGATCATGCACTGATCACGTGGCTGATCATGCACTGATCATGGCTGTCATGCACTGATCACGTGGCTGATCATGCACTGATCACGTAGCTATCATGCACTGATCACGTGATGATCATGCACTGATCACGTAATTGATCATGCACTGATCACGTGGCTGATCATGCACTGATCACGTGGCTGATCATACATGATCACATGACTGATCATGCACTGATCACGTGACTGATCATGCACTGATCACGTGGCTCTCATGACTGATCACGTGGCTGATCATACACTGATCACGTGCCTGATCATGCACTGATCACGTGGCTGATCATGCACTGATCACGTGACTGATCATGCACTGATCACGTGTCTGATCATGCACTGATCACGTGGCTATCATGCACTGATCACGTGGCTGATCATGCATGATCACGCAGCTATCATGTACTGTCACATGACTGATCATGCACTGATCACGTGACTGATCATGCACTGATCAGATGTGTACATGATGAATCACCTACGTGCATCATGTAGCTACCATGTACTGGTCACGTGACTGATCATGCACTGATCAGGTGATCATCACACTGATCACGTGGCTGATCATGCACTGATCACGTGACTGATCATGCACTGATCACGTCTATATCATGCACTGATCACATGACTGCCCATGCACTGATCACGTGGCTGATCATGCACTGATCACGTGACTGATCATGCACTGATCACGTGGCTGATCATGCACTGATCACGTGACTGATCATGCACTGATCACGTGGCTGATCATGCACTGATCACGTGGCTATCATGCACTGATCACGTGGCTGATCATGCACTGATCACGTAGCTACCATGCACTGTCACGTGACTGATCATGCACTGATCACGTAATTGATCATGCACTGATCACGTGACTGATCATGCACTGATCACGTGGCTGATCATGCACTGATCACGTGACTGATCATGCACTGATCACGTGACTGATCATGCACTGATCACGTGGCTATCATGCACTGATCACGTGGCTGATCATGCACTGATCACGTGGCTGATCATGCACTGATCACGTGGCTGATCATGCACTGATCACGTGACTGATCATGCACTGATCACGTGACTGATCATGCACTGATCACGTGGCTATCATGCACTGATCACGTGGCTGATCATGCCATGATCACGTAGCTACCATGTACTGTCACGTGACTGATCATGCACTGATCACGTGACTGATCATGCACTGATCACGTGGCTATCATGCACTGATCACGAGACTGATCATGCACTGTTCACGTCTATATCATGCACTGATCACATGACTGCCCATGCACTGATCACGTGGATGATCATACACTAATCTTGTGACAGATCAAGCACTGATCACGTGGCTGATCATGCACTGATACCGTGACTGAGCATGGACTGATCACATGACTATCATGTAGTGATCACGTGACTTAATGGCGCTGATCATGTGACTGATCACGCGCTGATCATGTTTGCTATCATACACTGATCATGTGCCTCTGGAGGCAATAAACAAAGAGCTGAGTAGGCACGAATCAAACAGTCAGCAGGCAATAATCATGGAACTCAGGTGTGAGGAATCATGCTGCTCAGCTGGCAATAATCAAGCAGCTGAGCAGGCAGGAATTACGCAGCACAGCTGGCAATTGTCAAGCAGATGACAGGCAGGAATCGTGCAGCTCAGCTGGCAATTGTCAAGCAGATGAGCAGACAGTAATCACGCAGCTCAGCAGGCCCAGATCACGTGACTGAGCATGCACTGTTCACGTGGCTGATCATACACTGATCACGTGATGATCATGCACTGATCACTTGGATATCATGCACTGATCACGTGGCTGATCATACACTGTTCACGTGTCTGACCATGCACTGATCACGTGGCTGATCATACACTGCTCACGTAACTGATCATGCACTGATCACGTGGCTATCATGCACTGATCACGTGGCTGAACATGCACTGTTCACGTGGCTGATCACACACCTGTCACGTGACATATCATGCACTGATCACGTGGCACTCATGCACTGATCACGTGGCTGATCATACTCTGCTCACGTAACTCATGCACACATCACGTGGCTATCATGCACTGCTCACGTGGCTGTCATGCAATGATCACGTAGCTACCATATACTGGTCACGTGACTGATCATGCACTGATCACGTAAATGATCATGCACTGATCACGTGACTGATCATGCACTGATCACGTGACTGATCATGCACTGATCACGTGGCTATCATGCACTGATCACGTGGCTGATCATGCAACTGATCACGTAGCAACCATGCACTGATCACGTGACTGATCATGCACTGATCACGTAATTGATCATGCACTGATCACGTGGCTGATCATGCACTGATCACGTGGCTGATCATGCACTGATCACATAATCACTATCATGCACTGATCACGTGGCTATCATGCACTGATCACGTGGCTGATCATGCACTGATCACGTGGCTGATCATGCAATGATCACGTAGCTACCATGTACTGGTCACGTGACTGATCATGCACTGATCACGTGACTGATCATGCACTGATCATGGCTATCATGCACTGATCACGTGGCTGATCATGCAATGTATCACGTGACTGATCATGCACTGATCACGTGGCTATCATGCACTGATCACAGACTGATCATGCACTGATCACGTCTATATCATGCACTGATCACATGACTGCCCATGCACTGATCACGTGGATGATCATACACTAATCTTGTGACAGATCATGCACTGATCACGTGGCTGATCATGCACTGATACCGTGACTGAGCATGGACTGATCACATGACTATCATGTAGTGATCACGTGACTTAATGGCGCTGATCATGTGACTGATCATGCGCTGATCATGTTTGCTATCATACACTGATCATGTGCCTCTGGAGGCAATAAACAAAGAGCTGAGTAGGCACGAATCAAACAGTCAGCAGGCAATAATCATGGAACTCAGGTGTGAGGAATCATGCTGCTCAGCTGGCAATAATCAAGCAGCTGAGCAGGCAGGAATTACGCAGCACAGCTGGCAATTGTCAAGCAGATGACAGGCAGGAATCGTGCAGCTCAGCTGGCAATTGTCAAGCAGATGAGCAGACAGTAATCACGCAGCTCAGCAGGCCCTGATCACGTGACTGAGCATGCACTGTTCACGTGGCTGATCATACACTGATCACGTGATGATCATGCACTGATCACTTGGATATCATGCACTGATCACGTGGCTGATCATACACTGTTCACGTGTCTGACCATGCACTGATCACGTGGCTGATCATACACTGCTCACGTAACTGATCATGCACTGATCACGTGGCTGATCATGCACTGATCACGTGGCTGATCATGCACTGATCACGTGGCTGATCATGCACTGATCACGTGGCTGATCATGCACTGATCACGTGGCTGATCATGCACTGATCACGTGACTGATCATGCACTGATCACGTGACTGATCATGCACTGATCACGTAACTGATCATGCACTGATCACGTGGCTGATCATGCACTGATCACGTGACTGATCATGCACTGATCACGTGGCTATCATGCACTGATCACGTGGCTGATCATGCACTGATCACGTAGCTACCATGTACTGATCACGTGACTGATCATGCACTGATCACGTGGCTGATCATGCACTGATCACGTGACTGATCATGCACTGATCACGTGACTGATCATGCACTGATCACGTGACTGATCATGCACTGATCACGTGGCTGATCATGCACTGATCACGTGGCTGATCATGCACTGATCACGTGGCTGATCATGCACTGATCACGTGGCTGATCATGCACTGATCACGTGACTGATCATGCACTGATCACGTGACTGATCATGCACTGATCACGTGGCTATCATGCACTGATCACGTGGCTGATCATGCACTGTCACGTGACTGATCATGCACTGATCACGTGACTGATCATGCACTGATCACGTGGCTATCATGCACTACTCACGTGGCTGATCATGCAATGATCATGTAGCTACCATGTACTGGTCACGTGACTGATCATGCACCCATCAGGTGACTGATCATGCACTGATCACGTGGCTGATCATGCACTGATCACGTGACTGATCATGCACTGATCACGTGACTGATCATGCACTGATCACGTGGCTATCATGAACTGATCACCTTGCTGATCATGCACTGATCACGTGGCTGATCATGCACTGATACCGTGACTGAGCATG
Source organism: Bos javanicus (assembly GCF_032452875.1). NCBI lineage: Eukaryota > Metazoa > Chordata > Mammalia > Artiodactyla > Bovidae > Bos > Bos javanicus. The sequence goes on from NW_026893844.1 coordinate 15,107, forward strand.
GACTGATCACATGACTATCATGTAGTGATCACGTGACTTAATGGCACTGATCATGTGACTGATCATGCACTGATCATGTTTGCTATCATACACTGATCATGTGCCTCTGGAGGCAATAAACAAAGAGCTGAGTAGGCACGAATCAAACAGTCAGCAGGCAATAATCATGGAACTCAGGTGGAATCATGCTGCTCAGCTGGCAATAATCAAGCAGCTGAGCAGGCAGGAATTACGCAGCACAGCTGGCAATTGTCAAGCAGATGACAGGCAGGAATCGTGCAGCTCAGCTGGCAATTGTCAAGCAGATGAGCAGACAGTAATCACGCAGCTCAGCAGGCCCAGATCACGCATGCACTGTTCACGTGGCTGATCATACACTGATCACGTGATGATCATGCACTGATCACGTGACTATCATGCACTGATCACGTGGCTGATCATACACTGATCACGTGTCTGACCATGCACTGATCACGTGGCTGATCATACACTGATCACGTAACTGATCATGCACTGATCACGTGGCTATCATGCACTGATCACGTGGCTGATCATGCACTGATCACGTAGCTATCATGCACTGGTCACGTGACTGATCATGCACTGATCACGTGCTGATCATGCACTGATCACGTGACTGATCATGCACTGATCACGTGACTGATCATGCACTGATCACGTGGCTATCATGCACTGATCACGTGGCTGATCATGCACTGATCACGTAGCTACCATGCACTGATCACGTGACTGATCATGCACTGATCACGTAACTGATCATGCACTGATCACGTGGCTGATCATGCACTGATCACGTGACTGATCATGCACTGATCACGTGGCTATCATGCACTGATCACGTGGCTGATCATGCACTGATCACGCAGCTACCATGCACTGGTCACGTGACTGATCATGCACTGATCACGAATTGATCATGCACTGATCACGTGGCTGATCATGCACTGATCACGTGACTGATCATGCACTGATCACGTGACTGATCATGCACTGATCACGTGGCTATCATGCACTGATCACGTGGCTGATCATGCACTGATCACGTGACTGATCATGCACTGATCACGTGACTGATCATGCACTGATCACGTGACTGATCATGCACTGATCACGTGGCTATCATGCACTGATCACGTGGCTGATCATGCACTGATCACGTAGCTATCATGCACTGATCACGTGACTGATCATGCACTGATCACGTGACTGATCATGCACTGATCACGTGGCTATCATGCACTGATCACGTGGCTGATCATGCACTGATCACGAGCAACATGCACTGGTCACGTGACTGATCATGCACTGATCACGTGGCTGATCATGCACTGATCACGTGACTGATCATGCACTGATCACGTGACTGATCATGCACTGATCACGTGGCTATCATGCACTGATCACGTGGCTGATCATGCACTGATCACGTAGCTATCATGCACTGATCACGTGACTGATCATGCACTGATCACGTAACTGATCATGCACTGATCACGTGGCTGATCATGCACTGATCACGTGGCTGATCATGCACTGATCACGTGACTGATCATGCACTGATCACGTGGCTGATCATGCACTGATCACGTGGCTGATCATGCACTGATCACGTGGCTGATCATGCACTGATCACGTGGCTATCATGCACTGATCACGTGACTGATCATGCACTGATCACGTGACTGATCATGCACTGATCACGTGGATCCACTGATCACGTGGCTGATCATGCACATGATCACGTGACTGATCATGCACTGATCACGTGGCTATCATGCACTGATCACGAGACTGATCATGCACTGATCACGTCTATATCATGCACTGATCACATGACTGCCCATGCACTGATCACGTGGATGATCATACACTAATCTTGTGACAGATCATGCACTGATCACGTGGCTGATCATGCACTGATACCGTGACTGAGCATGGACTGATCACATGACTATCATGTAGTGATCACGTGACTTAATGGCGCTGATCATGTGACTGATCATGCGCTGATCATGTTTGCTATCATACACTGATCATGTGCCTCTGGAGGCAATAAACAAAGAGCTGAGTAGGCACGAATCAAACAGTCAGCAGGCAATAATCATGGAACTCAGGTGTGAGGAATCATGCTGCTCAGCTGGCAATAATCAAGCAGCTGAGCAGGCAGGAATTACGCAGCACAGCTGGCAATTGTCAAGCAGATGACAGGCAGGAATCGTGCAGCTCAGCTGGCAATTGTCAAGCAGATGAGCAGACAGTAATCACGCAGCTCAGCAGGCCCAGATCACGTGACTGAGCATGCACTGTTCACGTGGCTGATCATACACTGATCACGTGATGATCATGCACTGATCACTTGGATATCATGCACTGATCACGTGGCTGATCATACACTGTTCACGTGTCTGACCATGCACTGATCACGTGGCTGATCATACACTGCTCACGTAACTGATCATGCACTGATCACGTGGCTGATCATGCACTGATCACGTGGCTGATCATGCACTGATCACGTGGCTGATCATGCACTGATCACGTGGCTGATCATGCACTGATCACGTGGCTGATCATGCACTGATCACGTGACTGATCATGCACTGATCACGTGACTGATCATGCACTGATCACGTGGCTGATCATGCACTGATCACGTGCTGATCATGCACTGATCACGTGACTGATCATGCACTGATCACGTGGCTATCATGCACTGCTCACGTGGCTGATCATGCACTGATCACGTAGCTATCATGCACTGGTCACGTGACTGATCATGCACTGATCACGTGACTGATCATGCACTGATCACGTGACTGATCATGCACTGATCACGTGGTGATCATGCACTGATCACGTGACTGATCATGCACTGATCACGTGGCATCATGCACTGATCACGTGGCTGATCATGCACTGATCACGTGGCATCATGCACTGATCACGTGACTGATCATGCACTGATCACGTGACTGATCATGCACTGATCACGTGGCTGATCATGCACTGATCACGTGGCTGATCATGCACTGATCACGTGACTGATCATGCACTGATCACGTGGCTATCATGCACTGATCACGTGGCTGATCATGCACTGATCACGTAGCTACCATGCACTGATCACGTGACTGATCATGCACTGATCACGTAATTGATCATGCACTGATCAGTGACTGATCATGCACTCACGTGACTGATCATGCACTGATCACGTGACTGATCATGCACTGATCACGTGGCTATCATGCACTGATCACGTGGCTGATCATGCACTGATCACGTGGCTATCATGCACTGATCACGTGGCTGATCATACTGATCACGTGACTGATCATGCACTGATCACGTGACTGATCATGCACTGATCACGTGGCTATCATGCACTGATCACGTGGCTGATCATGCACTGTCACTGCTGATCATGCACTGATCACGTGACTGATCATGCACTGATCACGTGGCTATCATGCACTACTCACGTGGCTGATCATGCAATGATCATGTAGCTACCATGTACGGTCACGTGACTGATCATACACCCATCAGGTGACTGATCATGCACTGATCACGTGGCTGATCATGCACTGATCACCTGCCTGATCATGCACTGATCACGTGACTATCATGCACTGATCACATGGCTATCATGAACTGATCACCTTGCTGATCATGCACTGATCACGTGGCTGATCATGCACTGATACCGTGACTGAGCATGGACTGATCACATGACTATCATGTAGTGATCACGTGACTTAATGGCGCTGATCATGTGACTGATCATGCACTGATCATGTTTGCTATCATACACTGATCATGTGCCTCTGGAGGCAATAAACAAAGAGCTGAGTAGGCACGAATCAAACAGTCAGCAGGCAATAATCATGGAACTCAGGTGAGGAATCATGCTGCTCAGCTGGCAATAATCAAGCAGCTGAGCAGGCAGGAATTACGCAGCACAGCTGGCAATTGTCAAGCAGATGACAGGCAGGAATCGTGCAGCTCAGCTGGCAATTGTCAAGCAGATGAGCAGACAGTAATCACGCAGCTCAGCAGGCCCAGATCACGTGACTGAGCATGCACTGTTCACGTGGCTGATCATACACTGATCACGTGATGATCATGCACTGATCACGTGACTATCATGCACTGATCACGTGGCTGATCATACACTGTTCACGTGTCTGATCATGCACTGATCACGTGGCTGATCATACACTGCTCACGTAACTGATCATGCACTGATCACGTGGCTATCATGCACTGATCACGTGGCTGATCATGCACTGATCACGTGGCTATCATGCACTGATCACGTGACTGATCATGCACTGATCACGTGGCTGATCATGCACTGATCACGTGACTGATCATGCACTGATCACGTGACTGATCATGCACTGATCACGTGGCTATCATGCACTGATCACGTGGCTGATCATGCACTGATCACGCAGCTACCATGTACTGGTCACGTGACTGATCATGCACTGATCACGTAACTGATCATGCACTGATCATGGCTGATCATGCACTGATCACGTGACTGATCATGCACTGATCACGTGGCTATCATGCACTGATCACATGCTGATCATGCACTGATCACGCAGCTACATGTACTGTCACGTGACTGATCATGCACTGATCACGTAATTGATCATGCACTGATCACGTGGCTGATCATGCACTGATCACGTGACTGATCATGCACTGATCACGTGACTGATCATGCACTGATCACGTGGCTATCATGCACTGATCACGTGGCTGATCATGCACTGATCACGTGCCTGATCATGCACTGATCACATGACTGATCATGCACTGATCACGTGACTGATCATGCACTGATCACGTGGCTATCATGCACTACTCACGTGGCTGATCATGCAATGATCATAGCTACCATGTACTGGTCACGTGACTGATCATGCACTGATCACGTGACTGATCATGCACTGATCACGTGGCTATCATGCACTGATCACGTGGCTGATCATGCACTGATCACTGCCTGATCATGCACTGATCACGTGACTGATCATGCACTGATCACGTAGCATCATGCACTGATCACTGGCTGATCATGCACTGATCACGTGGCTATCATGCACTGATCACGTGGCTATCATGCACTGATCACGTGGCTGATCATGCACTGATACCGTGACTGAGCATGGACTGATCACATGACTATCATGTAGTGATCACGTGACTTAATGGCGCTGATCATGTGACTGATCATGCGCTGATCATGTTTGCTATCATACACTGATCATGTGCCTCTGGAGGCAATAAACAAAGAGCTGAGTAGGCACGAATCAAACAGTCAGCAGGCAATAATCATGGAACTCAGGTGTGAGGAATCATGCTGCTCAGCTGGCAATAATCAAGCAGCTGAGCAGGCAGGAATTACGCAGCACAGCTGGCAATTGTCAAGCAGATGACAGGCAGGAATCGTGCAGCTCAGCTGGCAATTGTCAAGCAGATGAGCAGACAGTAATCACGCAGCTCAGCAGGCCCTGATCACGTGACTGAGCATGCACTGTTCACGTGGCTGATCATACACTGATCACGTGATGATCATGCACTGATCACTTGGATATCATGCACTGATCACGTGGCTGATCATACACTGTTCACGTGTCTGACCATGCACTGATCACGTGGCTGATCATACACTGCTCACGTAACTGATCATGCACTGATCACGTGGCTATCATGCACTGATCACGTGGCTGAACATGCACTGTTCACGTGGCTGATCACACACCTGTCACGTGACATATCATGCACTGATCACGTGGCACTCATGCACTGATCACGTGGCTGATCATACTCTGCTCACGTAACTCATGCACACATCACGTGGCTATCATGCACTGCTCACGTGGCTCGTCATGGAATGATCACGTGCAACCATATACTGGTCACGTGACTGATCATGCACAGATCACGTAAATGATCATGCACTGTTCACGTGACTGATCATGTACTGATCACGTGACTGATCATGCACTGATCACGTGGCTATCATGCTCTGCTCACGTGGCTGATCATGCAACGATCACGTAGCAACCATGTACTGGTCACGTGACTGATCATGCACTGATCTCCTGCACTGATCACGTGGCTCATCATGCACTGATCACGTGGCTGATCACACATGTATCACGTGACTGATCATGCACTGATCACGTGGCTCATGCACTGATCACGTGGCTGTCATGCACTGATCACGTGGATATCATGCACTGATCACGTGGCTGATCACACACGTATCACATGACTGATCATGCACTGATCACGTGGCTATCATGCACTGATCACGTGGCTATCATGCACTGATCACGTGGCTGATCATGCAATGATCACGTAGCTACCATGCTGGTCACGTGACTGATCATGCACTGATCACGTGATTGATCATGCACTGATCACGTGGCTGATCATGCACTGATCACGTGGCTGATCACACATGATCACGTGACTGATCATGCACTGATCACGTGGCTATCATGCACTGATCACGAGACTGATCATGCACTGATCACGTCTATATCATGCACTGATCACATGACTGCCCATGCACTGATCACGTGGATGATCATACACTAATCATGTGACAGATCATGCACTGATCACGTGGCTGATCATGCACTGATACCGTGACTGAGCATGGACTGATCACATGACTATCATGTAGTGATCACGTGACTTAATGGCGCTGATCATGTGACTGATCATGCGCTGATCATGTTTGCTATCATACACTGATCATGTGCCTCTGGAGGCAATAAACAAAGAGCTGAGTAGGCACGAATCAAACAGTCAGCAGGCAATAATCATGGAACTCAGGTGTGAGGAATCATGCTGCTCAGCTGGCAATAATCAAGCAGCTGAGCAGGCAGGAATTACGCAGCACAGCTGGCAATTGTCAAGCAGATGACAGGCAGGAATCGTGCAGCTCAGCTGGCAATTGTCAAGCAGATGAGCAGACAGTAATCACGCAGCTCAGCAGGCCCTGATCACGTGACTGAGCATGCACTGTTCACGTGGCTGATCATACACTGATCACGTGATTGATCATGCACTGATCACTTGGATATCATGCACTGATCACGTGGCTGATCATACACTGTTCACGTGTCTGACCATGCACTGATCACGTGGCTGATCATGCACTGCTCACGTAACTGATCATGCACTGATCACGTGGCTGATCATGCACTGATCACGTGGCTGATCATGCACTGATCACGTGGCTGATCATGCACTGATCACGTGGCTATCATGCACTGATCACGTGGCTGATCATGCACTGATCACGTGGCTGATCATGCAATGATCACGTAGCTACCATGCACTGATCACGTGACTGATCATGCACTGATCACGTGGCTGATCATGCACTGATCACGTGGCTGATCATGCACTGATCACGTGACTGATCATGCACTGATCACGTGACTGATCATGCACTGATCACGTGACTGATCATGCACTGATCACGTGGCTGATCATGCACTGATCACGTGGCTGATCATGCACTGATCACGTGACTGATCATGCACTGATCACGTGGCTATCATGCACTGATCACGTGGCTGATCATGCACTGATCACGTAGCTATCATGCACTGATCACGTGACTGATCATGCACTGATCACGTAATTGATCATGCACTGATCACGTGACTGATCATGCACTGATCACGTGGTGATCATGCACTGATCACGTGACTGATCATGCACTGATCACGTGGCTATCATGCACTGATCACGTGGCTGATCATGCACTGATCACGTGGCTATCATGCACTGATCACGTGGCTGATCATGCACTGATCACGTGACTGATCATGCACTGATCACGTGACTGATCATGCACTGATCACGTGGCTATCATGCACTGATCACGTGGCTGATCATGCACTGATCACCTGACTGATCATGCACTGATCACGTGACTGATCATGCACTGATCACGTAGCTGTCATGCACTGATCACGTGGCTGATCATGCACTGATCACGTGGCTGATCATGCACTGATCACGTGACTATCATGCACTGATCACGTGGCTGATCATGCACTGATACCGTGACTGAGCATGGACTGATCACATGACTATCATGTAGTGATCACGTGACTTAATGGCACTGATCATGTGACTGATCATGCGCTGATCATGTTTGCTATCATACACTGATCATGTGCCTCTGGAGGCAATAAACAAAGAGCTGAGTAGGCACGAATCAAACAGTCAGCAGGCAATAATCATGGAACTCACGTGTGAGGAATCATGCTGCTCAGCTGGCAATAATCAAGCAGCTGAGCAGGCAGGAATTACGCAGCACAGCTGGCAATTGTCAAGCAGATGACAGGCAGGAATCATGCAGCTCAGCTGGCAATTGTCAAGCAGATGAGCAGACAGTAATCACGCAGCTCAGCAGGCCCTGATCACGTGACTGAGCATGCACTGTTCACGTGGCTGATCATACACTGATCACGTGACTGATCATGCACTGATCACGTGGATATCATGCACTGATCACGTGGCTGATCATACACTGTTCACGTGGCTGACCATGCACTGATCACGTGGCTGATCATGCACTGATCACGTAACTGATCATGCACTGATCACGTGACTGATCATGCACTGATCACGTGGCTGATCATGCACTGATCACGTGGCTGATCATGCACTGATCACGTGGCTGATCATGCACTGATCACGTGACTGATCATGCACTGATCACGTGACTGATCATGCACTGATCACGTAATTGATCATGCACTGATCAGTGGCTGATCATGCACTGATCACGTGACTGATCATGCACTGATCACGTGACTGATCATGCACTGATCACGTGGCTATCATGCACTGATCACGTGGCTGATCATGCACTGATCACGTGGCTATCATGCACTGATCACGTGGCTGATCATGCACTGATCACGTGACTGATCATGCACTGATCACGTGACTGATCATGCACTGATCACGTGGCTATCATGCACTGATCACGTGGCTGATCATGCACTGATCACGTGCCTGATCATGCACTGATCACATGACTGATCATGCACTGATCACGTGGCTATCATGCACTATCACGTGGCTGATCATGCAATGATCATGTAGCTACCATGTACTGGTCACGTGACTGATCATACACCCATCAGGTGACTGATCATGCACTGATCACGTGGCTGATCATGCACTGATCACGTGCCTGATCATGCACTGATCACGTGACTGATCATGCACTGATCACATGGCTATCATGCACTGATCACCTTGCTGATCATGCACTGATCACGTGGCTGATCATGCACTGATACCGTGACTGAGCATGGACTGATCACATGACTATCATGTAGTGATCACGTGACTTAATGGCACTGATCATGTGACTGATCATGCGCTGATCATGTTTGCTATCATACACTGATCATGTGCCTCTGGAGGCAATAAACAAAGAGCTGAGTAGGCATGAATCAAACAGTCAGCAGGCAATAATCATGGAACTCAGGTGTGAGGAATCATGCTGCTCAGCTGGCAATAATCAAGCAGCTGAGCAGGCAGGAATTACGCAGCACAGCTGGCAATTGTCAAGCAGATGACAGGCAGGAATCGTGCAGCTCAGCTGGCAATTGTCAAGCAGATGAGCAGACAGTAATCACGCAGCTCAGCAGGCCCAGATCACGTGACTGAGCATGCACTGTTCACGTGGCTGATCATACACTGATCACGTGATGATCATGCACTGATCACGTGACTGATCATGCACTGATCACGTGGCTGATCATACACTGTTCACGTGTCTGACCATGCACTGATCACGTGGCTGATCATACACTGCTCACGTAACTGATCATGCACTGATCACGTGGCTATCATGCACTGATCACGTGGCTGATCATGCACTGATCACGTGGCTATCATGCACTGGTCACGTGACTGATCATGCACTGATCACGTGGCTGATCATGCACTGATCACGTGACTGATCATGCACTGATCACGTGACTGATCATGCACTGATCACGTGGCTATCATGCACTGATCACGTGGCTGATCATGCACTGATCACGCAGCTACCATGTACTGATCACGTGACTGATCATGCACTGATCACGTAACTGATCATGCACTGATCACGTGGCTGATCATGCACTGATCACGTGACTGATCATGCACTGATCACGTGACTGATCATGCACTGATCACGTGGCTATCATGCACTGATCACGTGGCTGATCATGCACTGATCACGCAGCTACCATGTACTGGTCACGTGACTGATCATGCACTGATCACGTAATTGATCATGCACTGATCACGTGGCTGATCATGCACTGATCACGTGACTGATCATGCACTGATCACGTGACTGATCATGCACTGATCACGTGGCTATCATGCACTGATCACGTGGCTGATCATACACTGATCACGTGCCTGATCATGCACTGATCACATGACTGATCATGCACTGATCACGTGACTGATCATGCACTGATCACGTGGCTATCATGCACTACTCACGTGGCTGATCATGCAATGATCATGTAGCTACCATGTACTGGTCACGTGACTGATCATGCACTGATCACGTGACTGATCATGCACTGATCACGTGGCTATCATGCACTGATCACGTGGCTGATCATGCACTGATCACGTGACTGATCATGCACTGATCACGTGACTGATCATGCACTGATCACGTAGCATCATGCACTGATCACGTGGCTGATCATGCACTGATCACGTGGCTGATCATGCACTGATCACGTGGCTATCATGCACTGATCACGTGGCTGATCATGCACTGATACCGTGACTGAGCATGGACTGATCACATGACTATCATGTAGTGATCACGTGACTTAATGGCGCTGATCATGTGACTGATCATGCGCTGATCATGTTTGCTATCATACACTGATCATGTGCCTCTGGAGGCAATAAACAAAGAGCTGAGTAGGCACGAATCAAACAGTCAGCAGGCAATAATCATGGAACTCAGCTGTGAGGAATCATGCTGCTCAGCTGGCAATAATCAAGCAGCTGAGCAGGCAGGAATTACGCAGCACAGCTGGCAATTGTCAAGCAGATGACAGGCAGGAATCATGCAGCTCAGCTGGCAATTGTCAAGCAGATGAGCAGACAGTAATCACGCAGCTCAGCAGGCCCTGATCACGTGACTGAGCATGCACTGTTCACGTGGCTGATCATACACTGATCACGTGATTGATCATGCACTGATCACTTGGATATCATGCACTGATCACGTGGCTGATCATACACTGTTCACGTGTCTGACCATGCACTGATCACGTGGCTGATCATACACTGCTCACGTAACTGATCATGCACTGATCACGTGGCTGATCATGCACTGATCACGTGGCTGATCATGCACTGATCACGTAGCTACCATGCACTGTCACGTGACTGATCATGCACTGATCACGTGGCTGATCATGCACTGATCACGTGGCTGATCATGCACTGATCACGTGACTGATCATGCACTGATCACGTGACTATCATGCACTGATCACGTGGCTATCATGCACTGATCACGTGGCTGATCATGCACTGATCACGCAGCTACCATGCACTGTCACATGACTGATCATGCACTGATCACGTAATTGATCATGCACTGATCACGTGGCTTATCATGCACTGATCATGTGACTGATCATGCACTGATCATGTTTGGTGTCACACACTGATCATGTGCATCTGGAGGCAATGAACAAAGAGCTGAGTAGGCAGGAATCAGTCAGCAGGCTCTATTCATGGAACTCAGCTCTGAGAAATCATGCTGCTCAGCTGGCAATAATCAAGTAGATGAGCAGGCAGGGATTACGCAGCACAGGTGGCAATTGTCAAGCAGATGACAGGCAGGAATCGTGCAGCTCAGCTGGCAATTGTCAAGAGATGAGCAGACAGTAATCACGCAGCTCAGCAGGCCCTGATCACGTGACTGAGCATGCACTGTTCACGTGGCTGATCATACACTGATCACGTGACTGATCATGCACTGATCACGTGGCTATCATGCACTGATCACGTGGCTGATCATGCACTGATCACGTAGCTACCATGCACTGATCACGTGACTGATCATGCACTGATCACGTGGCTGATCATGCACTGATCACGTGGCTGACATGCACTGATCACGTGGCTGATCATGCACTGATCACGTGGCTGATCATGCACTGATCACGTGACTGATCATGCACTGATCACGTGTCTGATCATGCACTGATCACGTGGCTATCATGCACTGATCACGTGGCTGATCATGCATGATCACGCAGCTACCATGCACTGGTCACGTGACTGATCATGCACTGATCACGTGACTGATCATGCACTGATCACGTGGCTATCATGCACTATCACGTGGCTGATCATGCAATGATCACGTAGCTACCATGTACTGGTCACGTGACTGATCATGCACTGATCACGTGACTGATCATGCACTGATCACGTGGCTGATCATGCACTGATCACGTGGCTGATCATGCACTGATCACGTGACTGATCATGCACTGATCACGTGACTGATCATGCACTGATCACGTGGCTATCATGCACTGATCACGTGGCTGATCATGCACTGATCACGTGCCTGATCATGCACTGATCACGTGGCTGATCATGCACTGATCACGTGACTGATCATGCACTGATCACGTGGCTGATCATGCACTGATCACGTGGCTATCATGCACTGATCACGTGGCTGATCATGCATGATCACGTGCTACCATGCACTGGTCACGTGACTGATCATGCACTGATCACGTGACTGATCATGCACTGATCACGTGGCTGATCATGCACTGATCACGTGACTGATCATGCACTGATCACGTGGCTGATCATGCACTGATCACGTGGCTATCATGCACTGCTCACGTGGCTGATCATGCACTGATCACGCAGCTACCATGTACTGGTCACATGACTGATCATGCACTGATCACGTAATTGATCATGCACTGATCACGTGGCTTATCATGCACTGATCATGTGACTGATCATGTGCTGATCATGTTTGCTGTCATACACTGATCATGTGCCTCTGGAGGCAATGAACAAAGAGCTGAGTAGGCAGGAATCAGTAGGCAATAATCATGGAACTCAGCTCTGAGAAATCATGCTGCTCAGCTGGCAATAATCAAGTAGATGAGCAGGCAGGAATTATGCAGCACAGGTGGCAATTGTCAAGCAGATGACAGGCAGGAATCGTGCAGCTCAGCTGGCAATTGTCAAGCAGATGAGCAGACAGTAATCACGCAGCTCAGCAGGCCCTGATCACGTGACTGAGCATGCACTGTTCACGTGGCTGATCACACACTATCACGTGACTGATCATGCACTGATCACGTGGCTATCATGCACTGATCACGTGACTGATCATGCACTGATCACGTAATTGTCATGCACTGATCACGTGGCTATCATGCACTGATCACGTGGCTGATCATGCACTGATCACGTGACTGATCATGCACTGATCACGTGGCTATCATGCACTGATCACGTGGCTGATCATGCACTGATCACGGGACTGATCATGCACTGATCACGGCGCTATCATGCACTGACTACATGACTCCACATGCACTGATCACGTGCTGATCATGCACTGATCACGTGACTGATCATGCACTGATCACGTGACTGATCATGCACTGATCACGTGGCTATCATGCACTGATCACGTGGCTGATCATACACTGATCACGTGACTGATCATGCACTGATCACGTGGCTGATCATGCACTGATCACGTGGCTGATCATGCAATGATCACGTAGCTTGCATATACTGGTCACGTGACTGATCATGCACTGATCACGTAAATGATCATGCACTGATCACGTGACTGATCATGCACTGATCACGTGACTGATCATGCACTGATCACGTGGCTATCATGCACTGATCACGTGGCTGATCATGCAATGATCACGTAGCAACCATGTACTGGTCACGTGACTGATCATGCACTGATCATGTAATTGATCAGCACTGATCACGTGGCTGATCATGCACTGATCACGTGACTGATCATGCACTGATCACGTGACTGATCATGCACTGATCACGTGGCTATCATGCACTGATCACGTGGCTGATCATACACTGTTCACGTGTCTGACCATGCACTGATCACGTGGCTGATCATACACTGATCACGTAACTGATCATGCACTGATCACGTGGCTATCATGCACTGATCACGTGGCTGAACATGCACTGTTCACGTGGCTGATCACACACCTGTCACGTGACATATCATGCACTGATCACGTGGCACTCATGCACTGATCACGTGGCTGATCATACTCTGCTCACGTAACTCATGCACACATCACGTGGCTATCATGCACTGCTCACGTGGCTCGTCATGGAATGATCACGTAGCAACCATATACTGGTCACGTGACTGATCATGCACAGATCACGTAAATGATCATGCACTGTTCACGTGACTGATCATGTACTGATCACGTGACTGATCATGCACTGATCACGTGGCTATCATGCACTGCTCACGTGGCTGATCATGCAACGATCACGTAGCAACCATGTACTGGTCACGTGACTGATCATGCACTGATCACGTAATTGATCATGCACTGATCACGTGGCTCATCATGCACTGATCACGTGGCTGATCACACATGATCACGTGACTGATCATGCACTGATCACGTGGCTATCATGCACTGATCACGTGGCTGTCATGCACTGATCACGTGGATATCATGCACTGATCACGTGGCTGATCACACACGTATCACGTGACTGATCATGCACTGATCACGTGGCTATCATGCACTGATCACGTGGCTATCATGCACTGATCACGTGGCTGATCATGCAATGATCACGTAGCTACCATGCACTGTCACGTGACTGATCATGCACTGATCACGTGGCTGATCATGCACTGATCACGTGGCTGATCATGCACTGATCACGTGGCTGATCACACATGTATCACGTGACTGATCATGCACTGATCACGTGGCTATCATGCACTGATCACGAGACTGATCATGCACTGATCACGTCTATATCATGCACTGATCACATGACTGCCATGCACTGATCACGTGGATGATCATACACTAATCTTGTGACAGATCATGCACTGATCACGTGGCTGATCATGCACTGATACCGTGACTGAGCATGGACTGATCACATGACTATCATGTAGTGATCACGTGACTTAATGGCGCTGATCATGTGACTGATCATGCGCTGATCATGTTTGCTATCATACACTGATCATGTGCCTCTGGAGGCAATAAACAAAGAGCTGAGTAGGCACGAATCAAACAGTCAGCAGGCAATAATCATGGAACTCAGGTGTGAGGAATCATGCTGCTCAGCTGGCAATAATCAAGCAGCTGAGCAGGCAGGAATTACGCAGCACAGCTGGCAATTGTCAAGCAGATGACAGGCAGGAATCGTGCAGCTCAGCTGGCAATTGTCAAGCAGATGAGCAGACAGTAATCACGCAGCTCAGCAGGCCCAGATCACGTGACTGAGCATGCACTGTTCACGTGGCTGATCATACACTGATCACGTGATGATCATGCACTGATCACTTGGATATCATGCACTGATCACGTGGCTGATCATACACTGTTCACGTGTCTGACCATGCACTGATCACGTGGCTGATCATACACTGCTCACGTAACTGATCATGCACTGATCACGTGGCTGATCATGCACTGATCACGTGGCTGATCATGCACTGATCACGTGGCTATCATGCACTGATCACGTGGCTGATCATGCACTGATCACGTGACTGATCATGCACTGATCACGTGACTGATCATGCACTGATCACGTACTGATCATGCACTGATCACGTGGCTGATCATGCACTGATCACGTGGCTGATCATGCACTGATCACGTGACTGATCATGCACTGATCACGTGGCTATCATGCACTGATCACGTGGCTGATCATGCAATGATCACGTAGCTACCATGTACTGGTCACGTGACTGATCATGCACTGATCACGTAATTGATCATGCACTGATCACGTGGACTGATCATGCACTGATCACGTGACTGATCATGCACTGATCACGTGACTGATCATGCACTGATCACGTGGCTATCATGCACTGATCACGTGGCTGATCATGCACTGATCACGTGGCTATCATGCACTGATCACGTGGCTGATCATGCACTGATCACGTGACTGATCATGCACTGATCACGTGACTGATCATGCACTGATCACGTGGCTATCATGCACTGATCACGTGGCTGATCATACACTGATCACGTGACTGATCATGCACTGATCACGTGACTGATCATGCACTGATCACGTGGCTATCATGCACTACTCACGTGGCTGATCATGCAATGATCATGTAGCTACCATGTACCGTGTGACTGATCATACACCCATCAGGTGACTGATCATGCACTGATCACGTGGCTGATCATGCACTGATCACCTGCCTGGTCATGCACTGATCACGTGACTGATCATGAACTGATCACATAGCTATCATGCACTGATCACGTGGCTGATCATGCACTGATCACGTGACTGAGCATGGACTGATCACATGACTATCATGTAGTGATCACGTGACTTAATGGCGCTGATCATGTGACTGATCATGCGCTGATCATGTTTGCTATCATACACTGATCATGTGCCTCTGGAGGCAATAAACAAAGAGCTGAGTAGGCACGAATCAAACAGTCAGCAGGCAATAATCATGGAACTCAGCTGTGAGGAATCATGCTGCTCAGCTGGCAATAATCAAGCAGCTGAGCAGGCAGGAATTACGCAGCACAGCTGGCAATTGTCAAGCAGATGACAGGCAGGAATCGTGCAGCTCAGCTGGCAATTGTCAAGCAGATGAGCAGACAGTAATCACGCAGCTCAGCAGGCCCTGATCACGTGACTGAGCATGCACTGTTCACGTGGCTGATCATACACTGATCACGTGATTGATCATGCACTGATCACTTGGATATCATGCACTGATCACGTGGCTGATCATACACTGTTCACGTGTCTGACCATGCACTGATCACGTGGCTGATCATACACTGCTCACGTAACTGATCATGCACTGATCACGTGGCTGATCATGCACTGATCACGTGGCTGATCATGCACTGATCACGTGGCTACCATGCACTGGTCACGTGACTGATCATGCACTGATCACGTGATTGATCATGCACTGATCACGTGGATGATCATGCACTGATCACGTGACTGATCATGCACTGATCACGTGACTGATCATGCACTGATCACGTGGCTATCATGCACTGATCACGTGGCTGATCATGCACTGATCACGCAGCTACCATGTACTGGTCACATGACTGATCATGCACTGATCATGCACTGATCATGCACTGATCACGTGGCTTATCATGCATTGATCATGTGACTGATCATGTGCTGATCATGTTTGGTGTCATACACTGATCATGTGCATCTGGAGGCAATGAACAAAGAGCTGAGTAGGCAGGAATCAGTCAGCAGGCTCTAATCATGGAACTCAGCTCTGAGAAATCATGCTGCTCAGCTGGCAATAATCAAGTAGATGAGCAGGCAGGAATTACGCAGCACAGGTGGCAATTGTCAAGGAGATGACAGGCAGGAATCGTGCAGCTCAGCTGGCAATTGTCAAGAGATGAGCAGACAGTAATCACGCAGCTCAGCAGGCCCTGATCACGTGACTGAGCATGCACTGTTCACGTGGCTGATCACACACTATCACGTGACTGATCATGCACTGATCACGTGGCTATCATGCACTGATCACGTGGCTGATCATGCACTGATCACGTAGCTATCATGCACTGATCACGTGACTGATCATGCACTGATCACGTGGCTATCATGCACTGATCACGTGGCTGATCATGCACTGATCACGTGCCTGATCATGCACTGATCACGTGGCTGATCATGCACTGATCACGTGACTGATCATGCACTGATCACGTGTCTGATCATGCACTGATCACGTGGCTATCATGCACTGATCACGTGGCTGATCATGCATGATCACGCAGCTACCATGTACTGGTCACATGACTGATCATGCACTGATCACGTGACTGATCATGCACTGATCACGTGGCTATCATGCACTTCACGTGGCTGATCATGCAATGATCATGTAGCTACCATGTACTGGTCACGTGAATGATCATGCACTGATCACGTGACTGATCATGCACTGATCACGTGGCTGATCATGCACTGATCACGTGGCTGATCATGCACTGATCACGTGACTGATCATGCACTGATCACGTGACTGATCATGCACTGATCACGTGGCTATCATGCACTGATCACGTGGCTGATCATGCACTGATCACGTGACTGATCATGCACTGATCACGTGGCTGATCATGCACTGATCACGTGACTGATCATGCACTGATCACGTGGCTGATCATGCACTGATCACGTGGCTATCATGCACTGATCACGTGACTGATCATGCACTGATCACGTCTATAATATGCACTGATCACGTGACTGATCATGCACTGATCACGTGGCTGATCATGCACTGATCACGTGACTGATCATGCACTGATCACGTGACTGATCATGCACTGATCACGTAACTGTCATGCACTGATCACGTGGCTATCATGCACTGATCACGTGGCTGATCATGCACTGATCACGTGACTGATCATGCACTGATCACGTAGCTATCATGCACTGATCACTGGCTGATCATGCACTGATCACGGGACTGATCATGCACTGATCACGGGCTATCATGCACTGACACATGACTGACATGCACTGATCACGTGCTGATCATGCACTGATCACGTGACTATCATGCACTGATCACGTGACTGATCATGCACTGATCACGTGGCTATCATGCACTGATCACGTGGCTGATCATGCACTGATCACGTGCCTGATCATGCACTGATCACGTGGCTGATCATGCACTGCTCACGTGGCTGATCATGCACTGATCACGTAGCTACCATGCACTGGTCACGTGACTGATCATGCACTGATCACGTGGCTGATCATGCACTGATCACGTGACTGATCATGCACTGATCACGTGACTGATCATGCACTGATCACGTAATTGATCATGCACTGATCACGTGGCTGATCATGCACTGATCACGTGGCTGATCACACTGATCACGTGACTGATCATGCACTGATCACGTGGCTGATCATGCACTGATCACGTGGCTATCATGCACTGCTCACGTGGCTGATCATGCACGATCACGTAGCAACCATGTACTGGTCACGTGACTGATCATGCACTGATCACGTAATTGATCATGCACTGATCACGTGGCTCATCATGCACTGATCACGTGGCTGATCACACATGTATCACGTGACTGATCATGCACTGATCACGTGGCTCTCATGCACTGATCACGTGGCTATCATGCACTGATCACGTGGATATCATGCACTGATCACGTGGCTGATCATGCACTATCACATGACTGATCATGCACTGATCACGTGGCTATCATGCACTGATCACGTGGCTATCATGCACTGATCACGTGGCTGATCATGCAATGATCACGTAGCTACCATGTACTGGTCACGTGACTGATCATGCACTGATCACGTAATTGATCATGCACTGATCACGTGGCTCATCATGCACTGATCACGTGGCTGATCACACATGATCACGTGACTGATCATGCACAAATCACGTGAATAATCATGCACTGATCACGTGGCTATCATGCACTGATCACGTGGATAACATGCACTGATCACGTGGCTGATCATGCACTGATCACATGTCTGATCATGCACTGATCACGTGGCTGATCATGCACTGATCACGCAACTGATCATGCACTGATCACGTGGCTATCATGCACTGATCACGTGACTGATCATGCACTGATCACGTGACTGATCATGCACTGATCACGTGGCTATCATGCACTGATCACGTGGCTGATCATGCACTGATGAAGCTATCATGCACTGCTCACGTGGCTGATCATGCACTGATCACGTGACTGATCATGCACTGATCACGTGGCTATCATGCACTGATCACGTGGCTATCATGCACTGATCACGTGGCTGAACATGCACTGTTCAATTGGCTGATCACACACCTGTCACGTGACTGATCATGCACTGATCACGTGGCACTCATGCACTGATCACTTGGCTGATCATACTCTGCTCACGTAACTGATCATGCACTATCACGTGGCTATCATGCACTGCTCACGTGGCTGATCATGCAATGATCACGTAGCTACCATATACTGGTCACGTGACTGATCATGCACTGATCACGTAAATGATCATGCACTGATCACGTGACTGATCATGCACTGATCACGTGACTGATCATGCACTGATCACGTGGCTATCATGCACTGCTCACGTGGCTGATCATGCACTGATCACGTAGCATCCATGTACTGGTCACGTGACTGATCATGCACTGATCACGTAATTGATCATGCACTGATCACGTGGCTCATCATGCACTGATCACGTGACTGATCATGCACTGATCACGTGACTGATCATGCACTGATCACGTGGCTATCATGCACTGATCACGTGGCTGATCATGCACTGATCACGTGCCTGATCATGCACTGATCACGTGACTGATCATGCACTGATCACGTGGCTATCATGCACTGATCACGTGGCTATCATGCACTGATCACGTGGCTGTCATGCACTGATCACGTGACTAATCATGCACTGATCACGTGGCATCATGCACTGATCACGTGCTGATCATGCACTGATCACGTGGCTGATCATGCACTGATCACGTGGCTGATCATGCACTGATCACGTAGCTGATCATGCACTGATCACGTGGCTATCATGCACTGATCACGTGGCTGATCATGCACTGATCACGTAGCTATCATGCACTGTCACGTGACTGATCATGCACTGATCACGTAATTGATCATGCACTGATCACGTGACTGATCATGCACTGATCACGTGACTGATCATGCACTGATCACGTGGCTATCATGCACTGATCACGTGGCTGATCATGTACTGATCACGTGACTGATCATGCACTGATCACGTGGCTATCATGCACTGATCACGTGGCTGATCATGCACTGATCAGGACTGATCATGCACTGATCATGATGCTATCATGCACTGATACATGACTGACATGCACTGATCACGTGGATGATCATGCACTGATCACGTGACTGATCATGCACTGATCACGTGACTGATCATGCACTGATCACGTGGCTGATCATGCACTGATCACGTGGCTATCATGCACTGATCACGTGGCTGATCATGCACTGATCACGTAGCTACCATGTACTGGTCACGTGACTGATCATGCACTGATCACGTAATTGATCATGCACTGATCACGTGGCTGATCATGCACTGATCACGTGGCTGATCATGCACTGATCACGTGGCTATCATGCACTGATCACGTGGCTGATCATACTGATCACGTGCCTGTCATGCACTGATCACGTGGCTGATCATGCACTGATCACGTGACTGATCATGCACTGATCACGTGGCTATCATGCACTGATCACGTGGCTATCATGCACTGATCACGTGGCTGATCATGCAATGATCACGTAGCTACCATGCACTGATCACGTGACTGATCATGCACTGATCACGTGGCTGATCATGCACTGATCACGTGACTGATCATGCACTGATCACGTGACTGATCATGCACTGATCACGTGGATATCATGCACTGATCACGTGGCTGATCATGCACTGATCACGTGTCTGACCATGCACTGATCACGTGGCTGATCATACACTGATCACGTAACTGATCATGCACTGATCACGTGGCTATCATGCACTGATCACGTGGCTGATCATGCACTGATCACGTGGCTGATCACACCTGTCACGTGACTGATCATGCACTGATCACGTGGCACTCATGCACTGATCACGTGGCTGATCATACACTGATCACGTAACTGATCATGCACTGATCACGTGGCTATCATGCACTGATCACGTGGCTGATCATGCAATGATCACGTAGCTACCATATACTGGTCACGTGACTGATCATGCACTGATCACGTAAATGATCATGCACTGATCACGTGACTGATCATGCACTGATCACGTGACTGATCATGCACTGATCACGTGGCTATCATGCACTGCTCACGTGGCTGATCATGCAATGATCACGTAGCAACCATGTACTGGTCACGTGACTGATCATGCACTGATCACGTAATTGATCATGCACTGATCACGTGACTGATCATGCACTGATCACGTGGCTGATCACACACTATCACGTGACTGATCATGCACTGATCACGTGGCTATCATGCACTGATCACGTGGCTATCATGCACTGATCACGTGGATAACATGCACTGATCAAGTGGCTGATCACACACGTATCACGTGACTGATCATGCACTGATCACGTGGCTATCATGCACTGATCACGTGGCTGATCATGCACTGATCACGTGAATGATCATGCACTTATCTCGTGACTGATCATGCACTGATCACGTGGCTATCATGCACTGCTCACGTGGCTGATCATGCACTGATCAGGCAGCTATCATGCACTGATCACGTGACTGATCATGCACTGATCACGAATTGATCATGCACTGATCACGTGGCTGATCATGCACTGATCACGTGACTGATCATGCACTGATCACGTGACTGATCATGCACTGATCACGTGGCTATCATGCACTGATCACGTGGCTGATCATACTGATCACGTGCCTGTCATGCACTGATCACGTGGCTGATCATGCACTGATCACGTGACTGATCATGCACTGATCACGTGGCTATCATGCACTGATCACGTGGCTATCATGCACTGATCACGTGGCTGATCATGCAATGATCACGTAGCAACCATGCACTGGTCACGTGACTGATCATGCACTGATCACGTGGCTGATCATGCACTGATCACGTGACTGATCATGCACTGATCACGTGACTGATCATGCACTGATCACGTGGATATCATGCACTGATCACGTGGCTGATCATACACTGATCACGTGTCTGACCATGCACTGATCACGTGGCTGATCATACACTGATCACGTAACTGATCATGCACTGATCACGTGGCTATCATGCACTGATCACGTGGCTGAACATGCACTGTTCACGTGGCTGATCACACACCTGTCACGTGACTGATCATGCACTGATCACGTGGCACTCATGCACTGATCACGTGGCTGATCATACACTGCTCACGTAACTGATCATGCACACATCACGTGGCTATCATGCACTGCTCACGTGGCTGATCATGCAATGATCACGTAGCTACCATATACTGGTCACGTGACTGATCATGCACTGATCACGTAAATGATCATGCACTGTTCACGTGACTGATCATGCACTGATCACGTGACTGATCATGCACTGATCACGTGGCTATCATGCACTGCTCACGTGGCTGATCATGCAATGATCACGTAGAAACCATGTACTGTCACGTGACTGATCATGCACTGATCACGTAATTGATCCTGCACTGATCACGTGACTCATCATGCACTGATCACGTGGCTGATCACACACTATCACGTGACTGATCATGCACTGATCACGTGGCTATCATGCACTGATCACGTGGCTATCATGCACTGATCACGTGGATATCATGCACTGATCACGTGGCTGATCACACACGTATCACATGACTGATCATGCACTGATCACGTGGCTATCATGCACTGATCACGTGGCTGATCATGCACTGATCACGTAGCTATCATGCACTGGTCACGTGACTGATCATGCACTGATCACGTAATTGATCATGCACTGATCACGTGGCTGATCATGCACTGATCACGTGACTGATCATGCACTGATCACGTGACTGATCATGCACTGATCACGTGGCTGATCATGCACTGATCACGTACCTGATCATGCACTGATCACGCAGCTACATGCACTGATCACGTGACTGATCATGCACTGATCACGTAATTGATCATGCACTGATCACGTGGCTGATCATGCACTGATCACGTGACTGATCATGCACTGATCACGTGACTGATCATGCACTGATCACGTGGCTATCATGCACTGATCACGTGGCTGATCATGCACTGATCACGCAGCTACATGCACTGATCACGTGACTGATCATGCACTGATCACGTAACTGATCATGCACTGATCACGTGGCTATCATGCACTGATCACGTGGCTGATCATGCACTGATCACGTGGCTATCATGCACTGATCACGTGGCTGATCATGCACTGATCATGTAGCTACCATGTACTGGTCACGTGAATGATCATACACCCATCAGGTGACTGATCATGCACTGATCACGTGGCTATCATGCACTGATCACGAGACTGATCATGCACTGATCACGTCTAATCATGCACTGATCACATGACTGCCCATGCACTGATCACGTGGATGATCATACACTGATCATGTGACAGATCATGCACTGATCACGTGGCTGATCATGCACTGATACCGTGACTGAGCATGGACTGATCACATGACTATCATGTAGTGATCACGTGACTTAATGGCACTGATCATGTGACTGATCATGCGCTGATCATGTTTGCTATCATACACTGATCATGTGCCTCTGGAGGCAATAAACAAAGAGCTGAGTAGGCACGAATCAAACAGTCAGCAGGCAATAATCATGGAACTCAGCTGTGAGGAATCATGCTGCTCAGCTGGCAATAATCAAGCAGCTGAGCAGGCAGGAATTACGCAGCACAGCTGGCAATTGTCAAGCAGATGACAGGCAGGAATCGTGCAGCTCAGCTGGCAATTGTCAAGCAGATGAGCAGACAGTAATCACGCAGCTCAGCAGGCCCTGATCACGTGACTGAGCATGCACTGTTCACGTGGCTGATCATACACTGATCACGTGACTGATCATGCACTGATCACGTGGCTGATCATGCACTGATCACGTGTCTGATCATGCACTGATCACGTGGCTGATCATGCACTGATCACGTGGTGATCATGCACTGATCACGTGGCTATCATGCACTGATCACGTGACTGATCATGCACTGATCACGTGACTGATCATGCACTGATCACGTGGCTATCATGCACTGATCACGTGGCTGATCATGCACTGATCACGAAGCTATCATGTACTGGTCACGTGACTGATCATGCACTGATCACGTGACTGATCATGCACTGATCACGTGGCTATCATGCACTGATCACGTGGCTATCATGCACTGATCACGTGGCTGATCATGCACTGATCACGTAGCTATCATGCACTGATCACGTGACTGATCATGCACTGATCACGTGACTGATCATGCACTGATCACGTGACTGATCATGCACTGATCACGTGACTGATCATGCACTGATCACGTGACTGATCATGCACTGATCACGTGGCTATCATGCACTGATCACGTGGCTGATCATGCACTGATCACATGACTGATCATGCACTGATCACGTGGCTTATCATGCACTGATCATGTGACTGATCATGCACTGATCATGTTTGGTGTCATACACTGATCATGTGCCTCTGGAGGCAATGAACATAGAGCTGAGTAGGCAGGAATCAGTCAGCAGGCTATAATCATGGAACTCACCTCTGAGAAATCATGCTGCTCAGCTGGCAATAATCAAGTGGAGCAGGCAGGAATTACGCAGCACAGGTGGCAATTGTCAAGCAGATGACAGGCAGGAATCGTGCAGCTCAGCTGGCAATTGTCAAGCAGATGAGCAGACACTAATCACGCAGCTCAGCAGGCCCTGATCACGTGACTGAGCATGCACTGTTCACGTGGCTGATCATACACTGATCACGTGACTGATCATGCACTGATCACGTGACTGATCATGCACTGATCACGTGGCTATCATGCACTGATCACGTGGCTGACATGCACTGATCACGTGGCTGATCATGCACTGATCACGTGGCTGATCATGCACTGATCACGTGACTGATCATGCACTGATCACGTGGCTGATCATGCACTGATCACGTGGCTGATCATGCACTGATCACGTGGCTGATCATGCACTGATCACGTGGCTATCATGCACTGATCACGTGGCTGATCATGCACTGATCACGTAGCTAACATGCACTGATCACGTGACTGATCATGCACTGATCACGTGACTGATCATGCACTGATCACGTGGCTATCATGCACTGATCACGTGACTGATCATGCACTGATCACGTCTATATCATGCACTGATCACGTGACTGATCATGCACTGATCACGTGACTGATCATGCACTGATCACGTGGCTGATCATGCACTGATCACGTGGCTGATCATGCAGATCACGTGACTGATCATGCACTGATCACGTGGCTGATCATGCACTGATCACGTGTTGATCATGCACTGATCACGTGGCTGATCATGCACTGATCACGTGGCTGATCATACACTGATCACGTGACTGATCATGCACTGATCACGTGACTGATCATGCACTGATCACGTGGCTATCATGCACTGATCACGTGGCTGATCATGCACTGATCACGTGACTGATCATGCACTGATCACGTGACTGATCATGCACTGATCACGTGACTGATCATGCACTGATCACGTGGCTATCATGCACTGATCACGTGGCTATCATGCACTGATCACGTGGCTGATCATGCACTGATCACGTGACTGATCATGCACTGATCACGTGGCTATCATGCACTGATCACGTGGCTGATCATGCACTGATCACGTAGCTATCATGCACTGATCACGTGACTGATCATGCACTGATCACTGACTGATCATGCACTGATCACGTGACTGATCATGCACTGATCACGTGGCTATCATGCACTGATCACGTGGCTGATCATGCACTGATCACGTGGCTACCATGCACTGATCACGTGACTGATCATGCACTGATCACATGATTGATCATGCACTGATCACGTGGCTAATCATGCATGATCATGTGACTGATCATGCGCTGATCATGTTTGCTATCATACACTGATCATGTGCCTCTGGAGGCAATGAACAAAGAGCTGAGTAGGCACGAATCAGTCAGCAGGCAATAATCATGGAACTCAGCTGTGAGGAATCATGCTGCTCAGCTGGCAATAATCAAGCAGCTGAGCAGGCAGGAATTACGCAGCACAGCTGGCAATTGTCAAGCAGATGACAGGCAGGAATCATGCAGCTCAGCTGGCAATTGTCAAGCAGATGAGCAGACAGTAATCACGCAGCTCAGCAGGCCCTGATCACGTGACTGAGCATGCACTGTTCACGTGGCTGATCATACACTGATCACGTGATGATCATGCACTGATCACGTGGATATCATGCACTGATCACGTGGCTGATCATACACTGTTCACGTGTCTGACCATGCACTGATCACGTGGCTGATCATACACTGCTCACGTAACTGATCATGCACTGATCACGTGGCTGAACATGCACTGTTCACGTGGCTGATCACACACCTGTCACGTGACATATCATGCACTGATCACGTGGCACTCATGCACTGATCACGTGGCTGATCATACTCTGCTCACGTAACTGATCATGCACACATCACGTGGCTATCATGCACTGCTCACGTGGCTCGTCATGGAATGATCACGTAGCTACCATATACTGGTCACGTGACTGATCATGCACAGATCACGTAAATGATCATGCACTGTTCACGTGACTGATCATGTACTGATCACGTGACTGATCATGCACTGATCACGTGGCTATCATGCACTGCTCACGTGGCTGATCATGCAATGATCACGTAGCAACCATGTACTGGTCACGTGACTGATCATGCACTGATCACGTAATTGATCATGCACTGATCACGTGGCTCATCATGCACTGATCACGTGGCTGATCACACATGTATCACGTGACTGATCATGCACTGATCACGTGGCTCTCATGCACTGATCACGTGACTGATCATGCACTGATCACGTCTATATCATGCACTGATCACGTGACTGATCATGCACTGATCACGTGGCTGATCATGCACTGATCACGTGACTGATCATGCACTGATCACGTGGCTGATCATGCACTGATCACGTGGCTGATCATGCACTGATCACGTGACTGATCATGCACTGATCACGTGACTGATCATGCACTGATCACGTGGCTATCATGCACTGCTCACGTGGCTGATCATGCATGATCACGCAGCTACCATGTACTGGTCACATGACTGATCATGCACTGATCACGTGACTGATCATGCAGTGATCACGTGGCTATCATGCACTACTCACGTGGCTGATCATGCAATGATCATGTAGCTACCATGTACAGGTCACGTGAATGATCATACACCCATCAGGTGACTGATCATGCACTGATCACGTGGCTATCATGCACTGATCACGAGACTGATCATGCACTGATCACGTCTATATCATGCACTGATCACATGACTGCCCGTGCACTGATCACGTGGATGATCATACACTAATCTTGTGACAGATCATGCACTGATCACGTGGCTGATCATGCACTGATACCGTGACTGAGCATGGACTGATCACATGACTATCATGTAGTGATCACGTGACTTAATGGCGCTGATCATGTGACTGATCATGCGCTGATCATGTTTGCTATCATACACTGATCATGTGCCTCTGGAGGCAATAAACAAAGAGCTGAGTAGGCACGAATCAAACAGTCAGCAGGCAATAATCATGGAACTCAGGTGTGAGGAATCATGCTGCTCAGCTGGCAATAATCAAGCAGCTGAGCAGGCAGGAATTACGCAGCACAGCTGGCAATTGTCAAGCAGATGACAGGCAGGAATCGTGCAGCTCAGCTGGCAATTGTCAAGCAGATGAGCAGACAGTAATCACGCAGCTCAGCAGGCCCAGATCACGTGACTGAGCATGCACTGTTCACGTGGCTGATCATACACTGATCACGTGATGAACATGCACTGATCACTTGGATATCATGCACTGATCACGTGGCTGATCATACACTGTTCACGTGTCTGACCATGCACTGATCACGTGGCTGATCATACACTGCTCACGTAACTGATCATGCACTGATCACGTGGCTATCATGCACTGATCACGTGGCTGATCATGCACTGTTCACGTGGCTGATCACACACCTGTCACGTGACATATCATGCACTGATCACGTGGCACTCATGCACTGATCACGTGGCTGATCATACTCTGCTCACGTAACTCATGCACACATCACGTGGCTATCATGCACTGCTCACGTGGCTCGTCATGGAATGATCACGTAGCAACCATATACTGGTCACGTGACTGATCATGCACTGATCACGTAAATGATCATGCACTGTTCACGTGACTGATCATGTACTGATCACGTGACTGATCATGCACTGATCACGTGGCTATCATGCACTGCTCACGTGGCTGATCATGCAACGATCACGTAGCAACCATGTACTGGTCACGTGACTGATCATGCACTGATCACGTAATTGATCCTGCACTGATCACGTGGCTCATCATGCACTGATCACGTGGCTGATCACACATGTATCACGTGACTGATCATGCACTGATCACGTGGCTCTCATGCACTGATCACGTGACTGATCATGCACTGATCACGTCTATATCATGCACTGATCACATGACTGATCATGCACTGATCACGTGGATGATCATGCACTGATCACGTGACTGATCATGCACTGATCACGTGGCTGATCATGCACTGATCACGTGGCTGATCATGCACTGATCACGTGACTGATCATGCACTGATCACGTGTCTGATCATGCACTGATCACGTGGCTATCATGCACTGATCACGTGGCTGATCATGCATGATCACGCAGCTACCATGTACTGGTCACATGACTGATCATGCACTGATCACGTGACTGATCATGCAGTGATCACGTGGCTATCATGAACTACTCACGTGGCTGATCATGCAATGATCATGTAGCTACCATGTACAGGTCACGTGAATGATCATACACCCATCAGGTGACTGATCATGCACTGATCACGTGGCTATCATGCACTGATCACGAGACTGATCATGCACTGATCACGTCTATATCATGCACTGATCACATGACTGCCCATGCACTGATCACGTGGATGATCATACACTAATCTTGTGACAGATCATGCACTGATCACGTGGCTGATCATGCACTGATACCGTGACTGAGCATGGACTGATCACATGACTATCATGTAGTGATCACGTGACTTAATGGCGCTGATCATGTGACTGATCATGCGCTGATCATGTTTGCTATCATACACTGATCATGTGCCTCTGGAGGCAATAAACAAAGAGCTGAGTAGGCACGAATCAAACAGTCAGCAGGCAATAATCATGGAACTCAGGTGTGAGGAATCATGCTGCTCAGCTGGCAATAATCAAGCAGCTGAGCAGGCAGGAATTACGCAGCACAGCTGGCAATTGTCAAGCAGATGACAGGCAGGAATCGTGCAGCTCAGCTGGCAATTGTCAAGCAGATGAGCAGACAGTAATCACGCAGCTCAGCAGGCCCAGATCACGTGACTGAGCATGCACTGTTCACGTGGCTGATCATACACTGATCACGTGATGATCATGCACTGATCACTTGGATATCATGCACTGATCACGTGGCTGATCATACACTGTTCACGTGTCTGACCATGCACTGATCACGTGGCTGATCATACACTGCTCACGTAACTGATCATGCACTGATCACGTGGCTATCATGCACTGATCACGTGGCTGATCATGCACTGATCACGTGGCAATCATGTACTGATCACGTGACTGATCATGCACTGATCACGTAACTGATCATGCACTGATCACGTGGCTGATCATGCACTGATCACGTGGCTGATCACACACGATCACGTGACTGATCATGCACTGATCACGTGGCTATCATGCACTGATCACGTGGCTATCATGCACTGATCACGTGGCTGATCATGCAATGATCACGGAGCTGCCATGCACTGGTCACGTGACTGATCATGCACTGATCACGTAATTGATCATGCACTGATCACGTGACTGATCATGCACTGATCACGTGACTGATCATGCACTGATCACGTGACTGATCATGCACTGATCACGTGGCTATCATGCACTGATCACGTGGCTGATCATGCACTGATCACAGCTACCATGTACTGTCACATGACTGATCATGCACTGATCACATAATTGATCATGCACTGATCACGTGGCTTATCATGCACTGATCATGTGACTGATCATGTGCTGATCATGTTTGGTGTCACACACTGATCATGTGCCTATGGAGGCAATGAACATAGAGCTGAGTAGGCAGGAATCAGTCAGCAGGCTATAATCATGTAATTCACCTCTGAGAAATCATGCTGCTGAGCTGGCAATAATCAAGTAGATGAGCAGGCAGGAATTACGCAGCACAGGTGGCAATTGTCAAGCAGCTGACAGGCAGGAATCGTGCAGCTCAGCTGGCAATTGTCAAGCAGATGAGCAGACAGTAATCACGCAGCTCAGCAGGCCCTGATCACGTGACTGAGCTTGCACTGATCACGTGGCTGATCACACACTGATCACGTGACTGATCATGCACTGATCACGTGACTGATCATGCACTGATCACGTGGCTATCATGCACTGATCACGTGGCTGACATACACTGATCACGTGCCTGGTCATGCACTGATCACGTGGCTGATCATGCACTGATCACGTGACTGATCATGCACTGATCTCGTGTCTGATCATGCACTGATCACGTGGCTATCATGCACTGCTCACGTGGCTGATCATGCCATGATCACGCAGCTACCATGTACTGGTCACATGACTGATCATGCACTGATCACGTGACTGATCATGCAGTGATCACGTGGCTATCATGCACTACTCACGTGGCTGATCATGCAATGATCATGTAGCTACCATGTACTTGTCACGTGAATGATCATACACCCATCAGGTGACTGATCATGCACTGATCACGTGGCTATCATGCACTGATCACGAGACTGATCATGCACTGATCACGTCTATATCATGCACTGATCACATGACTGCCCGTGCACTGATCACGTGGATGATCATACACTAATCTTGTGACAGATCATGCACTGATCACGTGGCTGATCATGCACTGATACCGTGACTGAGCATGGACTGATCACATGACTATCATGTAGTGATCACGTGACTTAATGGCGCTGATCATGTGACTGATCATGCGCTGATCATGTTTGCTATCATACACTGATCATGTGCCTCTGGAGGCAATAAACAAAGAGCTGAGTAGGCACGAATCAAACAGTCAGCAGGCAATAATCATGGAACTCAGCTGTGAGGAATCATGCTGCTCAGCTGGCAATAATCAAGCAGCTGAGCAGGCAGGAATTACGCAGCACAGCTGGCAATTGTCAAGCAGATGACAGGCAGGAATCGTGCAGCTCAGCTGGCAATTGTCAAGCAGATGAGCAGACAGTAATCACGCAGCTCAGCAGGCCCAGATCACGTGACTGAGCATGCACTGTTCACGTGGCTGATCATACACTGATCACGTGATGATCATGCACTGATCACTTGGATATCATGCACTGATCACGTGGCTGATCATACACTGTTCACGTGTCTGACCATGCACTGATCACGTGGCTGATCATACACTGCTCACGTAACTGATCATGCACTGATCACGTGGCTATCATGCACTGATCACGTGGCTGAACATGCACTGTTCACGTGGCTGATCACACACCTGTCACGTGACATATCATGCACTGATCACGTGGCACTCATGCACTGATCACGTGGCTGATCATACTCTGCTCACGTAACTCATGCACACATCACGTGGCTATCATGCACTGCTCACGTGGCTCGTCATGGAATGATCACGTAGCAACCATATACTGGTCACGTGACTGATCATGCAAAGATCACGTAAATGATCATGCACTGTTCACGTGACTGATCATGTACTGATCACGTGACTGATCATGCACTGATCACGTGGCTATCATGCTCTGCTCACGTGGCTGATCATGCAATGATCACGTAGCAACCATGTACTGGTCACGTGACTGATCATGCACTGATCACGTAATTGATCCTGCACTGATCACGTGGCTCATCATGCACTGATCACGTGGCTGATCACACATGTATCACGTGACTGATCATGCACTGATCACGTGGCTGTCATGCACTGATCACGTGGATATCATGCACTGATCACGTGGCTGATCACACACGTATCACATGACTGATCA
This sequence comes from Bos javanicus, assembly GCF_032452875.1. Classification (NCBI taxonomy): domain Eukaryota; kingdom Metazoa; phylum Chordata; class Mammalia; order Artiodactyla; family Bovidae; genus Bos; species Bos javanicus. The sequence goes on from NW_026893844.1 coordinate 48,555, forward strand.
TGCACTGATCACGTGGCTATCATGCACTGATCACGTGGCTATCATGCACTGATCACGTGGCTGATCATGCAATGATCACGTAGCTACCATGTACTGGTCACGTGACTGATCATGCACTGATCACGTAATTGATCATGCACTGATCACGTGGCTGATCATGCACTGATCACGTGGCTGATCATGCACTGATCACGTGACTGATCATGCACTGATCACGTGACTGATCATGCACTGATCACGTGGCTATCATGCACTGATCACGTGGCTGACATACACTGATCACATGACTGATCATGCACTGATCACGTGGCTGATCATGCACTGATCACGTGGCTATCATGCACTACTCACGTGGCTGATCATGCAATGATCACGTAGCTACCATGTACAGGTCACGTGAATGATCATACACCCATCAGGTGACTGATCATGCACTGATCACGTGGCTATCATGCACTGATCACGAGACTGATCATGCACTGATCACGTCTATATCATGCACTGATCACATGACTGCCCATGCACTGATCACGTGGATGATCATACACTAATCTTGTGACAGATCATGCACTGATCACGTGGCTGATCATGCACTGATACCGTGACTGAGCATGGACTGATCACATGACTATCATGTAGTGATCACGTGACTTAATGGCGCTGATCATGTGACTGATCATGCGCTGATCATGTTTGCTATCATACACTGATCATGTGCCTCTGGAGGCAATAAACAAAGAGCTGAGTAGGCATGAATCAAACAGTCAGCAGGCAATAATCATGGAACTCAGGTGTGAGGAATCATGCTGCTCAGCTGGCAATAATCAAGCAGCTGAGCAGGCAGGAATTACGCAGCACAGCTGGCAATTGTCAAGCAGATGACAGGCAGGAATCGTGCAGCTCAGCTGGCAATTGTCAAGCAGATGAGCAGACAGTAATCACGCAGCTCAGCAGGCCCAGATCACGTGACTGAGCATGCACTGTTCACGTGGCTGATCATACACTGATCACGTGATGATCATGCACTGATCACTTGGATATCATGCACTGATCACGTGGCTGATCATACACTGATCACGTGTCTGACCATGCACTGATCACGTGGCTGATCATGCACTGATCACGTAACTGATCATGCACTGATCACGTGGCTATCATGCACTGATCACGTGGCTGATCATGCACTGATCACGTAGCTACCATGTACTGGTCACGTGACTGATCATGCACTGATCACGTAATTGATCATGCACTGATCACGTGGCTGATCATGCACTGATCACGTGGCTGATCACACATGATCACGTGACTGATCATGCACTGATCACGTGGCTATCATGCACTGATCACGTGGCTGATCATGCACTGATCACGTGACTGATCATGCACTGATCACGTGACTGATCATGCACTGATCACGTGGCTATCATGCACTGATCACGTGGCTGATCATGCATGATCACGTAGCTACCATGTACTGGTCACGTGACTGATCATGCACTGATCACGTGACTGATCATGCACTGATCACGTGGCTGATCATGCACTGATCACGTGGCTGATCATGCACTGATCACGTGACTGATCATGCACTGATCACGTCTATATCATGCACTGATCACATGACTGCCCATGCACTGATCACGTGGATGATCATACACTAATCTTGTGACAGATCATGCACTGATCACGTGGCTGATCATGCACTGATACCGTGACTGAGCATGGACTGATCACATGACTATCATGTAGTGATCACGTGACTTAATGGCGCTGATCATGTGACTGATCATGCGCTGATCATGTTTGCTATCATACACTGATCATGTGCCTCTGGAGGCAATAAACAAAGAGCTGAGTAGGCACGAATCAAACAGTCAGCAGGCAATAATCATGGAACTCAGGTGTGAGGAATCATGCTGCTCAGCTGGCAATAATCAAGCAGCTGAGCAGGCAGGAATTACGCAGCACAGCTGGCAATTGTCAAGCAGATGACAGGCAGGAATCGTGCAGCTCAGCTGGCAATTGTCAAGCAGATGAGCAGACAGTAATCACGCAGCTCAGCAGGCCCAGATCACGTGACTGAGCATGCACTGTTCACGTGGCTGATCATACACTGATCACGTGATGATCATGCACTGATCACGTGGATATCATGCACTGATCACGTGGCTGATCATACACTGTTCACGTGTCTGACCATGCACTGATCACGTGGCTGATCATACACTGCTCACGTAACTGATCATGCACTGATCACGTGGCTATCATGCACTGATCACGTGGCTGAACATGCACTGTTCACGTGGCTGATCACACACCTGTCACGTGACATATCATGCACTGATCACGTGGCACTCATGCACTGATCACGTGGCTGATCATACTCTGCTCACGTAACTCATGAACACATCACGTGGCTATCATGCACTGCTCACGTGGCTGATCATGCAATGATCACGTAGCTACCATGTACTGGTCACGTGACTGATCATGCACTGATCACGTAATTGATCATGCACTGATCACGTGGCTGATCATGCACTGATCACGTGACTGATCATGCACTGATCACGTGGCTATCATGCACTGATCACGTGGCTGATCATGCACTGATCACGTGTCTGACCATGCACTGATCACGTGGCTGATCATGCACTGATCACGTAACTGATCATGCACTGATCACGTGGCTATCATGCACTGATCACGTGGCTGATCATGCACTGATCACGTGGCTGATCACACACTGTCACGTGACTATCATGCACTGATCACGTGGCACTCATGCACTGATCACGTGGCTGATCATACACTGATCACGTGACTCATGCACACATCACGTGGCTATCATGCACTGATCACGTGGCTGTCATGCAATGATCACGTAGCTACCATATACTGGTCACGTGACTGATCATGCACTGATCACGTGAATGATCATGCACTGATCACGTGACTGATCATGCACTGATCACGTGACTGATCATGCACTGATCACGTGGCTATCATGCACTGATCACGTGGCTGATCATGCAATGATCACGTAGCAACCATGTACTGTCACGTGACTGATCATGCACTGATCACGTAATTGATCATGCACTGATCACGTGGCTCATCATGCACTGATCACGTGGCTGATCACACATGATCACGTGACTGATCATGCACTGATCACGTGGCTCTCATGCACTGATCACGTGGCTGATCATGCACTGATCACGTGGCTATCATGCACTGATCACGTGGCTGATCATGCACTGATCACGTAGCTACCATGCACTGATCACGTGACTGATCATGCACTGATCACGTAATTGATCATGCACTGATCACGTGGCTGATCATGCACTGATCACGTGGCTGATCACACTGATCACGTGACTGATCATGCACTGATCACGTGAATGATCATGCACTGATCACGTGGCTATCATGCACTGATCACGTGGATATCATGCACTGATCACGTGGCTGATCACACACGATCACGTGACTGATCATGCACTGATCACGTGGCTATCATGCACTGATCACGTGGCTATCATGCACTGATCACGTGGCTGATCATGCAATGATCTGGAGCTGCCATGCACTGATCACGTGACTGATCATGCACTGATCACGTGATTGATCATGCACTGATCACGTGACTGATCATGCACTGATCACGTGACTGATCATGCACTGATCACGTGACTGATCATGCACTGATCACGTGGCTATCATGCACTGCTCACGTGGCTGATCATGCACTGATCACGCAGCTACCATGTACTGTCACGTGACTGATCATGCACTGATCACGTAATTGATCATGCACTGATCACGTGGCTTATCATGCACTGATCATGTGACTGATCATGTGCTGATCATGTTTGGTGTCACACACTGATCATGTGCCTATGGAGGCAATGAACATAGAGCTGAGTAGGCAGGAATCAGTCAGCAGGCTATAATCATGGAACTCACCTCTGAGAAATCATGCTGCTGAGCTGGCAATAATCAAGTAGATGAGCAGGCAGGAATTACGCAGCACAGGTGGCAATTGTCAAGCAGCTGACAGGCAGGAATCGTGCAGCTCAGCTGGCAGTTGTCAAGCAGATGAGCAGACAGTAATCACGCAGCTCAGCAGGCCCTGATCACGTGACTGATCATGCACTGATCACGTGGCTGATCATGCACTGATCACGTGACTGATCATGCACTGATCATGTGACTGATCATGCACTGATCACGTGGCTATCATGCACTGATCACGTGGCTGACATACACTGATCACGTGCCTGGTCATGCACTGATCACGTGGCTGATCATGCACTGATCACGTGACTGATCATGCACTGATCTCGTGTCTGATCATGCACTGATCACGTGGCTATCATGCACTGCTCACGTGGCTGATCATGCGATGATCACGCAGCTACCATGTACTGGTCACATGACTGATCATGCACTGATCACGTGACTGATCATGCAGTGATCACGTGGCTATCATGCACTACTCACGTGGCTGATCATGCAATGATCATGTAGCTACCATGTACAGGTCACGTGAATGATCATACACCCATCAGGTGACTGATCATGCACTGATCACGTGGCTATCATGCACTGATCACGAGACTGATCATGCACTGTTCACGTCTATATCATGCACTGATCACATGACTGCCCATGCACTGATCACGTGGATGATCATACACTAATCTTGTGACAGATCATGCACTGATCACGTGGCTGATCATGCACTGATACCGTGACTGAGCATGGACTGATCACATGACTATCATGTAGTGATCACGTGACTTAATGGCGCTGATCATGTGACTGATCATGCGCTGATCATGTTTGCTATCATACACTGATCATGTGCCTCTGGAGGCAATAAACAAAGAGCTGAGTAGGCACGAATCAAACAGTCAGCAGGCAATAATCATGGAACTCAGGTGTGAGGAATCATGCTGCTCAGCTGGCAATAATCAAGCAGCTGAGCAGGCAGGAATTACGCAGCACAGCTGGCAATTGTCAAGCAGATGACAGGCAGGAATCGTGCAGCTCAGCTGGCAATTGTCAAGCAGATGAGCAGACAGTAATCACGCAGCTCAGCAGGCCCAGATCACGTGACTGAGCATGCACTGTTCACGTGGCTGATCATACACTGATCACGTGATGATCATGCACTGATCACTTGGATATCATGCACTGATCACGTGGCTGATCATACACTGTTCACGTGTCTGACCATGCACTGATCACGTGGCTGATCATACACTGCTCACGTAACTGATCATGCACTGATCACGTGGCTATCATGCACTGATCACGTGGCTGAACATGCACTGTTCACGTGGCTGATCACACACCTGTCACGTGACATATCATGCACTGATCACGTGGCACTCATGCACTGATCACGTGGCTGATCATACTCTGCTCACGTAACTCATGCACACATCACGTGGCTATCATGCACTGCTCACGTGGCTCGTCATGGAATGATCACGTAGCTACCATATACTGGTCACGTGACTGATCATGCACAGATCACGTAAATGATCATGCACTGTTCACGTGACTGATCATGTACTGATCACGTGACTGATCATGCACTGATCACGTGGCTATCATGCTCTGCTCACGTGGCTGATCATGCAATGATCACGTAGCAACCATGTACTGGTCACGTGACTGATCATGCACTGATCACGTAATTGATCCTGCACTGATCACGTGGCTCATCATGCACTGATCACGTGGCTGATCACACATGTATCACGTGACTGATCATGCACTGATCACGTGGCTCTCATGCACTGATCACGTGGCTGTCATGCACTGATCACGTGGATATCATGCACTGATCACGTGGCTGATCACACACGTATCACATGACTGATCATGCACTGATCACGTGGCTATCATGCACTGATCACGTGGCTGATCATGCAATGATCACGTAGCTACCATGTACTGGTCACGTGACTGATCATGCACTGATCACGTAATTGATCATGCACTGATCACGTGGCTGATCATGCACTGATCACGTGGCTGATCATGCACTGATCACATAACTGATCATGCACTGATCACGTGACTGATCATGCACTGATCACGTGGCTATCATGCACTGATCACGTGGCTGATCATGCACTGATCACGTGACTGATCATGCACTGATCACGTGGCTGATCATGCACTGATCACGTGGCTGTCATGCACTGATCACGTGGCTGATCATGCACTGATCACGTGACTATCATGCACTGATCACGTGACTGATCATGCACTGATCACGTGACTGATCATGCACTGATCACGTGGCTATCATGCACTGATCACGTGGCTGATCATGCACTGATCACGTGACTGATCATGCACTGATCACGTGGCTGATCATGCACTGATCACGTGACTGATCATGCACTGATCACGTGGCTATCATGCACTGATCACGTGGCTGATCATGCACTGATCACGTGACTGATCATGCACTGATCACGTGGCTATCATGCACTGATCACGTGGCTGATCATGCATGATCACGCAGCTACCATGTACTGGTCACGTGACTGATCATGCACTGATCACGTGACTGATCATGCACTGATCACGTGGCTATCATGCACTGATCACGTGGCTGATCATGCACTGATCACGGACTGATCATGCACTGATCACGTCTATATCATGCACTGATCACATGACTGCCCATGCACTGATCACGTGGATGATCATACACTAATCTTGTGACAGATCATGCACTGATCACGTGGCTGATCATGCACTGATACCGTGACTGAGCATGGACTGATCACATGACTATCATGTAGTGATCACGTGACTTAATGGCACTGATCATGTGACTGATCATGCGCTGATCATGTTTGCTATCATACACTGATCATGTGCCTCTGGAGGCAATAAACAAAGAGCTGAGTAGGCACGAATCAAACAGTCAGCAGGCAATAATCATGGAACTCAGGTGTGAGGAATCATGCTGCTCAGCTGGCAATAATCAAGCAGCTGAGCAGGCAGGAATTACGCAGCACAGCTGGCAATTGTCAAGCAGATGACAGGCAGGAATCGTGCAGCTCAGCTGGCAATTGTCAAGCAGATGAGCAGACAGTAATCACGCAGCTCAGCAGGCCCAGATCACGTGACTGAGCATGCACTGTTCACGTGGCTGATCATACACTGATCACGTGATGATCATGCACTGATCACTTGGATATCATGCACTGATCACGTGGCTGATCATACACTGTTCACGTGTCTGACCATGCACTGATCACGTGGCTGATCATACACTGCTCACGTAACTGATCATGCACTGATCACGTGGCTATCATGCACTGATCACGTGGCTGAACATGCACTGTTCACGTGGCTGATCACACACCTGTCACGTGACATATCATGCACTGATCACGTGGCACTCATGCACTGATCACGTGGCTGATCATACTCTGCTCACGTAACTCATGCACACATCACGTGGCTATCATGCACTGCTCACGTGGCTCGTCATGGAATGATCACGTAGCTACCATATACTGGTCACGTGACTGATCATGCACAGATCACGTAAATGATCATGCACTGTTCACGTGACTGATCATGTACTGATCACGTGACTGATCATGCACTGATCACGTGGCTATCATGCACTGCTCACGTGGCTGATCATGCAATGATCACGTAGCAACCATGTACTGGTCACGTGACTGATCATGCACTGATCACGTAATTGATCATGCACTGATCACGTGGCTCATCATGCACTGATCACGTGGCTGATCACACATGTATCACGTGACTGATCATGCACTGATCACGTGGCTCTCATGCACTGATCACGTGGCTATCATGCACTGATCACGTGGCTATCATGCACTGATCACGTGGCTGATCATGCAATGATCACGTAGCTACCATGTACTGATCACGTGACTGATCATGCACTGATCACGTAATTGATCATGCACTGATCACGTGGCTCATCATGCACTGATCACGTGGCTGATCACACTGATCACGTGACTGATCATGCACTGATCACGTGAATGATCATGCACTGATCACGTGGCTATCATGCACTGATCACGTGGATATCATGCACTGATCACGTGGCTGATCACACACGATCACGTGACTGATCATGCACTGATCACGTGGCTATCATGCACTGATCACGTGGCTATCATGCACTGATCACGTGGCTGATCATGCAATGATCACGGAGCTGCCATGCACTGGTCACGTGACTGATCATGCACTGATCACGTAATTGATCATGCACTGATCACGTGACTGATCATGCACTGATCACGTGACTGATCATGCACTGATCACGTGACTGATCATGCACTGATCACGTGGCTATCATGCACTGATCACGTGGCTGATCATGCACTGATCACGCAGCTACCATGTACTGTCACGTGACTGATCATGCACTGATCACATAATTGATCATGCACTGATCACGTGGCTTATCATGCACTGATCATGTGACTGATCATGTGCTGATCATGTTTGGTGTCATACACTGATCATGTGCCTATGGAGGCAATGAACATAGAGCTGAGTAGGCAGGAATCAGTCAGCAGGCTATAATCATGGAACTCACCTCTGAGAAATCATGCTGCTCAGCTGGCAATAATCAAGTAGATGAGCAGGCAGGAATTACGCAGCACAGGTGGCAATTGTCAAGCAGCTGACAGGCAGGAATCGTGCAGCTCAGCTGGCAATTGTCAAGCAGATGAGCAGACAGTAATCACGCAGCTCAGCAGGCCCTGATCACGTGACTGAGCATGCACTGATCACGTGGCTGATCATACACTGATCACGTGACTGATCATGCACTGATCACGTGACTGATCATGCACTGATCACGTGGCTGATCATGCACTGATCACGTGGCTGATCATGCACTGATCACGTGGCTGATCATGCACTGATCACGTGGCTGATCATGCACTGATCACGTGACTGATCATGCACTGATCACGTGACTGATCATGCACTGATCACGTGGCTATCATGCACTACTCACGTGTCTGATCATGCAATGATCATGTAGCTACCATGTACAGGTCACGTGACTGATCATACACCCATCAGGTGACTGATCATGCACTGATCACGTGGCTATCATGCACTGATCACGAGACTGATCATGCACTGATCACGTCTATATCATGCACTGATCACATGACTGCCCATGCACTGATCACGTGGATGATCATACACTAATCTTGTGACAGATCATGCACTGATCACGTGGCTGATCATGCACTGATACCGTGACTGAGCATGGACTGATCACATGACTATCATGTAGTGATCACGTGACTTAATGGCGCTGATCATGTGACTGATCATGCGCTGATCATGTTTGCTATCATACACTGATCATGTGCCTCTGGAGGCAATAAACAAAGAGCTGAGTAGGCACGAATCAAACAGTCAGCAGGCAATAATCATGGAACTCAGGTGTGAGGAATCATGCTGCTCAGCTGGCAATAATCAAGCAGCTGAGCAGGCAGGAATTACGCAGCACAGCTGGCAATTGTCAAGCAGATGACAGGCAGGAATCGTGCAGCTCAGCTGGCAATTGTCAAGCAGATGAGCAGACAGTAATCACGCAGCTCAGCAGGCCCAGATCACGTGACTGAGCATGCACTGTTCACGTGGCTGATCATACACTGATCACGTGATGATCATGCACTGATCACTTGGATATCATGCACTGATCACGTGGCTGATCATACACTGTTCACGTGTCTGACCATGCACTGATCACGTGGCTGATCATACACTGCTCACGTAACTGATCATGCACTGATCACGTGGCTATCATGCACTGATCACGTGGCTGAACATGCACTGTTCACGTGGCTGATCACACACCTGTCACGTGACATATCATGCACTGATCACGTGGCACTCATGCACTGATCACGTGGCTGATCATACTCTGCTCACGTAACTCATGCACACATCACGTGGCTATCATGCACTGCTCACGTGGCTCGTCATGGAATGATCACGTAGCTACCATATACTGGTCACGTGACTGATCATGCACAGATCACGTAAATGATCATGCACTGTTCACGTGACTGATCATGTACTGATCACGTGACTGATCATGCACTGATCACGTGGCTATCATGCTCTGCTCACGTGGCTGATCATGCAATGATCACGTAGCAACCATGTACTGGTCACGTGACTGATCATGCACTGATCACGTAATTGATCCTGCACTGATCACGTGGCTCATCATGCACTGATCACGTGGCTGATCACACATGTATCACGTGACTGATCATGCACTGATCACGTGGCTCTCATGCACTGATCACGTGGCTATCATGCACTGATCACGTGGCTATCATGCACTGATCACGTGGCTGATCATGCAATGATCACGTAGCTATCATGCACTGATCACGTGACTGATCATGCACTGATCACGTAATTGATCATGCACTGATCACGTGGCTGATCATGCACTGATCACGTGGCTGATCACACTGATCACGTGACTGATCATGCACTGATCACGTGACTGATCATGCACTGATCACGTGGCTATCATGCACTGATCACGTGGCTATCATGCACTGATCACGTGGCTGATCACACACTGATCACGTGACTGATCATGCACTGATCACGTGGCTGATCATGCACTGATCACGTGGCTATCATGCACTGATCACGTGGCTGATCATGCACTGATCACGGAGCTGCCATGCACTGATCACGTGACTGATCATGCACTGATCACGTGATTGATCATGCACTGATCACGTGACTGATCATGCACTGATCACGTGACTGATCATGCACTGATCACGTGACTGATCATGCACTGATCACGTGGCTATCATGCACTGATCACGTGGCTGATCATGCACTGATCACGCAGCTACCATGTACTGTCACATGACTGATCATGCACTGATCACATAATTGATCATGCACTGATCACGTGGCTTATCATGCACTGATCATGTGACTGATCATGCACTGATCATGTTTGGTGTCATACACTGATCATGTGCCTCTGGAGGCAATGAACATAGAGCTGAGTAGGCAGGAATCAGTCAGCAGGCTATAATCATGGAACTCACCTCTGAGAAATCATGCTGCTCAGCTGGCAATAATCAAGTAGATGAGCAGGCAGGAATTACGCAGCACAGGTGGCAATTGTCAAGCAGATGACAGGCAGGAATCGTGCAGCTCAGCTGGCAATTGTCAAGCAGATGAGCAGACAGTAATCACGCAGCTCAGCAGGCCCTGATCACGTGACTGAGCATGCACTGTTCACGTGGCTGATCACACACTGATCACGTGACTGATCATGCACTGATCACGTGACTGATCATGCACTGATCACGTGGCTATCATGCACTGATCACGTGGCTGATCATGCACTGATCACGTGGCTGATCATGCACTGATCACGTGGCTGATCATGCACTGATCACGTGACTGATCATGCACTGATCACGTGGCTGATCATGCACTGATCACGTGGCTATCATGCACTGATCACGTGGCTGATCATGCACTGATCACGTAGCTATCATGCACTGATCACGTGACTGATCATGCACTGATCACGTGACTGATCATGCACTGATCACGTGACTGATCATGCACTGATCACGTGGCTATCATGCACTGCTCACGTGGCTGATCATGCATGATCACGCAGCTACCATGTACTGGTCACATGACTGATCATGCACTGATCACGTGACTGATCATGCACTGATCACGTGGCTATCATGCACTACTCACGTGGCTGATCATGCAATGATCATGTAGCTACCATGTACAGGTCACGTGAATGATCATACACCCATCAGGTGACTGATCATGCACTGATCACGTGGCTATCATGCACTGATCACTAGACTGATCATGCACTGATCACGTCTATATCATGCACTGATCACATGACTGCCCATGCACTGATCACGTGGATGATCATACACTAATCTTGTGACAGATCATGCACTGATCACGTGGCTGATCATGCACTGATACCGTGACTGAGCATGGACTGATCACATGACTATCATGTAGTGATCACGTGACTTAATGGCGCTGATCATGTGACTGATCATGCGCTGATCATGTTTGCTATCATACACTGATCATGTGCCTCTGGAGGCAATAAACAAAGAGCTGAGTAGGCACGAATCAAACAGTCAGCAGGCAATAATCATGGAACTCAGGTGTGAGGAATCATGCTGCTCAGCTGGCAATAATCAAGCAGCTGAGCAGGCAGGAATTACGCAGCACAGCTGGCAATTGTCAAGCAGATGACAGGCAGGAATCGTGCAGCTCAGCTGGCAATTGTCAAGCAGATGACAGGCAGGAATCATGCAGCTCAGCTGGCAATTGTCAAGCAGATGAGCAGACAGTAATCACGCAGCTCATCATGCACTGATCACGTGACTGATCATGCACTGATCACGTGGCTGATCATACACTGATCACGTGATGATCATGCACTGATCACGTGGCTATCATGCACTGATCACGTGGCTGATCATGCACTGATCACGTGTCTGACCATGCACTGATCACGTGGCTGATCATACACTGATCACGTAACTGATCATGCACTGATCACGTGGCTATCATGCACTGATCACGTGGCTGATCATGCACTGATCACGTAGCTACCATGTACTGGTCACGTGACTGATCATGCACTGATCACGTAATTGATCATGCACTGATCACGTGGCTGATCATGCACTGATCACGTGGCTGATCACACATGATCACGTGACTGATCATGCACTGATCACGTGGCTGATCATGCACTGATCACGTGGCTATCATGCACTGATCACGTGGCTGATCATGCACTGATCACGTGACTGATCATGCACTGATCACGTGGCTGATCATGCACTGATCACGTGACTGATCATGCACTGATCACGTGACTGATCATGCACTGATCACGTGGCTATCATGCACTGATCACGTGGCTGATCATGCATGATCACGCAGCTACCATGTACTGGTCACGTGACTGATCATGCACTGATCACGTGACTGATCATGCACTGATCACGTGGCTGATCATGCACTGATCACGTGGCTGATCATGCACTGATCACGGGACTGATCATGCACTGATCACGTCTATATCATGCACTGATCACATGACTGCCCATGCACTGATCACGTGGATGATCATACACTAATCATGTGACAGATCATGCACTGATCACGTGGCTGATCATGCACTGATACCGTGACTGAGCATGGACTGATCACATGACTATCATGTAGTGATCACGTGACTTAATGGCGCTGATCATGTGACTGATCATGCGCTGATCATGTTTGCTATCATACACTGATCATGTGCCTCTGGAGGCAATAAACAAAGAGCTGAGTAGGCACGAATCAAACAGTCAGCAGGCAATAATCATGGAACTCAGGTGTGAGGAATCATGCTGCTCAGCTGGCAATAATCAAGCAGCTGAGCAGGCAGGAATTACGCAGCACAGCTGGCAATTGTCAAGCAGATGACAGGCAGGAATCGTGCAGCTCAGCTGGCAATTGTCAAGCAGATGAGCAGACAGTAATCACGCAGCTCAGCAGGCCCAGATCACGTGACTGAGCATGCACTGTTCACGTGGCTGATCATACACTGATCACGTGATGATCATGCACTGATCACTTGGATATCATGCACTGATCACGTGGCTGATCATACACTGTTCACGTGTCTGACCATGCACTGATCACGTGGCTGATCATACACTGCTCACGTAACTGATCATGCACTGATCACGTGGCTATCATGCACTGATCACGTGGCTGAACATGCACTGTTCACGTGGCTGATCACACACCTGTCACGTGACATATCATGCACTGATCACGTGGCACTCATGCACTGATCACGTGGCTGATCATACTCTGCTCACGTAACTCATGCACACATCACGTGGCTATCATGCACTGCTCACGTGGCTCGTCATGGAATGATCACGTAGCAACCATATACTGGTCACGTGACTGATCATGCAAAGATCACGTAAATGATCATGCACTGTTCACGTGACTGATCATGTACTGATCACGTGACTGATCATGCACTGATCACGTGGCTATCATGCACTGCTCACGTGGCTGATCATGCAATGATCACGTAGCAACCATGTACTGGTCACGTGACTGATCATGCACTGATCACGTAATTGATCCTGCACTGATCACGTGGCTCATCATGCACTGATCACGTGGCTGATCACACATGTATCACGTGACTGATCATGCACTGATCACGTGGCTTATCATGCACTGATCACGTGACTGATCATGCACTGATCATGTTTGGTATCATGCACTGATCATGTGCCTATGGAGGCAATGAACATGAGCTGAGTAGGCACGAATCAGTCAGCAGGCTATAATCATGGAATCACTCTGAGAAATCATGCTGCTGAGCTGGCAATAATCAAGTAGCTGATCAGGCAGGAATTACGCAGCACAGGTGGCAATTGTCAAGCAGCTGACAGGCAGGAATCATGCAGCTCAGCTGGCAATTGTCAAGCAGATGAGCAGACAGTAATCACGCAGCTCAGCAGGCCCTGATCACGTGACTGATCATGCACTGATCACGTGGCTGATCACACACTGATCACGTGACTGATCATGCACTGATCACGTGACTGATCATGCACTGATCACGTGGCTATCATGCACTGATCACGTGGCTGACATACACTGATCACGTGCCTGATCATGCACTGATCACGTGGCTGATCATGCACTGATCACGTGACTGATCATGCACTGATCACGTGTCTGATCATGCACTGATCACGTGGCTATCATGCACTGATCACGTGGCTGATCATGCATGATCACGCCATGATCACGCAGCTACCATGTACTGGTCACATGACTGATCATGCACTGATCACGTGACTGATCATGCAGTGATCACGTGGCTATCATGCACTACTCACGTGGCTGATCATGCAATGATCATGTAGCTACCATGTACAGGTCACGTGAATGATCATACACCCATCAGGTGACTGATCATGCACTGATCACGTGGCTATCATGCACTGATCACGAGACTGATCATGCACTGTTCACGTCTATATCATGCACTGATCACATGACTGCCCATGCACTGATCACGTGGATGATCATACACTAATCTTGTGACAGATCATGCACTGATCACGTGGCTGATCATGCACTGATACCGTGACTGAGCATGGACTGATCACATGACTATCATGTAGTGATCACGTGACTTAATGGCGCTGATCATGTGACTGATCATGCGCTGATCATGTTTGCTATCATACACTGATCATGTGCCTCTGGAGGCAATAAACAAAGAGCTGAGTAGGCACGAATCAAACAGTCAGCAGGCAATAATCATGGAACTCAGGTGTGAGGAATCATGCTGCTCAGCTGGCAATAATCAAGCAGCTGAGCAGGCAGGAATTACGCAGCACAGCTGGCAATTGTCAAGCAGATGACAGGCAGGAATCGTGCAGCTCAGCTGGCAATTGTCAAGCAGATGAGCAGACAGTAATCACGCAGCTCAGCAGGCCCAGATCACGTGACTGAGCATGCACTGTTCACGTGGCTGATCATACACTGATCACGTGATGATCATGCACTGATCACGTGGATATCATGCACTGATCACGTGGCTGATCATACACTGCTCACGTAACTGATCATGCACTGATCACGTGGCTATCATGCACTGATCACGTGGCTGATCATGCACTGATCACGTGGCTGATCACACACCTGTCACGTGACATATCATGCACTGATCACGTGGCACTCATGCACTGATCACGTGGCTGATCATACTCTGCTCACGTAACTCATGCACACATCACGTGGCTATCATGCACTGCTCACGTGGCTCGTCATGCAATGATCACGTAGCAACCATATACTGGTCACGTGACTGATCATGCACTGATCACGTAAATGATCATGCACTGATCACGTGACTGATCATGCACTGATCACGTGACTGATCATGCACTGATCACGTGGCTATCATGCACTGCTCACGTGGCTGATCATGCAATGATCACGTAGCAACCATGTACTGGTCACGTGACTGATCATGCACTGATCACGTAATTGATCATGCACTGATCACGTGGCTCATCATGCACTGATCACGTGGCTGATCACACATGTATCACGTGACTGATCATGCACTGATCACGTGGCTATCATGCACTGATCACGTGACTGATCATGCACTGATCACGTCTATATCATGCACTGATCACATGACTGCCCATGCACTGATCACGTGGATGATCATACACTAATCTGTGACAGATCATGCACTGATCACGTGGCTGATCATGCACTGATACCGTGACTGAGCATGGACTGATCACATGACTATCATGTAGTGATCACGTGACTTAATGGCGCTGATCATGTGACTGATCATGCACTGATCATGTTTGCTATCATACACTGATCATGTGCCTCTGGAGGCAATAAACAAAGAGCTGAGTAGGCACGAATCAAACAGTCAGCAGGCAATAATCATGGAACTCAGCTGTGAGGAATCATGCTGCTCAGCTGGCAATAATCAAGCAGCTGAGCAGGCAGGAATTACGCAGCACAGCTGGCAATTGTCAAGCAGATGACAGGCAGGAATCGTGCAGCTCAGCTGGCAATTGTCAAGCAGATGAGCAGACAGTAATCACGCAGCTCAGCAGGCCCTGATCACGTGACTGAGCATGCACTGTTCACGTGGCTGATCATACACTGATCACGTGATGATCATGCACTGATCACTTGGATATCATGCACTGATCACGTGGCTGATCATACACTGATCACGTGTCTGACCATGCACTGATCACGTGGCTGATCATACACTGCTCACGTAACTGATCATGCACTGATCACGTGGCTATCATGCACTGATCACGTGGCTGATCATGCAACTGATCACGTAGCAACCATGCACTGGTCACGTGACTGATCATGCACTGATCACGTAATTGATCATGCACTGATCACGTGGCTGATCATGCACTGATCACGTGGCTGATCACACATGATCACGTGACTGATCATGCACTGATCACGTGGCTATCATGCACTGATCACGTGGCTATCATGCACTGATCACGTGGCTGACATGCACTGATCACGTGCTGATCATGCACTGATCACGTGGCTGATCATGCACTGATCACGTGACTGATCATGCACTGATCACGTGACTGATCATGCACTGATCACGTGGCTATCATGCACTGCTCACGTGGCTGATCATGCATGATCACGCAGCTACCATGTACTGGTCACGTGACTGATCATGCACTGATCACGTGACTGATCATGCACTGATCACGTGGCTGATCATGCACTGATCACGTGGCTGATCATGCACTGATCACGGGACTGATCATGCACTGTCACGTCTATATCATGCACTGATCACATGACTGCCCATGCACTGATCACGTGGATGATCATACACTAATCTTGTGACAGATCATGCACTGATCACGTGGCTGATCATGCACTGATACCGTGACTGAGCATGGACTGATCACATGACTATCATGTAGTGATCACGTGACTTAATGGCGCTGATCATGTGACTGATCATGCGCTGATCATGTTTGCTATCATACACTGATCATGTGCCTCTGGAGGCAATAAACAAAGAGCTGAGTAGGCACGAATCAAACAGTCAGCAGGCAATAATCATGGAACTCAGGTGTGAGGAATCATGCTGCTCAGCTGGCAATAATCAAGCAGCTGAGCAGGCAGGAATTACGCAGCACAGCTGGCAATTGTCAAGCAGATGACAGGCAGGAATCGTGCAGCTCAGCTGGCAATTGTCAAGCAGATGAGCAGACAGTAATCACGCAGCTCAGCAGGCCCAGATCACGTGACTGAGCATGCACTGTTCACGTGGCTGATCATACACTGATCACGTGATGATCATGCACTGATCACTTGGATATCATGCACTGATCACGTGGCTGATCATACACTGTTCACGTGTCTGACCATGCACTGATCACGTGGCTGATCATACACTGCTCACGTAACTGATCATGCACTGATCACGTGGCTATCATGCACTGATCACGTGGCTGAACATGCACTGTTCACGTGGCTGATCACACACCTGTCACGTGACATATCATGCACTGATCACGTGGCACTCATGCACTGATCACGTGGCTGATCATACTCTGCTCACGTAACTCATGCACACATCACGTGGCTATCATGCACTGCTCACGTGGCTCGTCATGGAATGATCACGTAGCAACCATATACTGGTCACGTGACTGATCATGCACAGATCACGTAAATGATCATGCACTGTTCACGTGACTGATCATGTACTGATCACGTGACTGATCATGCACTGATCACGTGGCTATCATGCACTGCTCACGTGGCTGATCATGCAACGATCACGTAGCAACCATGTACTGGTCACGTGACTGATCATGCACTGATCACGTAATTGATCATGCACTGATCACGTGGCTCATCATGCACTGATCACGTGGCTGATCACACATGATCACGTGACTGATCATGCACTGATCACGTGGCTCTCATGCACTGATCACGTGGCTGTCATGCACTGATCACGTGGCTGATCATGCACTGATCACGTGGCTGATCACACACTGTCACGTGACTATCATGCACTGATCACGTGGCATCATGCACTGATCACGTGGCTGATCATGCACTGATCACGTAACTCATGCACTGATCACGTGGCTATCATGCACTGATCACGTGGCTGATCATGCACTGATCACGTAGCAATCATGCACTGATCACGTGACTGATCATGCACTGATCACGTAATGATCATGCACTGATCACGTGGCTGATCATGCACTGATCACGTGACTGATCATGCACTGATCACGTGGCTATCATGCACTGATCACGTGGCTGATCATGCACTGATCACGTGTCTGATCATGCACTGATCACGTGGCTGATCATGCACTGATCACGTAACTGATCATGCACTGATCACGTGGCTATCATGCACTGATCACGTGGCTGATCATGCACTGATCACGTGGCTGATCACACACTGTCACGTGACATATCATGCACTGATCACGTGGCACTCATGCACTGATCACGTGGCTGATCATACACTGCTCACGTAACTCATGCACACATCACGTGGCTATCATGCACTGCTCACGTGGCTGTCATGCAATGATCACGTAGCTACCATATACTGGTCACGTGACTGATCATGCACTGATCACGTCAATGATCATGCACTGATCACGTGACTGATCATGCACTGATCACGTGACTGATCATGCACTGATCACGTGGCTATCATGCACTGATCACGTGGCTGATCATGCAATGATCACGTAGCAACCATGTACTGTCACGTGACTGATCATGCACTGATCACGTAATTGATCATGCACTGATCACGTGGCTCATCATGCACTGATCACGTGGCTGATCACACATGATCACGTGACTGATCATGCACTGATCACGTGGCTCTCATGCACTGATCACGTGGCTGATCATGCACTGATCACGTGGCTATCATGCACTGATCACGTGGCTGATCATGCAATGATCACGTAGCTACCATGTACTGGTCACGTGACTGATCATGCACTGATCACGTAATTGATCATGCACTGATCACGTGGCTCATCATGCACTGATCACGTGGCTGATCACACTGATCACGTGACTGATCATGCACTGATCACGTGAATGATCATGCACTGATCACGTGGCTATCATGCACTGATCACGTGGATATCATGCACTGATCACGTGGCTGATCACACACGTATCACGTGACTGATCATGCACTGATCACGTGGCTATCATGCACTGATCACGTGGCTATCATGCACTGATCACGTGGCTGATCATGCAATGATCACGGAGCTGCCATGCACTGGTCACGTGACTGATCATGCACTGATCACGTAATTGATCATGCACTGATCACGTGACTGATCATGCACTGATCACGTGACTGATCATGCACTGATCACGTGACTGATCATGCACTGATCACGTGGCTATCATGCACTGATCACGTGGCTGATCATGCACTGATCACGCAGCTACCATGTACTGTCACGTGACTGATCATGCACTGATCACATAATTGATCATGCACTGATCACGTGGCTTATCATGCACTGATCATGTGACTGATCATGTGCTGATCATGTTTGGTGTCACACACTGATCATGTGCCTATGGAGGCAATGAACATAGAGCTGAGTAGGCAGGAATCAGTCAGCAGGCTATAATCATGGAACTCACCTCTGAGAAATCATGCTGCTGAGCTGGCAATAATCAAGTAGATGAGCAGGCAGGAATTACGCAGCACAGGTGGCAATTGTCAAGCAGCTGACAGGCAGGAATCGTGCAGCTCAGCTGGCAATTGTCAAGCAGATGAGCAGACAGTAATCACGCAGCTCAGCAGGCCCTGATCACGTGACTGAGCATGCACTGTTCACGTGGCTGATCATGCACTGATCACGTGACTGATCATGCACTGATCACGTGACTGATCATGCACTGATCACGTGGCTATCATGCACTGATCACGTGGCTGACATACACTGATCACGTGCCTGATCATGCACTGATCACGTGGCTGATCATGCACTGATCACGTGACTGATCATGCACTGATCACGTGTCTGATCATGCACTGATCACGTGGCTATCATGCACTGATCACGTGGCTGATCATGCATGATCACGCCATGATCACGCAGCTACCATGTACTGGTCACATGACTGATCATGCACTGATCACGTGACTGATCATGCACTGATCACGTGGCTATCATGCACTACTCACGTGGCTGATCATGCAATGATCATGTAGCTACCATGTACAGGTCACGTGAATGATCATACACCCATCAGGTGACTGATCATGCACTGATCACGTGGCTATCATGCACTGATCACGAGACTGATCATGCACTGTTCACGTCTATATCATGCACTGATCACATGACTGCCCATGCACTGATCACGTGGATGATCATACACTAATCTTGTGACAGATCATGCACTGATCACGTGGCTGATCATGCACTGATACCGTGACTGAGCATGGACTGATCACATGACTATCATGTAGTGATCACGTGACTTAATGGCGCTGATCATGTGACTGATCATGCGCTGATCATGTTTGCTATCATACACTGATCATGTGCCTCTGGAGGCAATAAACAAAGAGCTGAGTAGGCACGAATCAAACAGTCAGCAGGCAATAATCATGGAACTCAGGTGTGAGGAATCATGCTGCTCAGCTGGCAATAATCAAGCAGCTGAGCAGGCAGGAATTACGCAGCACAGCTGGCAATTGTCAAGCAGATGACAGGCAGGAATCGTGCAGCTCAGCTGGCAATTGTCAAGCAGATGAGCAGACAGTAATCACGCAGCTCAGCAGGCCCAGATCACGTGACTGAGCATGCACTGTTCACGTGGCTGATCATACACTGATCACGTGATGATCATGCACTGATCACTTGGATATCATGCACTGATCACGTGGCTGATCATACACTGCTCACGTAACTGATCATGCACTGATCACGTGGCTATCATGCACTGATCACGTGGCTGAACATGCACTGTTCACGTGGCTGATCACACACCTGTCACGTGACATATCATGCACTGATCACGTGGCACTCATGCACTGATCACGTGGCTGATCATACTCTGCTCACGTAACTCATGCACACATCACGTGGCTATCATGCACTGCTCACGTGGCTCGTCATGGAATGATCACGTAGCTACCATATACTGGTCACGTGACTGATCATGCACAGATCACGTAAATGATCATGCACTGTTCACGTGACTGATCATGTACTGATCACGTGACTGATCATGCACTGATCACGTGGCTATCATGCTCTGCTCACGTGGCTGATCATGCAATGATCACGTAGCAACCATGTACTGGTCACGTGACTGATCATGCACTGATCACGTAATTGATCCTGCACTGATCACGTGGCTCATCATGCACTGATCACGTGGCTGATCACACATGATCACGTGACTGATCATGCACTGATCACGTGGCTCTCATGCACTGATCACGTGGCTATCATGCACTGATCACGTGGCTATCATGCACTGATCACGTGGCTGATCATGCAATGATCACGTAGCTATCATGCACTGGTCACGTGACTGATCATGCACTGATCACGTGATTGATCATGCACTGATCACGTGGCTGATCATGCACTGATCACGTGGCTGATCACACTGATCACGTGACTGATCATGCACTGATCACGTGACTGATCATGCACTGATCACGTGGCTGATCCTGCACTGATCACGTGGATAACATGCACTGATAATGTGGCTGATCATGCACTGATCACGTGACTAATCATGCACTGATCACGTGGCTGATCATGCACTGATCACGTGGCTATCATGCACTGATCACGTGGCTGATCATGCAATGATCACGCAGCTACCATGTACTGTCACATGACTGATCATGCACTGATCACATAATTGATCATGCACTGATCACCTGGCTTATCATTCATTGATCATGTGACTGATCATGTGCTGATCATGTTTGGTGTCACACACTGATCATGTGCCTATGGAGGCAATGAACATAGAGCTGAGTAGGCAGGAATCAGTCAGCAGGCTATAATCATGTAATTCACCTCTGAGAAATCATGCTGCTGAGCTGGCAATAATCAAGTAGATGAGCAGGCAGGAATTACGCAGCACAGGTGGCAATTGTCAAGCAGCTGACAGGCAGGAATCATGCAGCTCAGCTGGCAATTGTCAAGCAGATGAGCAGACAGTAATCACACAGCTCAGCAGGCCCTGATCACGTGACTGAGCATGCACTGTTCACGTGGCTGATCACACACTGATCACATGACTGATCATGCACTGATCATGTGAATGATCATGCACTGATCACGTGGCTATCATGCACTGATCACTTGGCTGGACATACACTGATCACGTGCCTGATCATGCACTGATCACGTGGCTGATCATGCACTGATCGCGTGACTGATCATGCACTGATCTCGTGTCTGATCATGCACTGATCACGTGGCTATCATGCACTGCTCACGTGGCTGATCATGCATGATCACGCCATGATCACGCAGCTACCATGTACTGGTCACATGACTGATCATGCACTGATCACGTGACTGATCATGCAGTGATCACGTGGCTATCATGAACTACTCACGTGGCTGATCATGCAATGATCATGTAGCTACCATGTACAGGTCACGTGAATGATCATACACCCATCAGGTGACTGATCATGCACTGATCACGTGGCTATCATGCACTGATCACGAGACTGATCATGCACTGTTCACGTCTATATCATGCACTGATCACATGACTGCCCGTGCACTGATCACGTGGATGATCATACACTAATCTTGTGACAGATCATGCACTGATCACGTGGCTGATCATGCACTGATACCGTGACTGAGCATGGACTGATCACATGACTATCATGTAGTGATCACGTGACTTAATGGCGCTGATCATGTGACTGATCATGCGCTGATCATGTTTGCTATCATACACTGATCATGTGCCTCTGGAGGCAATAAACAAAGAGCTGAGTAGGCACGAATCAAACAGTCAGCAGGCAATAATCATGGAACTCAGGTGTGAGGAATCATGCTGCTCAGCTGGCAATAATCAAGCAGCTGAGCAGGCAGGAATTACGCAGCACAGCTGGCAATTGTCAAGCAGATGACAGGCAGGAATCGTGCAGCTCAGCTGGCAATTGTCAAGCAGATGAGCAGACAGTAATCACGCAGCTCAGCAGGCCCAGATCACGGGACTGAGCATGCACTGTTCACGTGGCTGATCATACACTGATCACGTGATGATCATGCACTGATCACTTGGATATCATGCACTGATCACGTGGCTGATCATACACTGCTCACGTAACTGATCATGCACTGATCACGTGGCTATCATGCACTGATCACGTGGCTGAACATGCACTGTTCACGTGGCTGATCACACACCTGTCACGTGACATATCATGCACTGATCACGTGGCACTCATGCACTGATCACGTGGCTGATCATACTCTGCTCACGTAACTCATGCACACATCACGTGGCTATCATGCACTGCTCACGTGGCTCATCATGGAATGATCACGTAGCAACCATATACTGGTAACGTGACTGATCATGCAAAGATCACGTAAATGATCATGCACTGTTCACGTGACTGATCATGTACTGATCACGTGATTGATCATGCACTGACCACGTGGCTATCATGCTCTGCTCACGTGGCTGATCATGCAATGATCACGTAGCAACCATGTACTGGTAACGTGACTGATCATGCACAGATCATGTAAATGATCATGCATTGTTCACGTGACTGATCATGCACTGATCACGTAATTGATCATGCACTGATCACGTGGCTGATCATGCACTGATCACGTGGCTGATCACACATGTATCACGTGACTGACCATGCACTGATCACGTGGCTCTCATGCACTGATCACGTGGCTGATCATGCACTGAAAACTTGGCTGAACATGCACTGATCACGTGCCTGGTCATGCACTGATCACGTGGCTGATCATGCACTGATCACGTTACTGATCATGCACTGATCACGTGACTGATCATGCACTGATCACGTGGCTATCATGCACTGCTCACGTGGCTGATCATGCCATGATCACGCAGCTACCATGTACTGGTCACATGACTGATCATGCACTGATCACGTGACTGATCATGCACTGATCACGTGGCTGATCATGAACTACTCACGTGGCTGATCATGCACTGATCACGGGACTGATCATGCACTGTTCAAGTCTATATCATGCACAGATCACATGACTGCCCATGCACTGATCACGTGGATGATCATACACTAATTTTGTGACAGATCATGCACTGATCACGTGGCTGATCATGCACTGATACCGTG
Source organism: Bos javanicus (assembly GCF_032452875.1). Lineage (NCBI taxonomy): Eukaryota > Metazoa > Chordata > Mammalia > Artiodactyla > Bovidae > Bos > Bos javanicus. The sequence continues at coordinate 73,657 of NW_026893844.1, forward strand.
ACTGAGCATGGACTGATCACATGACTATCATGTAGTGATCACGTGACTTAATGGCGCTGATCATGTGACTGATCATGCGCTGATCATGTTTGCTATCATACAGTGATCATGTGCCTCTGGAAGCAATAAACAAAGAGCTGAGTAGGCACGAATCAAAGAGTCAGCAGGCAATAATCATGGAACACAGGTGTGAGGAATCATGCTGCTCAGCTGGCAATAATCAAGCAGCTGAGCAGGCAGGAATTACGCAGCACAGCTGGCAATTGTCAAGCAGATGACAGGCAGGAATCGTGCAGCTCAGCTGGCAATTGTCAAGCAGATGAGCAGACAGTAATCACGCAGCTCAGCAGGCCCAGATCACGTGACTGAGCAAGCACTGTTCACGTGGCTGATCATACACTGATCACGTGATGATCATGCACTGATCACTTGGATATCATGCACTGATCACGTGGCTGATCATACACTGTTCACGTGTCTGACCATGCACTGATCACGTGGCTGATCATACACTGCTCACGTAACTGATCATGCACTGATCACGTGGCTATCATGCACTGATCACGTGGCTGAACATGCACTGTTCACGTGGCTGATCACACACCTGTCACGTGACATATCATGCACTGATCAAGTGGAACTCATGCACTGATCACGTGGCTGATCATACTCTGCTCACGTAACTCATGCACACATCACGTGGCTATCATGCACTGCTCACGTGGCTCGTCATGGAATGATCACGTAGCAACCATATACTGGTAACGTGACTGATCATGCACAGATCACGTAAATGATCATGCACTGTTCACGTGACTGATCATGTACTGATCACGTGACTGATCATGCACTGACCACGTGGCTATCATGCTCTGCTCACGTGGCTGATCATGCAACGATCACGTAGCAACCATGTACTGGTCACGTGACTGATCATGCACTGATCACGTAATTGATCCTGCACTGATCACGTGGCTCATCATGCACTGATCACGTGGCTGATCACACATGTATCACGTGACTGATCATGCACTGATCCCGTGGCTCTCATGCACTGATCACGTGGCTGTCATGCACTGATCACGTGGCTGAACATGCACTGTTCATGTGGCTGATCACACACTGTCACGTGACATATCATGCACTGATCACGTGGCATCATGCACTGATCACGTGGCTGATCATACTCTGCTCACGTAACTCATGCACACATCACGTGGCTATCATGCTCTGATCACGTGGCTGATCATGCAAGGATCACGTAGCAACCATGTACTGGTCACGTGACTGATCATGCACTGATCACGTAATGAATCCTGCACTGATCAAGTGGCTCATCATGCACTGATCACGTGATGATCATGCACTGATCATGTGGATATCATGCACTGATCACGTGGCTGATCATACACTGTTCACGTGTTTGACCATGCACTGATCACGTCGCTGATCATACACTGCTCAGGTAACTGATCATGCACTGATCACGTGGCAATCATGCACTGATCACTTGGCTGATCATGCACTGTTCACGTGGCTGATCACACACTGTCACGTGACATATCATGCACTGATCACGTGGCACTCATGCACTGATCACGTGGCTGATCATACTCTGCTCACGTAACTCATGCACACATCACGTGTCTATCATGCGCTGCTCACGTGGCTGTCATGCAATGATCACGTAGCTACCATATACTGGTCACGTGACTGATCATGCACTGATCACGTCAATGATCATGCACTGATCACGTGACTGATCATGCACTGATCACGTGACTGATCATGCACTGATCACGTGGCTATCATGCACTGCTCACGTGGCTGATCATGCACTGATCACGTAGCAACCATGTACTGTCACGTGACTGATCATGCACTGATCACGTAATTGATCATGCACTGATCACGTGGCTCATCATGCACTGATCACGTGGCTGATCACACATGATCACGTGACTGATCATGCACTGATCACGTGGCTCATGCACTGATCACGTGGCTATCATGCACTGATCACGTGGCTATCATGCACTGATCACGTGGCTGATCATGCAATGATCACGTAGCTACCATGCACTGGTCACGTGACTGATCATGCACTGATCACGTAATTGATCATGCACTGATCACGTGGCTGATCATGCACTGATCACGTGGCTGATCACACTGATCACGTGACTGATCATGCACTGATCACGTGACTGATCATGCACTGATCACGTGGCTATCATGCACTGATCACGTGGATATCATGCACTGATCACGTGGCTGATCACACACTATCACGTGACTGATCATGCACTGATCACGTGGCTATCATGCACTGATCACGTGGCTATCATGCACTGATCACGTGGCTGATCATGCAATGATCACGGAGCTGCCATGCACTGGTCACGTGACTGATCATGCACTGATCACGTAATTGATCATGCACTGATCACGTGACTGATCATGCACTGATCACGTGACTGATCATGCACTGATCACGTGACTGATCATGCACTGATCACGTGGCTATCATGCACTGATCACGTGGCTGATCATGCACTGATCACGCAGCTACCATGTACTGTCACGTGACTGATCATGCACTGATCACATAATTGATCATGCACTGATCACGTGGCTTATCATGCACTGATCATGTGACTGATCATGTGCTGATCATGTTTGGTGTCACACACTGATCATGTGCCTCTGGAGGCAATGAACATAGAGCTGAGTAGGCAGGAATCAGTCAGCAGGCTATAATCATAGAACTCACCTCTGAGAAATCATGCTGCTCAGCTGGCAATAATCAAGTAGATGAGCAGGCAGGAATTACGCAGCACAGGTGGCAATTGTCAAGCAGCTGACAGGCAGGAATCGTGCAGCTCAGCTGGAAATTGTCAAGCAGATGAGCAGACAGTAATCACGCAGCTCAGCAGGCCCTGATCACGTGACTGATCATGCACTGATCACGTGGCTGATCACACACTGATCACGTGACTGATCATGCACTGATCACGTGACTGATCATGCACTGATCACGTGGCTATCATGCACTGATCACGTGGCTGACATACACTGATCACGTGCCTGATCATGCACTGATCACGTGGCTGATCATGCACTGATCACGTGACTGATCATGCACTGATCACGTGTCTGATCATGCACTGATCACGTGGCTATCATGCACTGCTCACGTGGCTGATCATGCATGATCACGCATGATCACGCAGCTACCATGTACTGGTCACATGACTGATCATGCACTGATCACGTGACTGATCATGCAGTGATCACGTGGCTATCATGCACTACTCACGTGGCTGATCATGCAATGATCATGTAGCTACCATGTACAGGTCACGTGAATGATCATACACCCATCAGGTGACTGATCATGCACTGATCACGTGGCTATCATGCACTGATCACGAGACTGATCATGCACTGTTCACGTCTATATCATGCACTGATCACATGACTGCCCATGCACTGATCACGTGGATGATCATACACTAATCTTGTGACAGATCATGCACTGATCACGTGGCTGATCATGCACTGATACCGTGACTGAGCATGGACTGATCACATGACTATCATGTAGTGATCACGTGACTTAATGGCGCTGATCATGTGACTGATCATGCGCTGATCATGTTTGCTATCATACACTGATCATGTGCCTCTGGAGGCAATAAACAAAGAGCTGAGTAGGCACGAATCAAACAGTCAGCAGGCAATAATCATGGAACTCAGGTGTGAGGAATCATGCTGCTCAGCTGGCAATAATCAAGCAGCTGAGCAGGCAGGAATTACGCAGCACAGCTGGCAATTGTCAAGCAGATGACAGGCAGGAATCGTGCAGCTCAGCTGGCAATTGTCAAGCAGATGAGCAGACAGTAATCACGCAGCTCAGCAGGCCCAGATCACGTGACTGAGCATGCACTGTTCACGTGGCTGATCATACACTGATCACGTGATGATCATGCACTGATCACTTGGATATCATGCACTGATCACGTGGCTGATCATACACTGCTCACGTAACTGATCATGCACTGATCACGTGGCTATCATGCACTGATCACGTGGCTGAACATGCACTGTTCACGTGGCTGATCACACACCTGTCACGTGACATATCATGCACTGATCACGTGGCACTCATGCACTGATCACGTGGCTGATCATACTCTGCTCACGTAACTCATGCACACATCACGTGGCTATCATGCACTGCTCACGTGGCTCGTCATGGAATGATCACGTAGCTACCATATACTGGTCACGTGACTGATCATGCACAGATCACGTAAATGATCATGCACTGTTCACGTGACTGATCATGTACTGATCACGTGACTGATCATGCACTGATCACGTGGCTATCATGCTCTGCTCACGTGGCTGATCATGCAATGATCACGTAGCAACCATGTACTGGTCACGTGACTGATCATGCACTGATCACGTAATTGATCCTGCACTGATCACGTGGCTCATCATGCACTGATCACGTGGCTGATCACACATGTATCACGTGACTGATCATGCACTGATCACGTGGCTCTCATGCACTGATCACGTGGCTATCATGCACTGATCACGTGGCTATCATGCACTGATCACGTGGCTGATCATGCACTGATCACGTAGCTATCATGCACTGATCACGTGACTGATCATGCACTGATCACGTAATTGATCATGCACTGATCACGTGGCTGATCATGCACTGATCACGTGGCTGATCACACTGATCACGTGACTGATCATGCACTGATCACGTGAATGATCATGCACTGATCACGTGGCTATCATGCACTGATCACGTGGCTGATCATGCACTGATCACGTGGCTGATCACACACTGATCACGTGACTGATCATGCACTGATCACGTGGCTGATCATGCACTGATCACGTGGCTATCATGCACTGATCACGTGGCTGATCATGCACTGATCACGCAGCTACCATGTACTGTCACGTGACTGATCATGCACTGATCACATAATTGATCATGCACTGATCACGTGGCTTATCATGCACTGATCATGTGACTGATCATGTGCTGATCATGTTTGGTGTCACACACTGATCATGTGCCTATGGAGGCAATGAACATAGAGCTGAGTAGGCAGGAATCAGTCAGCAGGCTATAATCATGGAACTCACCTCTGAGAAATCATGCTGCTCAGCTGGCAATAATCAAGTAGATGAGCAGGCAGGAATTACGCAGCACAGGTGGCAATTGTCAAGCAGATGACAGGCAGGAATCGTGCAGCTCAGCTGGCAATTGTCAAGCAGATGAGCAGACAGTAATCACGCAGCTCAGCAGGCCCTGATCACGTGACTGAGCATGCACTGTTCACGTGGCTGATCACACACTGATCACGTGACTGATCATGCACTGATCACGTGACTGATCATGCACTGATCACGTGGCTATCATGCACTGATCACGTGGCTGACATACACTGATCACGTGGCTGATCATGCACTGATCACGTGGCTGATCATGCACTGATCACGTGACTGATCATGCACTGATCACGTGTCTGATCATGCACTGATCACGTGGCTATCATGCACTGATCACGTGGCTGATCATGCATGATCACGCCATGATCACGCAGCTACCATGTACTGGTCACATGACTGATCATGCACTGATCACGTGACTGATCATGCAGTGATCACGTGGCTATCATGCACTACTCACGTGGCTGATCATGCAATGATCATGTAGCTACCATGTACAGGTCACGTGAATGATCATACACCCATCAGGTGACTGATCATGCACTGATCACGTGGCTATCATGCACTGATCACGAGACTGATCATGCACTGATCACGTCTATATCATGCACTGATCACATGACTGCCCATGCACTGATCACGTGGATGATCATACACTAATCTTGTGACAGATCATGCACTGATCACGTGGCTGATCATGCACTGATACCGTGACTGAGCATGGACTGATCACATGACTATCATGTAGTGATCACGTGACTTAATGGCGCTGATCATGTGACTGATCATGCGCTGATCATGTTTGCTATCATACACTGATCATGTGCCTCTGGAGGCAATAAACAAAGAGCTGAGTAGGCACGAATCAAACAGTCAGCAGGCAATAATCATGGAACTCAGGTGTGAGGAATCATGCTGCTCAGCTGGCAATAATCAAGCAGCTGAGCAGGCAGGAATTACGCAGCACAGCTGGCAATTGTCAAGCAGATGACAGGCAGGAATCGTGCAGCTCAGCTGGCAATTGTCAAGCAGATGAGCAGACAGTAATCACGCAGCTCAGCAGGCCCAGATCACGTGACTGAGCATGCACTGTTCACGTGGCTGATCATACACTGATCACGTGATGATCATGCACTGATCACTTGGATATCATGCACTGATCACGTGGCTGATCATACACTGCTCACGTAACTGATCATGCACTGATCACGTGGCTGATCATGCACTGATCACGTGGCTGATCACACACCTGTCACGTGACATATCATGCACTGATCACGTGGCACTCATGCACTGATCACGTGGCTGATCATACTCTGCTCACGTAACTCATGCACACATCACGTGGCTATCATGCACTGCTCACGTGGCTGATCATGGAATGATCACGTAGCAACCATATACTGGTCACGTGACTGATCATGCACAGATCACGTAAATGATCATGCACTGTTCACGTGACTGATCATGTACTGATCACGTGACTGATCATGCACTGATCACGTGGCTATCATGCACTGCTCACGTGGCTGATCATGCAACGATCACGTAGCAACCATGTACTGGTCACGTGACTGATCATGCACTGATCACGTAACTGATCATGCACTGATCACGTGACTGATCATGCACTGATCACGTGGCTGATCATGCACTGATCACGTGGCTGATCATGCACTGATCACGTGGCTGATCACACATGATCACGTGACTGATCATGCACTGATCACGTGGCTATCATGCACTGATCACGTGACTGATCATGCACTGATCACGTGGCTATCATGCACTGATCACGTGGCTGATCATGCACTGATCACGTGGCTGATCATGCAATGATCACGTAGCTACCATGTACTGGTCACGTGACTGATCATGCACTGATCACGTAACTGATCATGCACTGATCACGTGGCTGATCATGCACTGATCACGTGGCTGATCATGCACTGATCACGTGACTGATCATGCACTGATCACGTGACTGATCATGCACTGATCACGTGGCTATCATGCACTGATCACGTGGCTGATCATACACTGATCACGTGACTGATCATGCACTGATCACGTGGCTGATCATGCACTGATCACGTGGCTGTCATGCACTACTCACGTGGCTGATCATGCAATGATCACGTAGCTACCATGTACAGGTCACGTGAATGATCATACACCCATCAGGTGACTGATCATGCACTGATCACGTGGCTATCATGCACTGATCACGAGACTGATCATGCACTGATCACGTCTATATCATGCACTGATCACATGACTGCCCATGCACTGATCACGTGGATGATCATACACTAATCTTGTGACAGATCATGCACTGATCACGTGGCTGATCATGCACTGATACCGTGACTGAGCATGGACTGATCACATGACTATCATGTAGTGATCACGTGACTTAATGGCGCTGATCATGTGACTGATCATGCGCTGATCATGTTTGCTATCATACACTGATCATGTGCCTCTGGAGGCAATAAACAAAGAGCTGAGTAGGCACGAATCAAACAGTCAGCAGGCAATAATCATGGAACACAGGTGTGAGGAATCATGCTGCTCAGCTGGCAATAATCAAGCAGCTGAGCAGGCAGGAATTACGCAGCACAGCTGGCAATTGTCAAGCAGATGACAGGCAGGAATCGTGCAGCTCAGCTGGCAATTGTCAAGCAGATGAGCAGACAGTAATCACGCAGCTCAGCAGGCCCAGATCACGTGACTGAGCATGCACTGTTCACGTGGCTGATCATACACTGATCACGTGATGATCATGCACTGATCACTTGGATATCATGCACTGATCACGTGGCTGATCATACACTGTTCACGTGTCTGACCATGCACTGATCACGTGGCTGATCATACACTGCTCACGTAACTGATCATGCACTGATCACGTGGCTATCATGCACTGATCACGTGGCTGATCATGCACTGATCACGTAGCAACCATGTACTGGTCACGTGACTGATCATGCACTGATCACGTAATTGATCATGCACTGATCACGTGGCTCATCACGCACTGATCACGTGGCTGATCACACATGATCACGTGACTGATCATGCACTGATCACGTGGCTATCATGCACTGATCACGTGGCTATCATGCACTGATCACGTGGCTGATCATGCACTGATCACGTGACTGATCATGCACTGATCACGTGACTGATCATGCACTGATCACGTGGCTATCATGCACTGCTCACGTGGCTGATCATGCCATGATCACGCAGCTACCATGTACTGGTCACATGACTGATCATGCACTGATCACGTGACTGATCATGCACTGATCACGTGGCTGATCATGCACTATCACGTGGCTGATCATGCACTGATCACGGGACTGATCATGCACTGATCACGTCTATATCATGCACTGATCACATGACTGCCCATGCACTGATCACGTGGATGATCATACACTAATCTTGTGACAGATCATGCACTGATCACGTGGCTGATCATGCACTGATACCGTGACTGAGCATGGACTGATCACATGACTATCATGTAGTGATCACGTGACTTAATGGCGCTGATCATGTGACTGATCATGCGCTGATCATGTTTGCTATCATACACTGATCATGTGCCTCTGGAGGCAATAAACAAAGAGCTGAGTAGGCACGAATCAAACAGTCAGCAGGCAATAATCATGGAACTCAGGTGTGAGGAATCATGCTGCTCAGCTGGCAATAATCAAGCAGCTGAGCAGGCAGGAATTACGCAGCACAGCTGGCAATTGTCAAGCAGATGACAGGCAGGAATCGTGCAGCTCAGCTGGCAATTGTCAAGCAGATGAGCAGACAGTAATCACGCAGCTCAGCAGGCCCAGATCACGTGACTGAGCATGCACTGTTCACGTGGCTGATCATACACTGATCACGTGATGATCATGCACTGATCACTTGGATATCATGCACTGATCACGTGGCTGATCATACACTGTTCACGTGTCTGACCATGCACTGATCACGTGGCTGATCATACACTGCTCACGTAACTGATCATGCACTGATCACGTGGCTATCATGCACTGATCACGTGGCTGAACATGCACTGTTCACGTGGCTGATCACACACCTGTCACGTGACATATCATGCACTGATCACGTGGCACTCATGCACTGATCACGTGGCTGATCATACTCTGCTCACGTAACTCATGCACACATCACGTGGCTATCATGCACTGCTCACGTGGCTCGTCATGGAATGATCACGTAGCTACCATATACTGGTCACGTGACTGATCATGCACAGATCACGTAAATGATCATGCACTGTTCACGTGACTGATCATGTACTGATCACGTGACTGATCATGCACTGATCACGTGGCTATCATGCTCTGCTCACGTGGCTGATCATGCAATGATCACGTAGCAACCATGTACTGGTCACGTGACTGATCATGCACTGATCACGTAATTGATCCTGCACTGATCACGTGGCTCATCATGCACTGATCACGTGGCTGATCACACATGTATCACGTGACTGATCATGCACTGATCACGTGGCTCTCATGCACTGATCACGTGGCTATCATGCACTGATCACGTGGCTATCATGCACTGATCACGTGGCTGATCATGCAATGATCACGTAGCTACCATGTACTGGTCACGTGACTGATCATGCACTGATCACGTAATTGATCATGCACTGATCACGTGGCTGATCATGCACTGATCACGTGGCTGATCACACTGATCACGTGACTGATCATGCACTGATCACGTGACTGATCATGCACTGATCACGTGGCTATCATGCACTGATCACGTGGATATCATGCACTGATCACGTGGCTGATCACACACGTATCACGTGACTGATCATGCACTGATCACGTGGCTATCATGCACTGATCACGTGGCTATCATGCACTGATCACGTGGCTGATCATGCAATGATCACGGAGCTGCCATGCACTGGTCACGTGACTGATCATGCACTGATCACGTGATTGATCATGCACTGATCACGTGACTGATCATGCACTGATCACGTGACTGATCATGCACTGATCACGTGACTGATCATGCACTGATCACGTGGCTATCATGCACTGATCACGTGGCTGATCATGCACTGATCACGCAGCTACCATGTACTGTCACATGACTGATCATGCACTGATCACATAATTGATCATGCACTGATCACGTGGCTTATCATGCACTGATCATGTGACTGATCATGTGCTGATCATGTTTGGTGTCATACACTGATCATGTGCCTCTGGAGGCAATGAACATAGAGCTGAGTAGGCAGGAATCAGTCAGCAGGCTATAATCATGGAACTCACCTCTGAGAAATCATGCTGCTCAGCTGGCAATAATCAAGTAGATGAGCAGGCAGGAATTACGCAGCACAGGTGGCAATTGTCAAGCAGATGACAGGCAGGAATCGTGCAGCTCAGCTGGCAATTGTCAAGCAGATGAGCAGACAGTAATCACGCAGCTCAGCAGGCCCTGATCACGTGACTGAGCATGCACTGTTCACGTGGCTGATCACACACTGATCACGTGACTGATCATGCACTGATCACGTGACTGATCATGCACTGATCACGTGGCTATCATGCACTGATCACGTGGCTGATCATGCACTGATCACGTGACTGATCATGCACTGATCACGTGGCTGATCATGCACTGATCACGTGACTGATCATGCACTGATCACGTGGCTGATCATGCACTGATCACGTGGCTATCATGCACTGATCACGTGGCTGATCATGCATGATCACGCAGCTACCATGCACTGATCACGTGACTGATCATGCACTGATCACGTGACTGATCATGCACTGATCACGTGACTGATCATGCACTGATCACGTGGCTATCATGCACTGCTCACGTGGCTGATCATGCATGATCACGCAGCTACCATGTACTGGTCACATGACTGATCATGCACTGATCACGTGACTGATCATGCAGTGATCACGTGGCTATCATGCACTACTCACGTGGCTGATCATGCAATGATCATGTAGCTACCATGTACAGGTCACGTGAATGATCATACACCCATCAGGTGACTGATCATGCACTGATCACGTGGCTATCATGCACTGATCACTAGACTGATCATGCACTGATCACGTCTATATCATGCACTGATCACATGACTGCCCATGCACTGATCACGTGGATGATCATACACTAATCTTGTGACAGATCATGCACTGATCACGTGGCTGATCATGCACTGATACCGTGACTGAGCATGGACTGATCACATGACTATCATGTAGTGATCACGTGACTTAATGGCGCTGATCATGTGACTGATCATGCGCTGATCATGTTTGCTATCATACACTGATCATGTGCCTCTGGAGGCAATAAACAAAGAGCTGAGTAGGCACGAATCAAACAGTCAGCAGGCAATAATCATGGAACTCAGCTGTGAGGAATCATGCTGCTCAGCTGGCAATAATCAAGCAGCTGAGCAGGCAGGAATTACGCAGCACAGCTGGCAATTGTCAAGCAGATGACAGGCAGGAATCGTGCAGCTCAGCTGGCAATTGTCAAGCAGATGAGCAGACAGTAATCACGCAGCTCAGCAGGCCCAGATCACGTGACTGAGCATGCACTGTTCACGTGGCTGATCATACACTGATCACGTGATGATCATGCACTGATCACTTGGATATCATGCACTGATCACGTGGCTGATCATACACTGTTCACGTGTCTGACCATGCACTGATCACGTGGCTGATCATACACTGCTCACGTAACTGATCATGCACTGATCACGTGGCTATCATGCACTGATCACGTGGCTGAACATGCACTGTTCACGTGGCTGATCACACACCTGTCACGTGACATATCATGCACTGATCACGTGGCACTCATGCACTGATCACGTGGCTGATCATACTCTGCTCACGTAACTCATGCACACATCACGTGGCTATCATGCACTGCTCACGTGGCTCGTCATGGAATGATCACGTAGCTACCATATACTGGTCACGTGACTGATCATGCACAGATCACGTAAATGATCATGCACTGTTCACGTGACTGATCATGTACTGATCACGTGACTGATCATGCACTGATCACGTGGCTATCATGCTCTGCTCACGTGGCTGATCATGCAATGATCACGTAGCAACCATGTACTGGTCACGTGACTGATCATGCACTGATCACGTAATTGATCATGCACTGATCACGTGGCTCATCATGCACTGATCACGTGGCTGATCACACATGTATCACGTGACTGATCATGCACTGATCACGTGGCTCTCATGCACTGATCACGTGGCTGTCATGCACTGATCACGTGGATATCATGCACTGATCACGTGGCTGATCACACACGTATCACATGACTGATCATGCACTGATCACGTGGCTATCATGCACTGATCACGTGGCTATCATGCACTGATCACGTGGCTGATCATGCAATGATCACGTAGCTACCATGTACTGGTCACGTGACTGATCATGCACTGATCACGTAATTGATCATGCACTGATCACGTGGCTGATCATGCACTGATCACGTGGCTGATCATGCACTGATCACGTGACTGATCATGCACTGATCACGTGACTGATCATGCACTGATCACGTGGCTATCATGCACTGATCACGTGGCTGATCATGCACTGATCACGTGACTGATCATGCACTGATCACGTGACTGATCATGCACTGATCACGTGGCTATCATGCACTGATCACGTGGCTGATCATGCATGATCACGCAGCTGCCATGCACTGATCACGTGACTGATCATGCACTGATCACGTGACTGATCATGCACTGATCACGTGGCTATCATGCACTGATCACGTGGCTGATCATGCACTGATCACGTAGCTATCATGCACTGATCACGTGACTGATCATGCACTGATCACGTGACTGATCATGCACTGATCACGTAACTGATCATGCACTGATCACGTGGCTGATCATGCACTGATCACGTGGCTGATCACACATGATCACGTGACTGATCATGCACTGATCACGTGGCTGATCATGCACTGATCACGTGGCTATCATGCACTGATCACGTGGCTGATCATGCACTGATCACGTGCCTGATCATGCACTGATCACGTGGCTGATCATGCACTGATCACGTGACTGATCATGCACTGATCACGTGACTGATCATGCACTGATCACGTGGCTATCATGCACTGATCACGTGGCTGATCATGCATGATCACGCAGCTACCATGTACTGGTCACGTGACTGATCATGCACTGATCACGTGACTGATCATGCACTGATCACGTGGCTGATCATGCACTGATCACGTGGCTGATCATGCACTGATCACGGGACTGATCATGCACTGATCACGTCTATATCATGCACTGATCACATGACTGCCCATGCACTGATCACGTGGATGATCATACACTAATCTTGTGACAGATCATGCACTGATCACGTGGCTGATCATGCACTGATACCGTGACTGAGCATGGACTGATCACATGACTATCATGTAGTGATCACGTGACTTAATGGCGCTGATCATGTGACTGATCATGCGCTGATCATGTTTGCTATCATACACTGATCATGTGCCTCTGGAGGCAATAAACAAAGAGCTGAGTAGGCACGAATCAAACAGTCAGCAGGCAATAATCATGGAACTCAGGTGTGAGGAATCATGCTGCTCAGCTGGCAATAATCAAGCAGCTGAGCAGGCAGGAATTACGCAGCACAGCTGGCAATTGTCAAGCAGATGACAGGCAGGAATCGTGCAGCTCAGCTGGCAATTGTCAAGCAGATGAGCAGACAGTAATCACGCAGCTCAGCAGGCCCTGATCACGTGACTGAGCATGCACTGTTCACGTGGCTGATCATACACTGATCACGTGATGATCATGCACTGATCACTTGGATATCATGCACTGATCACGTGGCTGATCATACACTGTTCACGTGTCTGACCATGCACTGATCACGTGGCTGATCATACACTGCTCACGTAACTGATCATGCACTGATCACGTGGCTATCATGCACTGATCACGTGGCTGATCATGCACTGATCACGTGGCTGATCACACACCTGTCACGTGACATATCATGCACTGATCACGTGGCACTCATGCACTGATCACGTGGCTGATCATACACTGATCACGTGACTGATCATGCACTGATCACGTGGCTGATCATGCACTGATCACGTGACTGATCATGCACTGATCACGTGGCTATCATGCACTGATCACGTGACTGATCATGCACTGATCACGTGGCTGATCATGCACTGATCACGTGACTGATCATGCACTGATCACGTGGCTGATCATGCACTGATCACGTGACTGATCATGCACTGATCACGTGGCTATCATGCACTGATCACGTGGCTGATCATGCACTGATCACGTGGCTGATCATGCACTGATCACGTGACTATCATGCACTGATCACGTGGCACTCATGCACTGATCACGTGGCTGATCATACACTGATCACGTGACTCATGCACTGATCACGTGGCTATCATGCACTGATCACGTGGCTGTCATGCAATGATCACGTAGCTACCATGTACTGGTCACGTGACTGATCATGCACTGATCACGTAACTGATCATGCACTGATCACGTGACTGATCATGCACTGATCACGTGACTGATCATGCACTGATCACGTGGCTATCATGCACTGATCACGTGGCTGATCATGCACTGATCACGTAGCTATCATGCACTGATCACGTGACTGATCATGCACTGATCACGTAATTGATCATGCACTGATCACGTGGCTGATCATGCACTGATCACGTGGCTGATCACACATGATCACGTGACTGATCATGCACTGATCACGTGGCTATCATGCACTGATCACGTGGCTGATCATGCACTGATCACGTCTATATCATGCACTGATCACATGACTGATCATGCACTGATCACGTGATGATCATGCACTGATCACGTGACTGATCATGCACTGATCACGTGGCTGATCATGCACTGATCACGTGGCTGATCATGCACTGATCACGTGACTGATCATGCACTGATCACGTGACTGATCATGCACTGATCACGTGGCTATCATGCACTGATCACGAGACTGATCATGCACTGATCACGTCTATATCATGCACTGATCAC
Organism: Bos javanicus; assembly: GCF_032452875.1. Lineage (NCBI taxonomy): Eukaryota > Metazoa > Chordata > Mammalia > Artiodactyla > Bovidae > Bos > Bos javanicus. The sequence goes on from NW_026893844.1 coordinate 89,106, forward strand.
ATGACTGCCCATGCACTGATCACGTGGATGATCATACACTAATCTTGTGACAGATCATGCACTGATCACGTGGCTGATCATGCACTGATACCGTGACTGAGCATGGACTGATCACATGACTATCATGTAGTGATCACGTGACTTAATGGCGCTGATCATGTGACTGATCATGCGCTGATCATGTTTGCTATCATACACTGATCATGTGCCTCTGGAGGCAATAAACAAAGAGCTGAGTAGGCACGAATCAAACAGTCAGCAGGCAATAATCATGGAACTCAGGTGTGAGGAATCATGCTGCTCAGCTGGCAATAATCAAGCAGCTGAGCAGGCAGGAATTACGCAGCACAGCTGGCAATTGTCAAGCAGATGACAGGCAGGAATCGTGCAGCTCAGCTGGCAATTGTCAAGCAGATGAGCAGACAGTAATCACGCAGCTCAGCAGGCCCAGATCACGTGACTGAGCATGCACTGTTCACGTGGCTGATCATACACTGATCACGTGATGATCATGCACTGATCACTTGGATATCATGCACTGATCACGTGGCTGATCATACACTGTTCACGTGTCTGACCATGCACTGATCACGTGGCTGATCATACACTGCTCACGTAACTGATCATGCACTGATCACGTGGCTATCATGCACTGATCACGTGGCTGAACATGCACTGTTCACGTGGCTGATCACACACCTGTCACGTGACATATCATGCACTGATCACGTGGCACTCATGCACTGATCACGTGGCTGATCATACTCTGCTCACGTAACTCATGCACACATCACGTGGCTATCATGCACTGCTCACGTGGCTCGTCATGGAATGATCACGTAGCTACCATATACTGGTCACGTGACTGATCATGCACAGATCACGTAAATGATCATGCACTGTTCACGTGACTGATCATGTACTGATCACGTGACTGATCATGCACTGATCACGTGGCTATCATGCACTGCTCACGTGGCTGATCATGCAACGATCACGTAGCAACCATGTACTGGTCACGTGACTGATCATGCACTGATCACGTAATTGATCATGCACTGATCACGTGGCTCATCATGCACTGATCACGTGGCTGATCACACATGTATCACGTGACTGATCATGCACTGATCACGTGGCTATCATGCACTGATCACGTGGCTAGCATGCACTGTTCACGTGGCTGATCATACACTGATCACGTGACTGATCATGCACTGATCACTTGGATATCATGCACTGATCACGTGGCTGATCATGCACTGATCACGTGGCTGATCAGGCACTGATCACGTGGCTGATCATGCACTGCTCACGTGACTGATCATGCACTGATCACGTGATTGATCATGCACTGATCACGTGGCTGAACATGCACTGTTCACATGGCTGATCATACACTGATCACGTGACATATCATGCACTGATCACGTGACTGATCATGCACTGATCACGTGGCTATCATGCACTGATCACGTGGCTGGTCATGCACTGCTCACGTGCTCGTCATGCACTGATCACGTAGCTGACCCTATACTGGTCACGTGACTGATCATGCACAGATCACGTATATGATCCTGCACTGTTCACGTGACTGATCATGTACTGATCACGTGACTGATCATGCACTGACCACGTGGCTATCATGCTCTGCTCACGTGGCTCATGATGCAACGATCATGTAGCAACCATGTACTGGTCACATGACTGATCATGCAGTGATCACGTAATTGATCCTGCACTGATCACGTGGCTATCATGCACTGATCACGTGGCTAATCATGCACATGTATCACGTGACTGATCATGCACTGATCATGTGGCTGTCATGCACTGATCACGTGGATATCATGCATGATCACGTGGCTATCACACACTTATCACATGACTGATCATGCACTTTTCACGTGGCTATCATGCACTGATCACGTGGCTATCATGCACTGATCATGTGGCTGATCAGGCAATGATCACGTAGCTACCATGTACTGGTCACGTGACTGATCATGCACCGATCACGTAATTGATCATGCACTGATCATGTCTAGATCATGCACTGATCACGTGGCTGATCATACACTGATCACGTAACTGATCATGCACTGATCACGTGACTGATCATGCACTGATCACGTGGCTGATCATGCACTGATCACTTGGCTGGACATACACTGATCACCTGCTTGGTCATGCACTGATCACATGGCTTCATGGCACTGATCACGTGACTGATCATGCACTGATCTCGTGTCTGCTATGATGCACACATCACGTGGCTCTGAAGGCAATAAACAAAGAGCTGAGTAGGCACGAATCTAACAGTCAGCAGGCAATAATCATGGAAATCAGCTGTGAGGACTCATGCACTGCTCACGTGGCAATCGTCATGGAGCTGATCACGTAGCAATTACGCAGCATAGCTGGTAATCGTGAAGCTGATGACATGCAGGGATCGTGCAGCTCAGCTGGCACTGTTCACGCAGATGAGCTGACATGTAATCACGTGACTGATCATGCACTGATCACGTGGCTGATCATGCACTGATCACTTGACTGATCATGCACTGATCTCGTGCTGATCATGCACTGATCACGTGGCTATCATGCACTGCTCACGTGGCTGAACATGCCATGATCACGCAGCTACCATGTACTGTTCACGTGACTGATCATGTACTGATCACGTAAATGATCATGCACTGTTCACGTGACTGATCATGTACTGATCACGTGGCTGAACATGCACTGTTCACATGGCTGATCACACACCTGTCACGTGACATATCATGCACTGATCACGTGGCACTCATGCACTGATCACGTGGCTGATCATACTCTGCTCACGTAACTCATGCACACATCACGTGGCTATCATGCACTGCTCACGTGGCTCGTCATGGAATGATCACGTAGCAACCATATACTGCTAACGTGACTGATCATGCAAAGATCACGTAAATGATCATGCACTGTTCACGTGACTGATCATGTACTGATCACGTGACTGATCATGCACTGATCACTTGACTGATCATGCACTGATCACATAACTGATCATGCACTGATCACATAACTGATCATGCACTGATCACATGACTGATCATGCACTGATCATGTGGCTATCATGCACTGATCACTTGGCTGGACATACACTGATCACGTGCCTGGTCATGCACTGATCACGTGGCTGATCATGCACTGATCACGTGACTGATCATGCACTGATCTCGTGTCTGATCATGCACTGATCACGTGGCTATCATGCACTGCTCACGTGGCTGATCATGCCATGATCACGCAGCTACCATGTACTGGTCACATGACTGATCATGCACTGATCACGTGACTGATCATGCAGTGATCACGTGGTGATCATGAACTACTCACGTGGCTGATCATGCAATGATCACGGGACTGATCATGCACTGTTCACGTCTATATCATGCACTGATAACATGACTGCCCGTGCACTGATCACGTGGATGATCATACACTAATCTTGTGACAGATCATGCACTGATCACGTGGCTGATCATGCACTGATACCGTGACTGAGCATGGACTGATCACATGACTATCATGTAGTGATCACGTGACTTAATGGCGCTGATCATGTGACTGATTATGCCCTGATCATGTTTGCTACCATACAGTGATCATGTGCCTCTGGAGTCAATAAACAAAGAGCTGAGTAGGCACGAATCAAACAGTCAGCAGGCAATAATCATGGAACACAGGTGTGAGGAATCGTGCTGCTCAGCTGGCAATAATCAAGCAGCTGAACAGGCAGGAATTACGCAGCACAGCTGGCAATTGTCAAGCAGATGACAGGCAGGAATCGTGCAGCTCAGCTGGCAATTGTCAAGCAGATGAGCAGACAGTAATCACGCAGCTCAGCAGGCCCAGATCACATGACTGAGCATGCACTGTTCACGTGGCTGATCATACACTGATCACGTGATGATCATGCACTGATCACTTGGATATCATGCACTGATCACGTGGCTGATCATACACTGTTCACGTGTCTGACCATGCACTGATCACGTGGCTGATCATACACTGCTCACGTAACTGATCATGCACTTATCACGTGGCTATCATGCACTGATCACGTGGCTGAACATGCACTGTTCACGTGGCTGATCACACACCTGTCACGTGACATATCATGCACTGATCACGTGGCACTCATGCACTGATCACGTGGCTGATCATACACTGTTCACGTGTCTGACCATGCACTGATCACGTGGCTGATCATACACTGCTCACGTAACTGATCATGCACTGATCACGTGGCTATCATGCACTGATCACGTGGCTGAACATGCACTGATCACGTGGCTGATCATACACTGTTCACGTGTCTGACCATGCACTGATTACGTGGCTGATCATACACTGCTCACGTAACTGATCATGCACTGATCACGTGGATATCATGCACTGATCACGTGGCTGAACATGCACTGTTCACGTGGCTGATCACACACCTGTCACGTGACATATCATGCACTGATCACGTGGCACTCATGCACTGATCACGTGGCTGATCATACTCTGCTCACGTAACTCATGCACACATCACGTGGCTATCATGCACTGCTCACGTGGCTCGTCATGGAATGATCACGTAGCAACCATATACTGGTAACGTGACTGATCATGCAAAGATCACGTAAATGATCATGCACTGTTCACGTGACTCATCATGTACTGATCACGTGACTGATCATGCACTGACCACGTGGCTATCATGCTCTGCTCACGTGGCTGATCATGCAAGGATCACGTAGCAACCATGTACTGGTCACGTGACTGATCATGCAGTGATCACGTAATTGATCCTGCACTGATCACGTGGCTCATCATGCACTGATCACGTGGCTGATCACACATGTATCACGTGACTGATCATGCACTGATCACGTGGCTCTCATGCACTGATTACGAGACTGATCATGCACTGTTCACGTCTATATCACTCACTGATCACATGACTGCCCGTGCACTGATCACTTAGATGATCATACACTAATCTTGTGACAGATCATGCACTGATCACGTGGCTGATTATGCACTGATACCGTGGCTGATCATGCACTGATCACGTGACTGATCATGCACTGATCTCGTGTCTGATCATGCACTGATCACGTGGCGATCATGCACTGATCACTAGACTGATCATGCACTGTTCACGTCTATATCATGCACTGATCACATGACTGCCCATGCACTGATCACGTGGATGATCATACACTAATCTTGTGACAGATCATGCACTGATCACGTGGCTGATCATGCACTGATACCGTGACTGAGCATGGACTGATCACATGACTATCATGTAGTGATCACGTGACATAATGGCGCTGATCATGTGACTGATTATGCGCTGATCATGTTTGCTATCATACACTGATCATGTGCCTCTGGAGGCAATAAACATAGAGCTGAGTAGGCACGAATCAAACAGTCAGCAGGCAATAATCATGGAACTCAGGTGTGAGGAATCATGCTGCTCAGCTGGCAATAATCAAGCAGCTGAGCAGGCAGGAATTACGCAGCACAGCTGGCAATTGTGAAGCAGATGACAGGCAGGAATCGTGCAGCTCAGCTGGCAATTGTCAAGCAGATGAGCAGACAGTAATCACGCAGCTCAGCAGGCCCAGATCACGTGACTGAGCATGCACTGTTCACGTGACTGATCATGCACAGATCACGTGACTGATCATGCACTGATCACGCGGCTGTTCATGCAATGATCACGTAGCTACCATGTACTGGTCACGTGAGTGATCATGCACTGATCAGGTAATTGATCATGCACTGATCACGTGACTGATCATGGACAGATCACGTGTCTGATCATGCACAGATCACGTGACTGATCATGCACTGATCACGTGGCTATCATGCACTGCTCACGTGGCTGATCATGCAATGATCACGCAGCTACCATGTACTGGTCACATGACTGATCATGCACTGATCACATAATTGTTCATGCACTGATCACCTGGCTTATCATGCATTGATCATGTGACTGATCATGTGCTGATCATGTTTGGTGTCACACACTGATCATGTGCCTCTGGAGGCAATGAACATAGAGCTGAGTAGGCAGGAATCAGTCAGCAGGCTATAATCATGGAACTCACCTCTGAGAAATCATGCTGCACAGCTGGCAATAATCAAGTAGATGAGCAGGCAGGAATTACGCAGCACAGCTGGCAATTGTCAAGGAGATGACAGGCAGGAATCATGCAGCTCAGCTGGAAATTGTCAAGCAGATGAGCAGACAGTAATCACGCAGCTCAGCAGGCCCTGATCACGTGACTGAGCATGTACTGTTCACGTGGCTGATCACACACCTATCACATGACTGATCATGCACATATCATGTGACTGATCATGCACTGATCACGTGTCTATCATGCACTGATCATGTGGCTGATCATGCACTGATCACGTGGCTGATCATACACTGATCACGTGATTGATCAGGCACTGATCATGTGAGTGATCATGCACTGATCACGTGGCTATCATGCATTGATCACTTGGCTGGACATACACTGATCTCGCGCTTGGTCATGCACTGATCACGTGGCTGATCATGCACTGATCACGTGATTGATCATGCACTGATCATGTGAGTGATCATGCACTGATCACGTTGCTATCATTCATTGATCACTTAGCTGGACATACACTGATCACGTGCCTGGTCATGCACTGATCACGTGGCTGATCATGCACTGATCACGTGACTGATCACGCACTGATCTCGAGTCTGATCATGCACTGATCACGTGGCTATCATGCAGTGCTCACGTGGCTGATCATTCGATGATCACGCAGCTACCATGTACAGGTCACGTGAATGATCATACACCCATCAGGTGACTGATCATGCACTGATTCCGGGGCTATCATGCACTGATCACGAGACTGATCATGCACTGATCACGTCTATATCATGCACTGATCACATGACTGCCCATGCACTGATCACGTGGGTGATCATACACTAATCATGTGACAGATCGTGCACTGATTACGTAGCTGATCATGCACTGATACCGTGAATGAGCATGGACTGATCACATGACTATCATGTAGTGATCACGTGACTTAATGGCGCTGATCATGTGACTGATCATGCGCTGATCATGTTTGCTATCATACACTGATCATGTGCCTCTGGAGGCAATAAACAAAGAGCTGAGTAGGCACGAATCAAAGAGTCAGCAGGCAATAATCATGGAACTCAGCTGTGAGGAATCATGCTGCTCAGCTGGCAATAATCAAGCAGTTGAGCAGGCAGGAATTACGCAGCACAGATGGCAATTGACAAGCAGATGACAGGCAGGAATCGTGCAGCTCAGCTGGCAATTGTCAAGCAGATGAGCAGAAAGTAATCACGCATCTCAGAAGGCCCTGATCACGTGACTGAGCATGCACTGTTCACGTGGCTGATCATACACTGATCACGTGATTGATCATGCACTGATCACTTGGATATCATGCACTGATCACGTGGCTGATCATACACTGTTCACGTGTCTGACCATGCACTGATCACGTGGCTCATCATACACTGCTCACGTAACTAATCATGCACTGATCACGTGGCTATCATGAACTGAATACGTGGCTGAACATGCACTGTTCACGAGGCTGAACACACCTGTCACATGACATATCATGCACTGATCACGTGGCTGATCATACTCTGCTCACGTAACTCATCATGCACATATCACGTTTCTATCATGCACTGTTCACGTGGCTCGTCACGGAATGATCACGTAGCTACCATATACTGGTCACGTGACTGATCATGCACAGATCACGTAAATGATCATGCACTGTTTACGTGACTGATCATGTACTGATAATGTGACAGATCATGAACTCATCACATGGCTGATCATGCACTGATCACGTAATTGATCATGCACTTATCATTTGGCTGATCATGCACTGATCACGTGGCTGATCATACACTGATCACGTGACTAATCATGCACTGATCACGTGACTGATCATGCACTGATCACCTGGCTATCATGCACTGATCACGTGGCTGGTCATACACTGATCACATGACTGATCATGCACTGTTCACGTGACTGATCATGTACAGATCACGTGAATAATCATGAAGTGATCACGTGGCTATCCTGCACTGATCACGTGGATATCATGCACTGATCACGTGACTGATCACACACGTATCACATGACTTATCATGCACTGATCACGTGGCTATCATGCACTGATCACGTGGCTGATCATGCAATGATCACGTAGCTACCATGCACTGGTCACGTGACTTATCATGCACTGATCAGCTAATTTATCATGCACTGATCACGTGACTGATCATGCACTGATCACGTGGCTATCATGCACTGCTCACGTGGCTGATCATGCAATGATCACGCAGCTACCATGTACTGGTCACATGACTGATCATGCACTGATCACGTGGCTATCATGCACTGCTCACGTGGCTGATCATGCAATGATCACACAGCTACCATGTACTGGTCACATGACTGATCATGCACTGATCACATAATTGATCATGCACTGACCACCTGGTAATCATGCATTGATCATGTGACTGATCATGTGCTGATCATGTTTGGTGTCACACACTGATCATGTGCTTCTGCAGGCAATGAACATAGAACTGAGTAGGCAGGAATCAGTCAGCAGGCTATAATCATGGAACTCAGCTCTGAGAAATCATGCTGCTCAGCGGGCAATAATCAAGTAGATCAGCAGGCAGGAATTACGCAGCACAGCTGGCAATTGTCAAGGAGATGACAGGCAGGAATCGTGCAGCTCAGCTGGAAATTGTCAAGCAGATGAGCAGACAGTAATCACGCAGCTCAGCAGGCCCTGATCACGTGACTGAGCATGCACTGTTCACATGGCTGATCACACACCTATCACGTGACTGATCATGCACTGATCATGTGACTGATCATGCACTGATCACGTAGCTATCTTGCACTGATCACTTGGCTGATCATACACTCATCACGGGACTGATCGTGCACTGATCACGGCGCTATCATGCATTGACTACATGACTCCACATGCACTGATCACGTGGATGATCATGCACTGATCACGTGACTGACCATGCACTGATCACGTGACTGATCAGGCACTCATCAAATGGCTGATATTGCACTGATCACGTGGCTATCATGCACTGATCACTTGGCTGGACATACACTGATCACGTGCCTGGTCATGCACTGATCACGTGGCTGATCATGCTCTGATCACGTGACAGATCATGCACTGATCTCGTGTCTGATCGTGCACTGATCACGTGGCTATCATGCACTGCTCACGCGGCTGATCATGCGATGATCACGCAGGTACCATGTACTGGTCACATGACTGATCATGCACTGAACACGTGATTGATCATGCACTGATCACGTGGCTATCATGCACTACTCACGTGGCTGATCATGCAATGATTATGTAGCTACCATGTACCGGTCAGGTGACTGATCATACACACATTAGGTGACGGATCATGCACTGATCACGTCGCTGATCATACACTGATCACCTGCCTGGTCATGCACAGATCACGTGACAAATCATGAACTGATCACATAGCTATCATGAAATGATCACCTGGCTGATCATGCACTGATCACGTGGCTGATCATGCACTGATACCGTGACTCAGCATGGACTGATCACATGACTATCATGTAGTGATCACGTGACTTAATGGCTCTGATCATGTGACTGATCATGCGCTGATCATGTTTGCTATCATACACTGATCATTTGCCTCTGGAGGCAATAAACAAAGAGCTGAGTAGGCACGAATCAAACACTCAGCAGGCAATAATCATGGAACTCAGGTGTGAGGAATCATGCTGCTCAGCTGGCAATTGTCAAGCAGATTACAGGCAGGAATCATGCAGCTCAGCTGGCAATTTTCAAGCAGATGAGCAGACAGTAATCACGCAGCTCAGCAGGCCCTTATCACGTGACTGAGCATGCACTATTCACGTGGCTGATCATACACTGATCACGTGATGATCATGCACTAATCACTTCGATATCATGCACTGATCACGTGGCTGATGATACACTGTTCACGTGTCTGACCATGCACTGATCACGTGGCTGATCATACACTGCTCAGGTAACTGATCATGCACTGATCACGTGGCTATCATGCACTGATCACGTGGCTGAACATGCACTGTTCACGTGGCTGATCACACACCTGTCAGGTGACATATCATGCACAGATCACGTGGCACTCATGCACTGATCACGTGGCTGATCATACTCTGCTCACGTAACTGATCATGCACACATCACGTGGCTATCATGCACTGCTCACGTGGCTGATCATGCGATTATCACGCAGCTACCATGTACTGGTCACATGACTGATCATGCACTGATCACGTGACTGATCATGCAGTGATCACGTGGCTATCATGCACTACTCACGTGGCTGATCATGCAATGTTCATGTAACTACCAGATACAGGTCCCGTGAATGATCATACACCCATCAGGTGACTGATCATACACTGTTCACGTGGCTGATCACACACCTGTCTGGTGACATATCATGCACAGATCACGTGGCACTCATGCACTGATCACGTGACTGATCATGCACTGATCTCGTGTCTGATCATGCACTGATCACGTGGCTATCATGCACTGCTCACGTGGCTGATCATGCGATGATCACGCAGCTACCATGTACTGGTCACAAGACTGATCATGCACTGATCACGTGATTGATCATGCAGTGAGCATTTGGCTATCATGCAATACTCACGTGGCTGATCATGCAATGATCATGTAGCTACCATGTACAGGTCACGTGAATGATCATACACCCATCAGGTGACTGATCATGCACTGATCACGTGGCTATCATGCACTGATCACGAGACTGATCATGCACTGATCACGTCTATATCTTGCACTGATCACATGACTGCCCATGCACTGATCACGTGGATGATCATACACTAATCATGTGACAGATCATGCACTGATCACGTGGCTGATCATGCACTGATACCGTGACTGAGCATGGACTGATCACATGACTATCATGTAGTGATCACGTGACTTAATGGCGCTGATCATGTGACTGATCATGAGCTGATCATGTTTGCTATCATACACTGATCATGTGCCTCTGGAGGCAATAAACAAAGAGCTGAGTAGGCACGAATCAAACAGTCAGCAGGCAATAATCATGGAACTCAAGTGTGAGCAATCATGCTGCTCAGCTGGCAATAATCAAGCAGCTGAGCAGGCAGGAATTATGCAGCACAGCTGACAATTGTCAAGCAGATGACAGGCAGGAATCGTGCAGCTCAGCTATCAATTGTCAAGCAGATGAGCAGACAGGAATCACGCAGATCAGCAGGCCCAGATCACGTGACTGAGCATGCACAGTTCACGTGGCTGATCATACACTGATCACGTGATTGATCACGCACTGATCACTTGGATATCATGCACTGATCACGTGGCTGATCATACACTGTTCACGTGTCTGACCATGCACTGATCACGTGTCTGATCATACACTGCTCACGTAACTGATCATGCACTGATCACGTGACTGATAATGCACTGATCACGTGGCTATCATGCACAGATCACTTGGCTGGACATACAGTGATCACGTGCCTGGTCATGCACTGATCACGTGGCTGATCATGCACTGAATACGTGGCTGAACATCGACTGTTCACGTGGCTGTTCACACACCTGTCACGTGACATATCACGCACTGATCACCTGGCACTCATGCACTGATCACGTGGCTGATCATACTCTGCTCACGAAACTCATAATGCACACATCACGTGGCTATCATGCACTGCTCACGTGGTTCGTCATGGAATGATCACAAAGCTACCACATACTGGTCACGTGACTGCTCATGCACAGATCACGTAAATGATCATGCACTGTTCACGTGACTGATCATGTACTGATCACGTGACTGATAATGCACTGATCACGTGGCTATCATGCTCTGCTCACGTGGCTGATCATGCAACGATCACGTAGCAACCATGTACTGGTCACGTGACTGATCATGCACTGATCACGTAATTGATCCTGCACTGATCACGTGGCTCATCACGCACTGATCCGGTGGCTGATCACACAGGTATCACGTGACTGATCATGTACAGATCACGTGACTAATCATGAAGTGATCACGTGGCTATCCTGCACTGATCACGTGGCTGATTTCACACGTATCAGGTCACTGATCATGCACTGATCACGTGGCTATCATGCACTGATCACGTGACTGATCATGCACAGATCACGTGACTGATCATGCACAGATCACGTAACTGATCATGCACTGATCACCTGGCTATCATACACTGCTCACGTGGCTGATCATGCAGTTATCACGCAGCTACCATGTACTGGTCACATGACTGATCATGCACTGATCACATAATTGATCATGCACTGATCACCTGGCTTATCATGCATTGATCATGTGACTGATCATGTGCTGATCATGTTTGGTGTCACACACTGATCATGTGCCTCTGGAGGCAATGAACATAGAGCTGAGTAGGCAGGAATCAATCAGCAGGCTATCATCATGGAACTCACCTCGGAGAAATCATGCTGCTCAGCTGGCAATAATCAAGTAGATGAGCAGGCAGGAATTACGCAGCACAGGTGGCAATTGTCAAGGAGATGACAGGCAGGAATCGTGCAGCTCAGCTGGAAATTGTCAAGCAGATGAGCAGACAGTAATCACGCAGCTCAGCAGGCCCTGATCACGTGACTGAGCATGCACTGTTCACATGGCTGATCACACACCTATCACGTGATGGTCATGCACTGATCATGTGACTGATCATGCACTGATCACGTAGCTATCTTTCACTGATCACATGGCTGATCATACACTCATCACGGGACTGAACGTGCACTGATCACGGCGCTATCATGCATTGACTACATGACTTCACATGCACTGATCACGTGACTGATCAGGCACTGATCAAATGGCTGATCATGCACTGATCACGTGGCTATCATGCACTGCTCACGTGGCTGATCAGGCAATGATCACGTAGCTACTATGTACTGGTCACGTGATGATCATGCACTGATCACGTAATTTATCATGCAGTGATCATGTGGCTGATCATGCACTGATCACGGGGCTGATCATACATTGATCATGTGACTGATCAGGCACTGATCACGTGACTGATCATGCACTGATCACGTGGCTATCATGCACTGATCACTTGGCTGGACATACACTGATCACGTGCCTGGTCATGCACTGATCACGTGGCTGATCATGCACTGATCACGTGACTAATCATGCACTAATCTCGTGTCTGATCATGCACTGATCACGTGGCTATCATGCACTGCTCACGTGGCTGATCATGCCATGATCACACAGCTACCATGTACTGGTCACATGACTGATCATGCACTGATCACGTGACTGATCATGCAGTGATCACGTGGCTATCAAGCACTACCCACGTGGCTGATCATGCAATGATCATGTAGCTACCATGTACAGGTCACGTGAATGATCATACACCCATCAGGTGACTGATCATGCACTGATCACGTGGCTATCATGCACTGATCACGAGACTGATCATGCACTGATCACGTCTATATCATGCACTGATCACATGACTGCCCATGCACTGATCACGTGGATGATCATACACTAATCATGTGACAGATCATGCACTGATCACTGGATATCATGCACTGATCACGTGGCTAATCATACACTGTTCACGTGTCTGACCATGCACTGATCACGTGGCTGATCATACACTGCTCACGTAACTGATCATGCATTGATCACGTGACTGATCATGCACTGATCACGTGGCTATCATGCACTGATAACTTGGCTGGATATACACTGATTACGTGCCTGGTCATGCACTGATCACGTGGCTGATCATGCACTGAATACGTGGCTGAACATGCACTGTTCACGTGGCTGATCACACACCTCTCACGTGACATATCATGCACTGATCACCTGGCACTCATGCACTGATCACGTGGCTGATCATACTCTGCTCACGAAACTCATCGTGCACACATCACGTGGCTATCATGCACTGCTTACGTGGTTCGTCATGGAATGATCACGAAGCTACCATATACTGGTCACGTGACTGATCATGCACAGATCACGTAAATGATCATGCACTGTTCACGAGACTGATCATGTACTGATCACGTGACTGATCATGCACTGATCACGTGGCTATCATGCTCTGCTCACGTGGCTGATCATGCAACGATCACGTAGCAACCATGTACTGGTCTCGTGACTGATCATCCACTGATCACGTAATTGATCCTGCACTGATCACCTGGCTCATCACGCACTGATCCGGTTGCTGATCACACACGTATCACGTGACTGATCATGTACAGATCACGTGACTAATCATGAAGTGATCACGTGGCTATCCTACACTGATCACGTGGATATCATGCACTGATCACGTGGCTGACCACACACGTATCACTTGACTGATCATGCACTGATCACGGGGCTATCATGCACTGATCACGTGACTGATCATGCACAGATCACGTGACTGATCATGCACAGATCACGTGGCTATCATGCACTGCTCATGTGGCTGATCATGCAGTGATCATACAGCTACCATGTACTAGTCACATGACTGATCATGCACTGATCAAATAATTGATCATGCACTGATCACCTGGCTTATCATGCATTGATCATATGACTGATCATGTACTGATCATGTTTGGCGTCACACACTGATCATGTGCCTCTGGAGGCAATGAACATAGAGCTGAGTAGGCAGGAATCAGTCAGCAGGCTATAATCATGGAACTCACCTCTGAGAAATCATGCTGCTCAGCTGGCAATAATCAAGTAGATGAGCAGGCAGGAATTACGCAGCACAGGTGGCAATTGTCAAACAGATGAGCAGACAGTAATCACGCATCTCAGCAGGCCCTGATCACGTGACTGAGCATGCACTGTTCACATGGCTGATCACACACCTATCACGTGACTGATCATGCACTTATCACGTGGCTTTCATGCACTGATCACGTGATTGCGCATGCATTGTTCACGTCATAGTATGCACTGATCACGTGGCTATCATGCCCTGATGACGTGGCTAATCATGCACTGATCATATGACTGATCATGCACTGATCACATAGCTATCTTGCACTGATCACTTGGCTGATCATACACTCAATTCGGGACTGATTGTGCACTGATCAAGGCGCTATCATGCATTGATTACATGACTCCACATGCACTGATCACGTGGATGATCATGCACTGATCACGTGACTGACCATGCACTGATCACGTGACTGATCATGCACTGATCACGTGGCTATCATGCACTGATCACCTGGCTATCATGCACTGATCACGTGACTGATCATGCACTGATCACGAGTCTATCATGCACTGATCACTTGGCTGGACATACACTGATCACGTGCCTGGTCATGCACTGATCAGGTGGCGGATCATGCACTGATCACGTGACTGATCATGCACTGATCACGTGGCTATCATGCACTGATCACCTGGCTATAATGCACAGATCACGTGGCTGATCATGCACTGCTGACGTGACTGATCATGCACTGATCACGAGTCTATCATGCACTGATCACTTGGCTGGACATACACTGATCACGAGACTGATCATGCACTGATCACGTGACTGATCATGCACTGATCACGTGGTTATCATGCACTGATCACATGGATGGATATACACTGATCACGTGCCTGGTCATGCACTGATCACGTGGCTGATCATGCACTGATCACGTGACTGATCATGCACTGATCTCGTGTCTGATCATGCACTGATCACGTGGCTATCATGCACTTCTCACGTGGCTGATCATGTGATGATCACGCAGCTACCATGTACTGGTCACATGACTGATCATGCACTGATCACGTGACTGATCATGCAGTGATCACGTGGCTATCATGCACTACTCACGTGGCTGATCATGCAATGTTCATGTAACTACCAGGTACAGGTCACGTGAATGATCATACACCCATCAGGTGACTGATCATGCACTGATCACGTCTATATCATGCACTGATCACATGACTGCCCATGCACTGATCACGTGGATGATCATACACTAATCATGTGACAGATCATGCACTGATCACGTGGCTGATCATGCACTGACACTGTGACTGAGCATGGACTGATCACATGACTATCATGTAGTGATCACGTGACTTAATGGCTCTGATCATGTGACTGATCATGAGCTGATCATGTTTGCTATCATACACTGATCATGTGCCTCTGGAGGCAATAAACAAAGAGCTGAGTAGGCACGAATCAAACAGTCAGCAGGCAATAATCATGGAACTCAGGTGTGAGGAATCATGCTGCTCAGCTGGCAATAATCAAGCAGCTGAGCAGGCAGGAATTACGCAGCACAGCTGGCAATTGTCAAGCAGATGACAGGCAAGAATCATGCAGCACAGCTGGCAATTGTCAAGCAGATGAGCAGACAGTAATCACGCAGCTCAGCAGGCCCTGATCACGTGCCTGGTCATGCACTGATCACGTGGCTGATCATGCATTTATCATTTGGCTGATCATGCACAGATCACGTAAATGATCACGCACTGTTCACGTGACTGATCATGTAATGATCACGTGATTGATCATGCACTGATCTCGTGGCTATCATGCACTGATCATGTGGCTGTCATGCACTGATCACGTGGATATCATGCACTGATCACGTGGCTGATTACACACGTATCACATGACTGATCATGCACTGATCACGTGGTTATCATGCACTGATCAAGTGGCTATCATGCACTGATCATGTGGCTGATCAGGCAATGATCACGTAGCTACCATGTACAGGTCACGTGAATGATCATACACCCATCAGGTGACTGATCATGCACTGATCACGTGGCTATCATGCACTGATCACGAGACTTATCATGCACTGTTCACGTCTATATCATGCACTGATCACATGACTGCCCGTGCACTGATCACATGGATGATCATACACTAATCTTGTGACAGATCATGCACTGATCACGTGGCTGATCATGCACTGATACCGTGACTGAGCATGGACTGATCACATGACTATCATGTAGTGATCACGTGACTTAATGGCGCTGATCATGTGACTGATCATGCGCTGATCATGTTTGCTATCATACACTGATCATGTGCCTCTGGAGGCAATAAACAAAGAGCTGAGTAGGCACGAATCAAACAGTCAGCAGGCAATAATCATGGAACTCAGCTGTGAGGAATCATGCTGCTCAGCTGGCAATAATCAAGCAGCTGAGCAGGCAGGAATTACGCAGCACAGCTGGCAATTGTCAAGCAGATGACAGGCAGGAATCGTGCAGCTCAGCTGGCAATTGTCAAGCAGATGAGCAGACAGTAATCACGCAGCTCAGCAGGCCCTGATCACGTGACTGAGCATGCACTGTTCACATGGCTGATCATACACTGATCACGTGATGATCATGCACTGATCACTTGGATATCATGCACTGATCACGTGGCTGATCATACACTGTTCACGTGTCTGCCCATGCTCTGCTCACGTGGCTGATCATACACTGCTCACGTAACTGATCATGCACTGATCACGTGGCTATCATGCACTGATCACGTGGCTGAACATGTACTGTTCACGTGGCTGATCACACACCTGTCACGTGACATATCATGCACTGATCACGTGGCACTCATGCACTGATCTCGTGGCTGATCATGCACTCATCATGCACACATCACGTTTCTATCATGCACTGCTCACGTGGCTGTCATGGAATGATCACGTAGCTGCCCTGTACTGGTCACGTGAGTGATCATGCACAGATCACGTAAATGATCATGCACTGTACACGTGGCTGATCATGTACTGCTCACGTGGCTGATCATGAACTGATCACGTGTCTGCCCATGCTCTGCTCACGTGGCTGATCATACACTGCTCACGTACTGATCATGCACTGATCACGTGGCTATCATGCACTGATCACGTGACTGAACATGTACTGTTCACGTCTGATCACACACTGTCACGTGACATATCATGCACTGATCACGTGGCCTCATGCACTGATCTCGTTCTGATCATGCACTGATCACGTGGCTATCATGCACTGCTCACGTGGCTGATCATGCGATGATCACGCAGCTACCATGTACTGGTCACAAGACTGATCATGCACTGATCACGTGATTGATCATGCAGTGAGCATTTGGCTATCATGCAATACTCACGTGGCTGATCATGCAATGATCATGTAGCTACCATGTACAGGTCACGTGAATGATCATACACCCATCAGGTGACTGATCATGCACTGATCACGTGGCTATCATGCACTGATCACGAGACTGATCATGCACTGATCACGTCTATATCTTGCACTGATCACATGACTGCCCATGCACTGATCACGTGGATGATCATACACTAATCATGTGACAGATCATGCACTGATCACGTGGCTGATCATGCACTGATACCGTGACTGAGCATGGACTGATCACATGACTATCATGTAGTGATCACGTGACTTAATGGCGCTGATCATGTGACTGATCATGAGCTGATCATGTTTGCTATCATACACTGATCATGTGCCTCTGGAGGCAATAAACAAAGAGCTGAGTAGGCACGAATCAAACAGTCAGCAGGCAATAATCATGGAACTCAAGTGTGAGCAATCATGCTGCTCAGCTGGCAATAATCAAGCAGCTGAGCAGGCAGGAATTATGCAGCACAGCTGACAATTGTCAAGCAGATGACAGGCAGGAATCGTGCAGCTCAGCTATCAATTGTCAAGCAGATGAGCAGACAGGAATCAGGCAGATCAGCAGGCCCAGATCATGTGACTGAGCATGCACAGTTCACGTGGCTGATCATACACTGATCACGTGATTGATCACACACTGATCACTTGGATATCATGCACTGATCACGTGGCTGATCATACACTGTTCACGTGTCTGACCATGCACTGATCACGTGTCTGATCATACACTGCTCACGTAACTGATCATGCACTGATCACGTGACTGATAATGCACTGATCACGTGGCTATCATGCACAGATCACTTGGCTGGACATACAGTGATCACGTGCCTGGTCATGCACTGATCACGTGGCTGATCATGCACTGAATACGTGGCTGAACATCGACTGTTCACGTGGCTGTTCACACACCTGTCACGTGACATATCACGCACTGATCACCTGGCACTCATGCACTGATCACGTGGCTGATCATACTCTGCTCACGAAACTCATAATGCACACATCACGTGGCTATCATGCACTGCTCACGTGGTTCGTCATGGAATGATCACAAAGCTACCACATACTGGTCACGTGACTGCTCATGCACAGATCATGTAAATGATCATGCACTGTTCACGTGACTGATCATGTACTGATCACGTGACTGATAATGCACTGATCACGTGGCTATCATGCTCTGCTCACGTGGCTGATCATGCAACGATCACGTAGCAACCATGTACTGGTCACGTGACTGATCATGCACTGATCACGTAATTGATCCTGCACTGATCACGTGGCTCATCACGCACTGATCCGGTGGCTGATCACACAGGTATCACGTGACTGATCATGTACAGATCACGTGACTAATCATGAAGTTATCACGTGGCTATCCTGCACTGATCACGTGGCTGATTTCACACGTATCAGGTCACTGATCATGCACTGATCACGTGGCTATCATGCACTGATCACGTGACTGATCATGCACAGATCACGTGACTGATCATGCACAGATCACGTAACTGATCATGCACTGATCACCTGGCTATCATACACTGCTCACGTGGCTGATCATGCAGTTATCACGCAGCTACCATGTACTGGTCACATGACTGATCATGCACTGATCACATAATTGATCATGCACTGATCACCTGGCTTATCATGCATTGATCATGTGACTGATCATGTGCTGATCATGTTTGGTGTCACACACTGATCATGTGCCTCTGGAGGCAATGAACATAGAGCTGAGTAGGCAGGAATCAATCAGCAGGCTATCATCATGGAACTCACCTCGGAGAAATCATGCTGCTCAGCTGGCAATAATCAAGTAGATGAGCAGGCAGGAATTACGCAGCACAGGTGGCAATTGTCAAGGAGATGACAGGCAGGAATCGTGCAGCTCAGCTGGAAATTGTCAAGCAGATGAGCAGACAGTAATCACGCAGCTCAGCAGGCCCTGATCACGTGACTGAGCATGCACTGTTCACATGGCTGATCACACACCTATCACGTGATGGTCATGCACTGATCATGTGACTGATCATGCACTGATCACGTAGCTATCTTGCACTGATCACATGGCTGATCATACACTCATCACGGGACTGAACGTGCACTGATCACGGCGCTATCATGCATTGACTACATGACTTCACATGCACTGATCACGTGACTGATCAGGCACTGACAAATGGCTGATCATGCACTGATCACGTGGCTATCATGCACTGCTCACGTGGCTGATCAGGCAATGATCACGTAGCTACTATGTACTGGTCACGTGATGATCATGCACTGATCACGTAATTTATCATGCAGTGATCATGTGGCTGATCATGCACTGATCACGGGGCTGATCATACATTGATCATGTGACTGATCAGGCACTGATCACATGACTGATCATGCACTGATCACGTGGCTATCATGCACTGATCACTTGGCTGGACATACACTGATCACGTGCCTGGTCATGCACTGATCACGTGGCTGATCATGCACTGATCACGTGACTAATCATGCACTAATCTCGTGTCTGATCATGCACTGATCACGTGGCTATCATGCACTGCTCACGTGGCTGATCATGCCATGATCACACAGCTACCATGTACTGGTCACATGACTGATCATGCACTGATCACGTGACTGATCATGCAGTGATCACGTGGCTATCATGCACTACCCACGTGGCTGATCATGCAATGATCATGTAGCTACCATGTACAGGTCACGTGAATGATCATACACCCATCAGGTGACTGATCATGCACTGATCACGTGGCTATCATGCACTGATCACGAGACTGATCATGCACTGATCACGTCTATATCATGCACTGATCACATGACTGCCCATGCACTGATCACGTGGATGATCATACACTAATCATGTGACAGATCATGCACTGATCACTTGGATATCATGCACTGATCACGTGGCTAATCATACACTGTTCACGTGTCTGACCATGCACTGATCACGTGGCTGATCATACACTGCTCACGTAACTGATCATGCATTGATCACGTGACTGATCATGCACTGATCACGTGGCTATCATGCACTGATAACTTGGCTGGATATACACTGATCACGTGCCTGGTCATGCACTGATCACGTGGCTGATCATGCACTGAATACGTGGCTGAACATGCACTGTTCACGTGGCTGATCACACACCTCTCACGTGACATATCATGCACTGATCACCTGGCACTCATGCACTGATCACGTGGCTGATCATACTCTGCTCACGAAACTCATCGTGCACACATCACGTGGCTATCATGCACTGCTTACGTGGTTCGTCATGGAATGATCACGAAGCTACCATATACTGGTCACGTGACTGATCATGCACAGATCACGTAAATGATCATGCACTGTTCACGAGACTGATCATGTACTGATCACGTGACTGATCATGCACTGATCACGTGGCTATCATGCTCTGCTCACGTGGCTGATCATGCAACGATCACGTAGCAACCATGTACTGGTCTCGTGACTGATCATCCACTGATCACGTAATTGATCCTGCACTGATCACCTGGCTCATCACGCACTGATCCGGTTGCTGATCACACACGTATCACGTGACTGATCATGTACAGATCACGTGACTAATCATGAAGTGATCACGTGGCTATCCTACACTGATCACGTGGATATCATGCACTGATCACGTGGCTGACCACACACGTATCACTTGACTGATCATGCACTGATCACGGGGCTATCATGCACTGATCACGTGACTGATCATGCACAGATCACGTGACTGATCATGCACAGATCACGTGGCTATCATGCACTGCTCATGTGGCTGATCATGCAGTGATCATACAGCTACCATGTACTAGTCACATGACTGATCATGCACTGATCAAATAATTGATCATGCACTGATCACCTGGCTTATCATGCATTGATCATATGACTGATCATGTACTGATCATGTTTGGCGTCACACACTGATCATGTGCCTCTGGAGGCAATGAACATAGAGCTGAGTAGGCAGGAATCAGTCAGCAGGCTATAATCATGGAACTCACCTCTGAGAAATCATGCTGCTCAGCTGGCAATAATCAAGTAGATGAGCAGGCAGGAATTACGCAGCACAGGTGGCAATTGTCAAACAGATGAGCAGACAGTAATCACGCATCTCAGCAGGCCCTGATCACGTGACTGAGCATGCACTGTTCACATGGCTGATCACACACCTATCACGTGACTGATCATGCACTTATCACGTGGCTTTCATGCACTGATCACGTGATTGCGCATGCATTGTTCACGTCATAGTATGCACTGATCACGTGGCTATCATGCCCTGATGACGTGGCTAATCATGCACTGATCATATGACTGATCATGCACTGATCACATAGCTATCTTGCACTGATCACTTGGCTGATCATACACTCAATTCGGGACTGATTGTGCACTGATCAAGGCGCTATCATGCATTGATTACATGACTCCACATGCACTGATCACGTGGATGATCATGCACTGATCACGTGACTGACCATGCACTGATCACGTGACTGATCATGCACTGATCACGTGGCTATCATGCACTGATCACCTGGCTATCATGCACTGATCACGTGACTGATCATGCACTGATCACGAGTCTATCATGCACTGATCACTTGGCTGGACATACACTGATCACGTGCCTGGTCATGCACTGATCAGGTGGCGGATCATGCACTGATCACGTGACTGATCATGCACTGATCACGTGGCTATCATGCACTGATCACCTGGCTATAATGCACAGATCACGTGGCTGATCATGCACTGCTGACGTGACTGATCATGCACTGATCACGAGTCTATCATGCACTGATCACTTGGCTGGACATACACTGATCACGAGACTGATCATGCACTGATCACGTGACTGATCATGCACTGATCACGTGGTTATCATGCACTGATCACATGGATGGATATACACTGATCACGTGCCTGGTCATGCACTGATCACGTGGCTGATCATGCACTGATCACGTGACTGATCATGCACTGATCTCGTGTCTGATCATGCACTGATCACGTGGCTATCATGCACTTCTCACGTGGCTGATCATGTGATGATCACGCAGCTACCATGTACTGGTCACATGACTGATCATGCACTGATCACGTGACTGATCATGCAGTGATCACGTGGCTATCATGCACTACTCACGTGGCTGATCATGCAATGTTCATGTAACTACCAGGTACAGGTCACGTGAATGATCATACACCCATCAGGTGACTGATCATGCACTGATCACGTCTATATCATGCACTGATCACATGACTGCCCATGCACTGATCACGTGGATGATCATACACTAATCATGTGACAGATCATGCACTGATCACGTGGCTGATCATGCACTGACACTGTGACTGAGCATGGACTGATCACATGACTATCATGTAGTGATCACGTGACTTAATGGCTCTGATCATGTGACTGATCATGAGCTGATCATGTTTGCTATCATACACTGATCATGTGCCTCTGGAGGCAATAAACAAAGAGCTGAGTAGGCACGAATCAAACAGTCAGCAGGCAATAATCATGGAACTCAGGTGTGAGGAATCATGCTGCTCAGCTGGCAATAATCAAGCAGCTGAGCAGGCAGGAATTACGCAGCACAGCTGGCAATTGTCAAGCAGATGACAGGCAAGAATCATGCAGCACAGCTGGCAATTGTCAAGCAGATGAGCAGACAGTAATCACGCAGCTCAGCAGGCCCTGATCACGTGCCTGGTCATGCACTGATCACGTGGCTGATCATGCATTTATCATTTGGCTGATCATGCACAGATCACGTAAATGATCACGCACTGTTCACGTGACTGATCATGTAATGATCACGTGATTGATCATGCACTGATCTCGTGGCTATCATGCACTGATCATGTGGCTGTCATGCACTGATCACGTGGATATCATGCACTGATCACGTGGCTGATTACACACGTATCACATGACTGATCATGCACTGATCACGTGGTTATCATGCACTGATCAAGTGGCTATCATGCACTGATCATGTGGCTGATCAGGCAATGATCACGTAGCTACCATGTACAGGTCACGTGAATGATCATACACCCATCAGGTGACTGATCATGCACTGATCACGTGGCTATCATGCACTGATCACGAGACTTATCATGCACTGTTCACGTCTATATCATGCACTGATCACATGACTGCCCATGCACTGATCACGTGGATGATCATACACTAATCTTGTGACAGATCATGCACTGATCACGTGGCTGATCATGCACTGATACCGTGACTGAGCATGGACTGATCACATGACTATCATGTAGTGATCACGTGACTTAATGGCGCTGATCATGTGACTGATCATGCGCTGATCATGTTTGCTATCATACACTGATCATGTGCCTCTGGAGGCAATAAACAAAGAGCTGAGTAGGCACGAATCAAACAGTCAGCAGGCAATAATCATGGAACTCAGGTGTGAGGAATCATGCTGCTCAGCTGGCAATAATCAAGCAGCTGAGCAGGCAGGAATTACGCAGCACAGCTGGCAATTGTCAAGCAGATGACAGGCAGGAATCGTGCAGCTCAGCTGGCAATTGTCAAGCAGATGAGCAGACAGTAATCACGCAGCTCAGCAGGCCCTGATCACGTGACTGAGCATGCACTGTTCACATGGCTGATCATACACTGATCACGTGATGATCATGCACTGATCACTTGGATATCATGCACTGATCACGTGGCTGATCATACACTGTTCACGTGTCTGCCCATGCTCTGCTCACGTGGCTGATCATACACTGCTCACGTAACTGATCATGCACTGATCACGTGGCTATCATGCACTGATCACGTGGCTGAACATGTACTGTTCACGTGGCTGATCACACACCTGTCACGTGACATATCATGCACTGATCACGTGGCACTCATGCACTGATCACGTGGCTGATCATACTCTGCTCACGAAACTCATCATGCACACATCACGTTTCTATCATGCACTGCTCACGTGGCTCGTCATGGAATGATCACGTAGCTGCCCTATACTGGTCACGTGAGTGATCATGCACAGATCACGTAAATGATCATGCACTGTACACGTGACTGATCATGTACTGATCACGTGACTGATCATGAACTGATCACGTGGCTGATCATGCACTGATCACGTAATTGATCATACACTTATCATTTGGCTGATCATGCACTGATCACGTGGCTGATCATACACTGATCACGTGACTGATCATGCACTGATCACGTGACTGATCATGCACTGATCACGTGGCTATCATGCACTGATCCCTTGGCTGGTCATACACTGATCACATGACTGATCATGCACTCTTCACGTGACTGATCAGGTACTGATCACGTGACTGATCATGCACTGATCACGTAATTGATCATGCACTGATCACGTGGCTGATCATGCAATGATCACTTGACTGACCATGCACTGATCACGTGATGGATCCTTCACTGATCAGTTGGCTATCATGCACTTATTACTTGGCTGATCATACACTGATCACGTGACTGAAAATGCACTGATCATCTGGCTATCGTGCACTCATTACCTGGCTATCGTGCACTGATCACGTGGTTGATCATACACTGATCACGAGACTGATCATGCACTGATCACGTCTATATCATGCACTGATTACATGACTGCCCATGCACTGATCACCCGGATGATCATACACTGATCATGCGGCAGATCATGCACTGATCTCGTGGCTATCATGCACTGCTCACGCGGCTGTTCATGCAATGATCACGTAGCTACCATATACTGGTCACGTGTGTGATCATGCACTGATCACGTAATTGATCATGCACTGATCAGGTGACTTATCATGCACTGTTAACGTTAGTGATCATGCACTGATCGCGTAACTGATCATGCACTGATCTCGTGGCTATCATGCACGGCTCATGTGGCTGATCATGCAATGATCACCTAGCTACCATATACTGGTCACGTAACTGATCATGCACTGATCACATAATTGATCATGCACTGATCATGTGGCTGAGCATGAACTGTTCACCTGGCTGATCATACACTGATCACGTGACTGATCATGCACTGATCACGTGACTGATCATGCACTGATCACGTGGCTAATCATGCACTGATCACGTGGCTATAATGCACTGCTCACGTGGCTAATCATGCAATGATCACGCAGCTACCCTGTACTGGTCACAGGGGTGATTTTGCACTGATCACGTGACTGATCATGCTCTGATCACGTGGCTATCATGCACTACTCACGTGGCTGATCATGCAATGATCATGTAGCTACCATGTACCGGTCACGTGACTGATCATACACCCATCAGGTGACTGATCATGCACTGATCACGTGGCTATCATGCACTGTTCACGTGGCTGATGATACACTGATCACCTGCCTGGTCATGCACAGATCACGTGAGTAATCATGAACTGATTACGTAGCTATCATGCACTGATAACCTGGCTGATCATGCACTGATCACGTGGCTATCATGCACTGATCACGTGGCTGATCATGCACTGATACCGTGACTGAGCATGGACTGATCACATGACTATCATGTAGTGATCACGTGACTTAATGGTGCTGATCATGTGACTGATCATGCGCTGATCATGTTTGCTATCATACACTGATCATGTGCCTCTGGAGGCAATGAACATAGAGCTGAGTAGGCAGGAATCAGCCAGCAGGCTATAATCATGGAACTCAGCTGTGAGGAATCATGCTGCTCAGCTGGCAATAATCAAGCAGCTGAGCAGGCAGGAATTATGCAGCACAGCTGGCAATTGTCAAGCAGATGAGCAGACAGTAATCACGCAGCTCAGCACGCCCTGACCACGTGACTGAGCATTCACTGTTCACGTGGCTGATCGTATACTGATCACGTGATTGATCATGCACTGATCACTTGTATATCATGGAGTGATCACGTGGCTGATCATACAGTGTTCACGTGTCTGACCATGCACTGATAAGGTGACTTATCATACACTGCTCACGAAACTGATCATGCACTGATCACGTGGCTATCATGCACTGATCACGTGGATATCATGCACTGATATCATGCACTGGTCACGTGGCTGATCAAACACGTATCACGTGACTGATCATGCACTGATCACGTAGCTATCATGCAATGATCACGTGGCTATCATGCACTGATCACGTGGTTGATGATGCACTTATACCGTGACTGAGCATGGACTGATCACATGACTACCGTGTAGTGATCACGTGGCTTAATGGCGCTGATTATGTGACTGATCATGCGCTGATCATGTTTGCTACCATACACTGATCATGTGCCTCTGGAGGCAATAAACAAAGAGCTGAGTAGGCACGAATCAAGCAGTCAGCAGGAAATAATCATGGAACTCAGCTGTGAGGAATCATGCTGCTCAGCTGGCAATAATCAAGCAGCTGAGCAGGCAGGAATTACGCAGCACAGCTGGCAATTGTCAAGCAGATGACAGGCAGGAATCGTGCAGCTCAGCTGGCAATTGTCAAGCAGATGAGCAGACAGTAATCACGCAGCTCAGCAGGCCCTGATCACGTGACTGAGCATGAACTGTTCACGTGGCTGATCATACACTGATTACGTGATTGATCATGCACTGATCACTTGGATATCATGCACTGATCACGTGGCTGATCATACACTGTTCATGTGTCTGACCATGCATTGATCACGTGGCTGATCATACACTGCTCACGTAACTGATCATGCACTGATCACGTGGCTATCATGCACTGATCACGTGGCTGAACATGCACTGTTCACGTCGCTGATCACACACCTGTCACGTGACATATCATGCACTGATCACGTGGCACTCATGGACTGATCACGTGACTTATCATACTCTGCTCACGTAACTGATCATGCACACATCACGTGGCTATCATGCACTGCTCACGTGGCTCGTCATGGAATAATCACGTAGCTACCATATACTGGTCACCTGACTGATCATGCACAGATCATGTAAATGATCATGCACTGTTCACGTGACTGATCATGTAGTGATCACATGACTGATCATGCACTGATCACGTGGCTATCATGCTCTGCTCACGTGGCTGATCATGCAACGATCACGTAGCAACCATGTACTGGTCACGTGACTGATCATTCACAGTTCAAGTAATTGATCCTGCACTCATCACGTGGCTCATCATGCACTCATCACGTGGCTGATCACACATGTATCACGTGACTGATCATGCACTGATCACGTGGCTCTCATGCACTGCTCACGTGGCTGATCATGCAGTGATCACGCAGCTACCATGTACTGGTCACATGACTGATCATGCACTGATCACGTAATTGATCATGCACTGATCACCAGGCTTATCATGAATTCATCATGTGACTGATCATGTGCTGATCATGTTTGCTGTCACACACTGATCATGTGCATCTGCAGGCAATAAACAAAGAGCTGAGTAGGCACGAATCATACAGTCAGCAGGCAATAATCATTGAACTCAGGTGTGAGGAATCATGCTGCTCAGCTGGCAATAATCAAGCAGCTGAGCAGGCAGGAATTACGCAGCACAGCTGGCAATTGTCAAGCAGATGACAGGCAGGAATCTTGCAGCTCAGATTGCAATTGTCAAGCAGATGAACAGACAGTAATCACGCAGCTCAGCAGACCCTGATCACGTGACTGAGCATGCACTGTTCACGTGGCTGATCACACACCTGTCACGTGACTGATCATGCACTGATCACGTGGCACTCATGCACTGATCACATGGCTGATCATACTCTGCTCACGTAACTGATCATGCACATATCACGTGGCCATCATGCACTGCTCAAGTGGCTGGTCATGCAATGATCACGTAGCTACCATATACTGGTCACGTGATTCATCATGCACAGATCACGTAAATGATCATGCACTGTTCAAGTGACTGATCATGTACTGATCACGTGACTGATCATGCACTGATCACATGGCTATCATGCACTGCTCACGTGGCTGATCATGCAGTGATCATGTAGCATCCATGTACTGGTCACGTGACTGATCATGCACTGATCACGTAATTGATCCTGAACTGATCACGTGGCTCATCATGCACTGATCAGGTGACTGTTCACCCACTGATCACTTGACTGATCATGTACTGATCACGTGGCTATAATGCACTGATCACGTGGCTGATCATACACTGTTCACGAGCCAGGTCATGCACAGATCACGTGACTAATCATGAACTGATCACGTGGCTATAATTCACTGATCACGTGGATTTCATACACTGATTACGTTCCTGTCATGCACAGATCACGTGACTAATCATGAACTGATCACGTAGGCATCATGCACTGATCACGTTGCTGATCATACACTGTTAACGTGTCTGATCATGCACTGATCACGTGGCTGATCATACACTGCTCATGTAGCTAATCATGCACTTCTGACGTGTCTATCATGCAGTGCTCACGTGGCTGATCCTGCAATGATCACGTAGCTAACATCTACTGGTCACGTGACTGATCATGCAAAGGTAATGTAATTGATCATGCACAGATCACGTGACTGATCATGCACTGATCACGTGGCTATCATGCACTACTCACGTGGCTGATCATGCAATGATCACGTGACTGATCATGCACTGATCACGTGGCTATTATGCACTGCTCACGTGGCTGAGCGCGGAACCCACCACGCTTACTAATTATGCCTGGGCTGCTAAGACCCACTCGAGAAGGTGTCTAGGGTGAGGCACCTTTCGCTATTCGAGAGGGCGCCTGCGGCCTACGTAAGTGGTGCAAACTTCTTGTCTTGAAGTTTGATTGGTCTTCCGCTTAAACCAAGCTACTCAGTCTCTTTTCTCCACCGAATTTTCCTACTGAGCTCTCCTCATACTATTATTCTTGACATCTCTGATTAGCATATAAAGAGTCGCCTAGGCCATCTCTCCTTCGAATACCCTGGATCAGTTGGGGCTGGTCCCCGGCAGGTGGCGACCGAACAGGGACCTCAGGAGGCGATACTCAAAGAGCTGAGCAGACACGAACCACGCAATCAGCAGGCAATAAGCATGGAGCTCAGCAGTGACGAATCATGCTGCTCAACTGGCAATAATCAAGCACGTGACCAGGCAGGAATCACGCAGCTCAGCTGGCAATTGTCAAGCAGATGAGCCGACAGGAATCACGCAGCTCAGCTGGCAATTGTCATGCAGATGAGCCGGCAGGAATCACGCAGCTCAGCAGGCCCTGATCACGTGACTCTGCAGGCACTGATCACGTGGCTGATCAAGTCCAGATCACGTGACTGAGCATGCACTGATCACGTGGCTATCATGCACTGATCACGTGACTGCGCATGCACTGATGACGTGGCTGTTCGGGCACTGATCACGTGTTTATCAGGCAGTGATCAGTGACTGACAGGCGCTGATCAGGGGACTGTGCACGCACTGATCAGGTGGCTGATCAGGAACTGACCACCTGACCGTGCATGCAGTGATCACGTGGCTGGTCGTTCACTGATCACGTGATTATCATACGGTGATCACGTGACTGAGAGGCGCTGATCACGTGACTGTGCCGTCAGTGATCACGTGGCTGAGCAGGCACTGATATCGTGACTGAGCATGCACTGATCATGTGCCGGGAGCCGGGGAGGCATTCCACTCTGGACAAAGGTCATGAGGAAGGAGGCTCGGCATACGCAAATGCGGGATCGAGCCTCAGGAGTCCACCCAGATGTTCTCGAGCATCTCCCCCCCAAAAAAACCGGAGTCTGCCTACTGTATTGCTTTGTGCTCTCACCTCTGATTTCACTGGGGGCTGTCCCCCACCACCATCTCGCTCTCTCTGTCAAAGAGTTAACTTAGAGCTCCAATTCATAAAGTTCCTTGTCATTCTTCCCTTTAACTTCCAGCTGAGTCTCCATCTGGAGCGCGGAACCCACCACGCTTACTAATTATGCCTGGGCTGCTAAGACCCACTCGAGAAGGTGTCTAGGGTGAGGCACCTTTCGCTATTCGAGAGGGCGCCTCCGGCCTACGTAAGTGGTGCAAACTTCTTGTCTTGAAGTTTGATTGGTCTTCCGCTTAAACCAAGCTACTCAGTCTCTTTTCTCCACCGAATTTTCCTACTGAGCTCTCCTCATACTATTATTCTTGACATCTCTGATTAGCATATAAAGAGTCGCCTAGGCCATCTCTCCTTCGAATACCCTGGATCAGTTGGGGCTGGTCCCCGGCAGGTGGCGACCGAACAGGGACCTCAGGAGGCGATACTCAAAGAGCTGAGCAGACACGAACCACGCAATCAGCAGGCAAAAAGCATGGAGCTCAGCAGTGACGAATCATGCTGCTCAACTGGCAATAATCAAGCACGTGACCAGGCAGGAATCACGCAGCTCAGCTGGCAATTTTCAAGCAGATGAGCCGGCAGGAATCACGCAGCTCAGCAGGCCCTGATCACGTGACTCTGCAGGCACTGATCACGTGGCTGATCAAGTCCAGATCACGTGACTGAGCATGCACTGATCACGCGGCTATCATGCACTGATGACGTGACTGCGCATGCACTGATGACGTGGCTGATCGGGCACTGATCACATGGCTCATCATGCACTGATCACGTGTTTATCAGGCAATGATCAGTGACTGACAGGCGCTGATCATGGGACTGTGCACGCACTGATCACGTGGCTATCATGCACTGATCACGTGACTGCGCATGCACTGATGACGTGGCTGTTCGGGCACTGATCACGTGTTTATCAGGCAGTGATCAGTGACTGACAGGCACTGATCAGGGGACTGTGCACGCACTGATCAGGTGGCTGATCAGGAACTGACCACCTGACCACGCATGCAGTGATCACGTGGCTGGTCGTTCACTGATCACGTGTTTATCCTACGGTGATCACGTGACTGAGAGGCGCTGATCACGTGACTGTACCGTCAGTGATCACGTGGCTGAGCAGGCACTGATATCGTGACTGAGCATGCACTGATCATGTGCCGGGAGCCGGGGAGGCATTCCACTCTGGAAAAAGGTCATGAGGAAGGAGGCTCGGCATACGCAAATGCGGGATGGAGCCACAGGAGTCCACCCGGATGTTCTCGAGCATCTCCCCCCCAAAAAAACCGGAGTCTGCCTACTGTATTGCTTTGTGCTCTCACCTCTGATTTCACTGGGGGCTGTCCCCCACCACCATCTCGCTCTCTCTGTCAAAGAGTTAACTTAGAGCTCCAATTCATAAAGTTCCTTGTCATTCTTCCCTTTAACTTCCAGCTGAGTCTCCATCTGGAGCGCGGAACCCACCACACTTAGTAATTATGCCTGGGCTGCTAAGACCCACTCGAGAAGGTGTCTAGGGTGAGGCACCTTTCGCTATTCGAGAGGGCGCCTGCGGCCTACGTAAGTGGTGCAAACTTCTTGTCTTGAAGTTTGATTGGTCTTCCGCGTAAACCAAGCTACTCAGTCTCTTTTCTCCACCGAATTTTCCTACTGAGCTCTCCTCATACTATTATTCTTGACATCTCTGATTAGCATATAAAGAGTCGCCTAGGCCATCTCTCCTTCGAATACCCTGGATCAGTTGGGGCTGGTCCCCGGCAGGTGGCGACCGAACAGGGACCTCAGGAGGCGATACTCAAAGAGCTGAGCAGACACGAACCACGCAATCAGCAGGCAATAAGCATGGAGCTCAGCAGTGACGAATCATGCTGCTCAACTGGCAATAATCAAGCACGTGACCAGGCAGGAATCACGCAGCTCAGCTGGCAACTGTCAAGCAGATGAGCCGGCAGGAATCACGCAGCTCAGCAGGCCCTGATCACGTGACTCTGCAGGCACTGATCACGTGGCTGATCACACACGTATCACGTGACTGATCATGCACTGATCACGTGGCTATCATGCACTGATCACGTGGCAATCATGCACTGATCACGTGGCTGATTATGCAATGATCACGTAATTGATCATTCACTGATCACGTGGCTGATCATGCACTGATACCGTGACTGATCATGCACTGATCACGTGACGGATCATGCACTGATCATGTGACTGATCATGCGCTCATCATGTTTGCTATCATACACTGATGAAGTGCCTCTGGAGGCAATATACAAAGAGCAGAGTAGGCACGAATCATACAGTCAGCAGGCAATAATCATTGAACTCAGGTGTGAGGAATCATGCTGCTCAGCTGGCATAATCAAGCAGCTGAGCAGGCAGGAATTACGCAGCACAGCTGGCAATTGTCAAGCAGATGACAGGCAGGAATCTTGCAGCTCAGATTGCAATTGTCAAGCAGATGAACAGACAGTAATCACGCAGCTCAGCAGACCCTGATCACGTGACTGAGCATGCACTGTTCACGTGGCTGATCACACACCTGTCACGTGACTGATCATGCACTGATCACGTGGCACTCATGCACTGATCACATGGCTGATCATACTCTGCTCACGTAACTGATCATGCACATATCACGTGGCCATCATGCACTGCTCAAGTGGCTGGTCATGCAATGATCACGTAGCTACCATATACTGGTCACGTGATTCATCATGCACAGATCACGTAAATGATCATGCACTGTTCAAGTGACTGATCATGTACTGATCACGTGACTGATCATGCACTGATCACATGGCTATCATGCACTGCTCACGTGGCTGATCATGCAGTGATCATGTAGCATCCATGTACTGGTCACGTGACTGATCATGCACTGATCACGTAATTGATCCTGAACTGATCACGTGGCTCATCATGCACTGATCAGGTGACTGTTCACCCACTGATCACTTGACTGATCATGTACTGATCACGTGGCTATAATGCACTGATCACGTGGCTGATCATACACTGTTCACGAGCCAGGTCATGCACAGATCACGTGACTAATCATGAACTGATCACGTGGCTATAATTCACTGATCACGTGGATTTCATACACTGATTACGTTCCTGTCATGCACAGATCACGTGACTAATCATGAACTGATCACGTAGGCATCATGCACTGATCACGTTGCTGATCATACACTGTTAACGTGTCTGATCATGCACTGATCACGTGGCTGATCATACACTGCTCATGTAGCTAATCATGCACTTATGACGTGTCTATCATGCAGTGCTCACGTGGCTGATCCTGCAATGATCACGTAGCTAACATCTACTGGTCACGTGACTGATCATGCAAAGGTAACGTAATTGATCATGCACAGATCACGTGACTGATCATGCACTGATCACGTGGCTATCATGCACTACTCACGTGGCTGATCATGCAATGATCACGTGACTGATCATGCACTGATCACGTGGCTATTATGCACTGCTCACGTGGCTGAGCGCGGAACCCACCACGCTTACTAATTATGCCTGGGCTGCTAAGACCCACTCGAGAAGGTGTCTAGGGTGAGGCACCTTTCGCTATTCGAGAGGGCGCCTCCGGCCTACGTAAGTGGTGCAAACTTCTTGTCTTGAAGTTTGATTGGTCTTCCGCTTAAACCAAGCTACTCAGTCTCTTTTCTCCACCGAATTTTCCTACTGAGCTCTCCTCATACTATTATTCTTGACATCTCTGATTAGCATATAAAGAGTCGCCTAGGCCATCTCTCCTTCGAATACCCTGGATCAGTTGGGGCTGGTCCCCGGCAGGTGGCGACCGAACAGGGACCTCAGGAGGCGATACTCAAAGAGCTGAGCAGACACGAACCACGCAATCAGCAGGCAATAAGCATGGAGCTCAGCAGTAACGAATCATGCTGCTCAACTGGCAATAATCAAGCACGTGACCAGGCAGGAATCACGCAGCTCAGCTGGCAATTGTCAAGCAGATGAGCCGACAGGAATCACGCAGCTCAGCTGGCAATTGTCATGCAGATGAGCCGGCAGGAATCACGCAGCTCAGCAGGCCCTGATCACGTGACTCTGCAGGCACTGATCACGTGGCTGATCAAGTCCAGATCACGTGACTGAGCATGCACTGATCACGTGGCTATCATGCACTGAGGACGTGGCTGTTCGGGCACTGATCACGTGTTTATCAGGCAGTGATCAGTGACTGACAGGCGCTGATCATGGGACTGTGCACGCACTGATCACGTGGCTGATCATGCACTGATCACGTGACTGCGCATGCACTGATGACGTGGCTGTTCGGGCACTGATCACGTGTTTATCAGGCAGTGATCAGTGACTGACAGGCGCTGATCAGGGGACTGTGCACGCACTGATCAGGTGGCTGATCAGGAACTGGCCACCTGACCGTGCATGCAGTGATCACGTGGCTGGTCGTTCACTGATCACGTGATTATCATACGGTGATCACGTGACTGAGAGGCGCTGATCACGTGACTGTGCCGTCAGTGATCACGTGTCTGAGCAGGCACTGATATCGTGACTGAGCATGCACTGATCATGTGCCGGGAGCCGGGGAGGCATTCCACTCTGGACAAAGGTCATGAGGAAGGAGGCTCGGCATACGCAAATGCGGGATCGAGCCTCAGGAGTCCACCCAGATGTTCTCGAGCATCTCCCCCCAAAAAAACCGGAGTCTGCCTACTGTATTGCTTTGTGCTCTCACCTCTGATTTCACTGGGGGCTGTCCCCCACCACCATCTCGCTCTCTCTGTCAAAGAGTTAACTTAGAGCTCCAATTCATAAAGTTCCTTGTCATTCTTCCCTTTAACTTCCAGCTGAGTCTCCATCTGGAGCGCGGAACCCACCACGCTTACTAATTATGCCTGGGCTGCTAAGACCCACTCGAGAAGGTGTCTAGGGTGAGGCACCTTTCGCTATTCGAGAGGGCGCCTCCGGCCTACGTAAGTGGTGCAAACTTCTTGTCTTGAAGTTTGATTGGTCTTCCGCGTAAACCAAGCTACTCAGTCTCTTTTCTACACCGAATTTTCCTACTGAGCTCTCCTCATACTATTATTCTTGACATCTCTGATTAGCATATAAATAGTCGCCTAGGCCATCTCTCCTTCGAATACCCTGGATCAGTTGGGGCTGGTCCCCGGCAGGTGGCGACCGAACAGGGACCTCAGGAGGCGATACTCAAAGAGCTGAGCAGACACGAACCACGCAATCAGCAGGCAAAAAGCATGGAGCTCAGCAGTGACGAATCATGCTGCTCAACTGGCAATAATCAAGCACGTGACCAGGCAGGAATCACGCAGCTCAGCTGGCAATTGTCAAGCAGATGAGCCGGCAGGAATCACGCAGCTCAGCAGGCCCTGATCACGTGACTCTGCAGGCACTGATCACGTGGCTGATCAAGTCCAGATCACGTGACTGAGCATGCACTGATCACGCGGCTATCATGCACTGATGACGTGACTGCGCATGCACTGATGACGTGGCTGATCGGGCACTGATCACATGGCTCATCATGCACTGATCACGTGTTTATCAGGCAATGATCAGTGACTGACAGGCGCTGATCATGGGACTGTGCACGCACTGATCACGTGGCTATCATGCACTGATCACGTGACTGCGCATGCACTGATGACGTGGCTGTTCGGGCACTGATCACGTGTTTATCAGGCAGTGATCAGTGACTGACAGGCACTGATCAGGGGACTGTGCACGCACTGATCAGGTGGCTGATCAGGAACTGACCACCTGACCACGCATGCAGTGATCACGTGGCTGGTCGTTCACTGATCACGTGTTTATCCTACGGTGATCACGTGACTGAGAGGCGCTGATCACGTGACTGTACCGTCAGTGATCACGTGGCTGAGCAGGCACTGATATCGTGACTGAGCATGCACTGATCATGTGCCGGGAGCCGGGGAGGCATTCCACTCTGGAAAAAGGTCATGAGGAAGGAGGCTCGGCATACGCAAATGCGGGATGGAGCCACAGGAGTCCACCCGGATGTTCTCGAGCATCTCCCCCCCCAAAAAAAACCGGAGTCTGCCTACTGTATTGCTTTGTGCTCTCACCTCTGATTTCACTGGGGGCTGTCCCCCACCACCATCTCGCTCTCTCTGTCAAAGAGTTAACTTAGAGCTCCAATTCATAAAGTTCCTTGTCATTCTTCCCTTTAACTTCCAGCTGAGTCTCCATCTGGAGCGCGGAACCCACCACACTTACTAATTATGCCTGGGCTGCTAAGACCCACTCGAGAAGGTGTCTAGGGTGAGGCACCTTGCGCTATTCGAGAGGGCGCCTGCGGCCTACGTAAGTGGTGCAAACTTCTTGTCTTGAAGTTTGATTGGTCTTCCGCGTAAACCAAGCTACTCAGTCTCTTTTCTCCACCGAATTTTCCTACTGAGCTCTCCTCATACTATTATTCTTGACATCTCTGATTAGCATATAAAGAGTCGCCTAGGCCATCTCTCCTTCGAATACCCTGGATCAGTTGGGGCTGGTCCCCGGCAGGTGGCGACCGAACAGGGACCTCAGGAGGCGATACTCAAAGAGCTGAGCAGACACGAACCACGCAATCAGCAGGCAATAAGCATGGAGCTCAGCAGTGACGAATCATGCTGCTCAACTGGCAATAATCAAGCACGTGACCAGGCAGGAATCACGCAGCTCAGCTGGCAACTGTCAAGCAGATGAGCCGGCAGGAATCACGCAGCTCAGCAGGCCCTGATCACGTGACTCTGCAGGCACTGATCACGTGGCTGATCACACACGTATCACGTGACTGATCATGCACTGATCACGTGGCTATCATGCACTGATCACGTGGCAATCATGCACTGATCACGTGGCTGATTATGCAATGATCACGTAATTGATCATTCACTGATCACGTGGCTGATCATGCACTGATACCGTGACTGATCATGCACTGATCACGTGACGGATCATGCACTGATCATGTGACTGATCATGCGCTCATCATGTTTGCTATCATACACTGATGAAGTGCCTCTGGAGGCAATATACAAAGAGCAGAGTAGGCACGAATCATACAGTCAGCAGGCAATAATCATTGAACTCAGGTGTGAGGAATCATGCTGCTCAGCTGGCAATAATCAAGCAGCTGAGCAGGCAGGAATTACGCAGCACAGCTGGCAATTGTCAAGCAGATGACAGGCAGGAATCTTGCAGCTCAGATTGCAATTGTCAAGCAGATGAACAGACAGTAATCACGCAGCTCAGCAGACCCTGATCACGTGACTGAGCATGCACTGTTCACGTGGCTGATCACACACCTGTCACGTGACTGATCATGCACTGATCACGTGGCACTCATGCACTGATCACATGGCTGATCATACTCTGCTCACGTAACTGATCATGCACATATCACGTGGCCATCATGCACTGCTCAAGTGGCTGGTCATGCAATGATCACGTAGCTACCATATACTGGTCACGTGATTCATCATGCACAGATCACGTAAATGATCATGCACTGTTCAAGTGACTGATCATGTACTGATCACGTGACTGATCATGCACTGATCACATGGCTATCATGCACTGCTCACGTGGCTGATCATGCAGTGATCATGTAGCATCCATGTACTGGTCACGTGACTGATCATGCACTGATCACGTAATTGATCCTGAACTGATCACGTGGCTCATCATGCACTGATCAGGTGACTGTTCACCCACTGATCACTTGACTGATCATGTACTGATCACGTGGCTATAATGCACTGATCACGTGGCTGATCATACACTGTTCACGAGCCAGGTCATGCACAGATCACGTGACTAATCATGAACTGATCACGTGGCTATAATTCACTGATCACGTGGATTTCATACACTGATTACGTTCCTGTCATGCACAGATCACGTGACTAATCATGAACTGATCACGTAGGCATCATGCACTGATCACGTTGCTGATCATACACTGTTAACGTGTCTGATCATGCACTGATCACGTGGCTGATCATACACTGCTCATGTAGCTAATCATGCACTTATGACGTGTCTATCATGCAGTGCTCACGTGGCTGATCCTGCAATGATCACGTAGCTAACATCTACTGGTCACGTGACTGATCATGCAAAGGTAACGTAATTGATCATGCACAGATCACGTGACTGATCATGCACTGATCACGTGGCTATCATGCACTACTCACGTGGCTGATCATGCAATGATCACGTGACTGATCATGCACTGATCACGTGGCTATTATGCACTGCTCACGTGGCTGAGCGCGGAACCCACCACGCTTACTAATTATGCCTGGGCTGCTAAGACCCACTCGAGAAGGTGTCTAGGGTGAGGCACCTTTCGCTATTCGAGAGGGCGCCTCCGGCCTACGTAAGTGGTGCAAACTTCTTGTCTTGAAGTTTGATTGGTCTTCCGCTTAAACCAAGCTACTCAGTCTCTTTTCTCCACCGAATTTTCCTACTGAGCTCTCCTCATACTATTATTCTTGACATCTCTGATTAGCATATAAAGAGTCGCCTAGGCCATCTCTCCTTCGAATACCCTGGATCAGTTGGGGCTGGTCCCCGGCAGGTGGCGACCGAACAGGGACCTCAGGAGGCGATACTCAAAGAGCTGAGCAGACACGAACCACGCAATCAGCAGGCAATAAGCATGGAGCTCAGCAGTGACGAATCATGCTGCTCAACTGGCAATAATCAAGCACGTGACCAGGCAGGAATCACGCAGCTCAGCTGGCAATTGTCAAGCAGATGAGCGACAGGAATCACGCAGCTCAGCTGGCAATTGTCATGCAGATGAGCCGGCAGGAATCACGCAGCTCAGCAGGCCCTGATCACGTGACTCTGCAGGCACTGATCACGTGGCTGATCAAGTCCAGATCACGTGACTGAGCATGCACTGATCACGTGGCTATCATGCACTGATGACGTGACTGCGCATGCACTGATGAGGCTGTTCGGCACTGATCACGTGTTTATCAGGCAGTGATCAGTGACTGACAGGCGCTGATCATGGGACTGTGCACGCACTGATCACGTGGCTATCATGCACTGATCACGTGACTGCGCATGCACTGATGACGTGGCTGTTCGGGCACTGATCACGTGTTTATCAGGCAGTGATCAGTGACTGACAGGCGCTGATCAGGGGACTGTGCACGCACTGATCAGGTGGCTGATCAGGAACTGGCCACCTGACCGTGCATGCAGTGATCACGTGGCTGGTCGTTCACTGATCACGTGATTATCATACGGTGATCACGTGACTGAGAGGCGCTGATCACGTGACTGTGCCGTCAGTGATCACGTGTCTGAGCAGGCACTGATATCGTGACTGAGCATGCACTGATCATGTGCCGGGAGCCGGGGAGGCATTCCACTCTGGACAAAGGTCATGAGGAAGGAGGCTCGGCATACGCAAATGCGGGATCGAGCCTCAGGAGTCCACCCAGATGTTCTCGAGCATCTCCCCCCCAAAAAAAACCGGAGTCTGCCTACTGTATTGCTTTGTGCTCTCACCTCTGATTTCACTGGGGGCTGTCCCCCACCACCATCTCGCTCTCTCTGTCAAAGAGTTAACTTAGAGCTCCAATTCATAAAGTTCCTTGTCATTCTTCCCTTTAACTTCCAGCTGAGTCTCCATCTGGAGCGCGGAACCCACCACGCTTACTAATTATGCCTGGGCTGCTAAGACCCACTCGAGAAGGTGTCTAGGGTGAGGCACCTTTCGCTATTCGAGAGGGCGCCTCCGGCCTACGTAAGTGGTGCAAACTTCTTGTCTTGAAGTTTGATTGGTCTTCCGCGTAAACCAAGCTACTCAGTCTCTTTTCTCCACCGAATTTTCCTACTGAGCTCTCCTCATACTATTATTCTTGACATCTCTGATTAGCATATAAATAGTCGCCTAGGCCATCTCTCCTTCGAATACCCTGGATCAGTTGGGGCTGGTCCCCGGCAGGTGGCGACCGAACAGGGACCTCAGGAGGCGATACTCAAAGAGCTGAGCAGACACGAACCACGCAATCAGCAGGCAAAAAGCATGGAGCTCAGCAGTGACGAATCATGCTGCTCAACTGGCAATAATCAAGCACGTGACCAGGCAGGAATCACGCAGCTCAGCTGGCAATTGTCAAGCAGATGAGCCGGCAGGAATCACGCAGCTCAGCAGGCCCTGATCACGTGACTCTGCAGGCACTGATCACGTGGCTGATCAAGTCCAGATCACGTGACTGAGCATGCACTGATCACGCGGCTATCATGCACTGATGACGTGACTGCGCATGCACTGATGACGTGGCTGATCGGGCACTGATCACATGGCTCATCATGCACTGATCACGTGTTTATCAGGCAATGATCAGTGACTGACAGGCGCTGATCATGGGACTGTGCACGCACTGATCACGTGGCTATCATGCACTGATCACGTGACTGCGCATGCACTGATGACGTGGCTGTTCGGGCACTGATCACGTGTTTATCAGGCAGTGATCAGTGACTGACAGGCACTGATCAGGGGACTGTGCACGCACTGATCAGGTGGCTGATCAGGAACTGACCACCTGACCACGCATGCAGTGATCACGTGGCTGGTCGTTCACTGATCACGTGTTTATCCTACGGTGATCACGTGACTGAGAGGCGCTGATCACGTGACTGTACCGTCAGTGATCACGTGGCTGAGCAGGCACTGATATCGTGACTGAGCATGCACTGATCATGTGCCGGGAGCCGGGGAGGCATTCCACTCTGGAAAAAGGTCATGAGGAAGGAGGCTCGGCATACGCAAATGCGGGATGGAGCCACAGGAGTCCACCCGGATGTTCTCGAGCATCTCCCCCCCAAAAAAACCGGAGTCTGCCTACTGTATTGCTTTGTGCTCTCACCTCTGATTTCACTGGGGGCTGTCCCCCACCACCATCTCGCTCTCTCTGTCAAAGAGTTAACTTAGAGCTCCAATTCATAAAGTTCCTTGTCATTCTTCCCTTTAACTTCCAGCTGAGTCTCCATCTGGAGCGCGGAACCCACCACACTTACTAATTATGCCTGGGCTGCTAAGACCCACTCGAGAAGGTGTCTAGGGTGAGGCACCTTTCGCTATTCGAGAGGGCGCCTGCGGCCTACGTAAGTGGTGCAAACTTCTTGTCTTGAAGTTTGATTGGTCTTCCGCGTAAACCAAGCTACTCAGTCTCTTTTCTCCACCGAATTTTCCTACTGAGCTCTCCTCATACTATTATTCTTGACATCTCTGATTAGCATATAAAGAGTCGCCTAGGC
Source organism: Bos javanicus (assembly GCF_032452875.1). Lineage (NCBI taxonomy): Eukaryota > Metazoa > Chordata > Mammalia > Artiodactyla > Bovidae > Bos > Bos javanicus. The sequence goes on from NW_026893844.1 coordinate 131,787, forward strand.
CATCTCTCCTTCGAATACCCTGGATCAGTTGGGGCTGGTCCCCGGCAGGTGGCGACCGAACAGGGACCTCAGGAGGCGATACTCAAAGAGCTGAGCAGACACGAACCACGCAATCAGCAGGCAATAAGCATGGAGCTCAGCAGTGACGAATCATGCTGCTCAACTGGCAATAATCAAGCACGTGACCAGGCAGGAATCACGCAGCTCAGCTGGCAACTGTCAAGCAGATGAGCCGGCAGGAATCACGCAGCTCAGCAGGCCCTGATCACGTGACTCTGCAGGCACTGATCACGTGGCTGATCACACACGTATCACGTGACTGATCATGCACTGATCACGTGGCTATCATGCACTGATCACGTGGCAATCATGCACTGATCACGTGGCTGATTATGCAATGATCACGTAATTGATCATTCACTGATCACGTGGCTGATCATGCACTGATACCGTGACTGATCATGCACTGATCACGTGACGGATCATGCACTGATCATGTGACTGATCATGCGCTCATCATGTTTGCTATCATACACTGATGAAGTGCCTCTGGAGGCAATATACAAAGAGCAGAGTAGGCACGAATCATACAGTCAGCAGGCAATAATCATTGAACTCAGGTGTGAGGAATCATGCTGCTCAGCTGGCAATAATCAAGCAGCTGAGCAGGCAGGAATTACGCAGCACAGCTGGCAATTGTCAAGCAGATGACAGGCAGGAATCTTGCAGCTCAGATTGCAATTGTCAAGCAGATGAACAGACAGTAATCACGCAGCTCAGCAGACCCTGATCACGTGACTGAGCATGCACTGTTCACGTGGCTGATCACACACCTGTCACGTGACTGATCATGCACTGATCACGTGGCACTCATGCACTGATCACATGGCTGATCATACTCTGCTCACGTAACTGATCATGCACATATCACGTGGCCATCATGCACTGCTCAAGTGGCTGGTCATGCAATGATCACGTAGCTACCATATACTGGTCACGTGATTCATCATGCACAGATCACGTAAATGATCATGCACTGTTCAAGTGACTGATCATGTACTGATCACGTGACTGATCATGCACTGATCACATGGCTATCATGCACTGCTCACGTGGCTGATCATGCAGTGATCATGTAGCATCCATGTACTGGTCACGTGACTGATCATGCACTGATCACGTAATTGATCCTGAACTGATCACGTGGCTCATCATGCACTGATCAGGTGACTGTTCACCCACTGATCACTTGACTGATCATGTACTGATCACGTGGCTATAATGCACTGATCACGTGGCTGATCATACACTGTTCACGAGCCAGGTCATGCACAGATCACGTGACTAATCATGAACTGATCACGTGGCTATAATTCACTGATCACGTGGATTTCATACACTGATTACGTTCCTGTCATGCACAGATCACGTGACTAATCATGAACTGATCACGTAGGCATCATGCACTGATCACGTTGCTGATCATACACTGTTAACGTGTCTGATCATGCACTGATCACGTGGCTGATCATACACTGCTCATGTAGCTAATCATGCACTTATGACGTGTCTATCATGCAGTGCTCACGTGGCTGATCCTGCAATGATCACGTAGCTAACATCTACTGGTCACGTGACTGATCATGCAAAGGTAACGTAATTGATCATGCACAGATCACGTGACTGATCATGCACTGATCACGTGGCTATCATGCACTACTCACGTGGCTGATCATGCAATGATCACGTGACTGATCATGCACTGATCACGTGGCTATTATGCACTGCTCACGTGGCTGAGCGCGGAACCCACCACGCTTACTAATTATGCCTGGGCTGCTAAGACCCACTCGAGAAGGTGTCTAGGGTGAGGCACCTTTCGCTATTCGAGAGGGCGCCTGCGGCCTACGTAAGTGGTGCAAACTTCTTGTCTTGAAGTTTGATTGGTCTTCCGCTTAAACCAAGCTACTCAGTCTCTTTTCTCCACCGAATTTTCCTACTGAGCTCTCCTCATACTATTATTCTTGACATCTCTGATTAGCATATAAAGAGTCGCCTAGGCCATCTCTCCTTCGAATACCCTGGATCAGTTGGGGCTGGTCCCCGGCAGGTGGTGACCGAACAGGGACCTCAGGAGGCGATACTCAAAGAGCTGAGCAGACACGAACCACGGAATCAGCAGGCAATAAGCATGGAGCTCAGCAGTGACGAATCATTCTGCTCAACTGGCAATAATCAAGCACGTGACCAGGCAGGAATCAGGCAGCTCAGATGGCAATTGTCATGCAGATGAGCCGGCAGGAATCACGCAGCTCAGCTGGCCCTGATCACGTGACTCTGCAGGCACTGATCACGTGGCTGATCAAGAGATCACGTGACTGAGCATGCACTGATCACGTGGCTATCATGCACTGATGACGTGACTGTTCGGGCACTGATCACGTGGCTTATCAGGCAGTGATCACGTGACTGACAGGCGATGACTGTGCACGCACTGATCACGTGGCTATCATGCACTGATCACGTGACTGCGCATGCACTGATGACGTGGCTGTTCGGGCACTGATCACGTGTTTATCAGGCAGTGATCAGTGACTGACAGGCGCTGATCAGGGGACTGTGCACGCACTGATCAGGTGGCTGATCAGGAACTGGCCACCTGACCGTGCATGCAGTGATCACGTGGCTGGTCGTTCACTGATCACGTGATTATCATACGGTGATCACGTGACTGAGAGGCGCTGATCACGTGACTGTGCCGTCAGTGATCACGTGTCTGAGCAGGCACTGATATCGTGACTGAGCATGCACTGATCATGTGCCGGGAGCCGGGGAGGCATTCCACTCTGGACAAAGGTCATGAGGAAGGAGGCTCGGCATACGCAAATGCGGGATCGAGCCTCAGGAGTCCACCCAGATGTTCTCGAGCATCTCCCCCCAAAAAAACCGGAGTCTGCCTACTGTATTGCTTTGTGCTCTCACCTCTGATTTCACTGGGGGCTGTCCCCCACCACCATCTCGCTCTCTCTGTCAAAGAGTTAACTTAGAGCTCCAATTCATAAAGTTCCTTGTCATTCTTCCCTTTAACTTCCAGCTGAGTCTCCATCTGGAGCGCGGAACCCACCACGCTTACTAATTATGCCTGGGCTGCTAAGACCCACTCGAGAAGGTGTCTAGGGTGAGGCACCTTTCGCTATTCGAGAGGGCGCCTCCGGCCTACGTAAGTGGTGCAAACTTCTTGTCTTGAAGTTTGATTGGTCTTCCGCATAAACCAAGCTACTCAGTCTCTTTTCTACACCGAATTTTCCTACTGAGCTCTCCTCATACTATTATTCTTGACATCTCTGATTAGCATATAAAGAGTCGCCTAGGCCATCTCTCCTTCGAATACCCTGGATCAGTTGGGGCTGGTCCCCGGCAGGTGGCGACCGAACAGGGACCTCAGGAGGCGATACTCAAAGAGCTGAGCAGACACGAACCACGCAATCAGCAGGCAATAAGCATGGAGCTCAGCAGTGACGAATCATGCTGCTCAACTGGCAATAATCAAGCACGTGACCAGGCAGGAATCACGCAGCTCAGCTGGCAATTGTCAAGCAGATGAGCCGGCAGGAATCACGCAGCTCAGCAGGCCCTGATCACGTGACTCTGCAGGCACTGATCACGTGGCTGATCAAGTCACACGTATCACGTGACTGATCATGCACATGTATCACGTGGCTGATCATGCACTGATCACGTGGCTATCATGCACTGATCACGTGGCTGATTGTGCAATGATCACGTAACTCATCATTCACTGGTCACGTGGCTTATCATGCACTGATACCGTGACTGATCATGCGCTGATCACGTGACTGATCATGCACTGATCACGTGACTGATCATGCGCTCATCATGTTTGCTATCACACACTGATGAAGTGCCTCTGGAGGCAATATACAAAGAGCAGAGTAGGCACGAATCATACAGTCAGCAGGCAATAATCATTGAACTCAGGTGTGAGGAATCATGCTGCTCAGCTGGCAATAATCAAGCAGCTGAGCAGGCAGGAATTACGCAGCACAGCTGGCAATTGTCAAGCAGATGACAGGCAGGAATCTTGCAGCTCAGATTGCAATTGTCAAGCAGATGAACAGACAGTAATCACGCAGCTCAGCAGACCCTGATCACGTGACTGAGCATGCACTGTTCACGTGGCTGATCACACACCTGTCACGTGACTGATCATGCACTGATCACGTGGCACTCATGCACTGATCACATGGCTGATCATACTCTGCTCACGTAACTGATCATGCACATATCACGTGGCCATCATGCACTGCTCAAGTGGCTGGTCATGCAATGATCACGTAGCTACCATATACTGGTCACGTGATTCATCATGCACAGATCACGTAAATGATCATGCACTGTTCAAGTGACTGATCATGTACTGATCACGTGACTGATCATGCACTGATCACATGGCTATCATGCACTGCTCACGTGGCTGATCATGCAGTGATCATGTAGCATCCATGTACTGGTCACGTGACTGATCATGCACTGATCACGTAATTGATCCTGAACTGATCACGTGGCTCATCATGCACTGATCAGGTGACTGTTCACCCACTGATCACTTGACTGATCATGTACTGATCACGTGGCTATAATGCACTGATCACGTGGCTGATCATACACTGTTCACGAGCCAGGTCATGCACAGATCACGTGACTAATCATGAACTGATCACGTGGCTATAATTCACTGATCACGTGGATTTCATACACTGATTACGTTCCTGTCATGCACAGATCACGTGACTAATCATGAACTGATCACGTAGGCATCATGCACTGATCACGTTGCTGATCATACACTGTTAACGTGTCTGATCATGCACTGATCACGTGGCTGATCATACACTGCTCATGTAGCTAATCATGCACTTATGACGTGTCTATCATGCAGTGCTCACGTGGCTGATCCTGCAATGATCACGTAGCTAACATCTACTGGTCACGTGACTGATCATGCAAAGGTAACGTAATTGATCATGCACAGATCACGTGACTGATCATGCACTGATCACGTGGCTATCATGCACTACTCACGTGGCTGATCATGCAATGATCACGTGACTGATCATGCACTGATCACGTGGCTATTATGCACTGCTCACGTGGCTGAGCGCGGAACCCACCACGCTTACTAATTATGCCTGGGCTGCTAAGACCCACTCGAGAAGGTGTCTAGGGTGAGGCACCTTTCGCTATTCGAGAGGGCGCCTGCGGCCTACGTAAGTGGTGCAAACTTCTTGTCTTGAAGTTTGATTGGTCTTCCGCTTAAACCAAGCTACTCAGTCTCTTTTCTCCACCGAATTTTCCTACTGAGCTCTCCTCATACTATAATTCTTGACATCTCTGATTAGCATATAAAGAGTCGCCTAGGCCATCTCTCCTTCGAATACCCTGGATCAGTTGGGGCTGGTCCCCGGCAGGTGGCGACCGAACAGGGACCTCAGGAGGCGATACTCAAAGAGCTGAGCAGACACGAACCACGCAATCAGCAGGCAATAAGCATGGAGCTCAGCAGTGACGAATCATGCTGCTCAACTGGCAATAATCAAGCACGTGACCAGGCAGGAATCACGTGCTCAGCTGGCAATTGTCAAGCAGATGAGCCGACAGGAATCACGCAGCTCAGCTGGCAATTGTCATGCAGATGAGCCGGCAGGAATCACGCAGCTCAGCAGGCCCTGATCACGTGACTCTGCAGGCACTGATCACGTGGCTGATCAAGTCCAGATCACGTGACTGAGCATGCACTGATCACGTGGCTATCATGCACTGATGACGTGACTTGCACTGATGACGTGGCTGTTCGGCACTGATCCGTGTTTATCAGGCAGTGATCAGTGACTGACAGGCGCTGATCATGGACTGTGCACGCACTGATCACGTGGCTATCATGCACTGATCACGTGACTGCGCATGCACTGATGACGTGGCTGTTCGGGCACTGATCACGTGTTTATCAGGCAGTGATCAGTGACTGACAGGCGCTGATCAGGGGACTGTGCACGCACTGATCAGGTGGCTGATCAGGAACTGACCACCTGACCGTGCATGCAGTGATCACGTGGCTGGTCGTTCACTGATCACGTGATTATCATACGGTGATCACGTGACTGAGAGGCGCTGATCACGTGACTGTGCCGTCAGTGATCACGTGGCTGAGCAGGCACTGATATCGTGACTGAGCATGCACTGATCATGTGCCGGGAGCCGGGGAGGCATTCCACTCTGGACAAAGGTCATGAGGAAGGAGGCTCGGCATACGCAAATGCGGGATCGAGCCTCAGGAGTCCACCCAGATGTTCTCGAGCATCTCCCCCCCAAAAAAACCGGAGTCTGCCTACTGTATTGCTTTGTGCTCTCACCTCTGATTTCACTGGGGGCTGTCCCCCACCACCATCTCGCTCTCTCTGTCAAAGAGTTAACTTAGAGCTCCAATTCATAAAGTTCCTTGTCATTCTTCCCTTTAACTTCCAGCTGAGTCTCCATCTGGAGCGCGGAACCCACCACGCTTACTAATTATGCCTGGGCTGCTAAGACCCACTCGAGAAGGTGTCTAGGGTGAGGCACCTTTCGCTATTCGAGAGGGCGCCTCCGGCCTACGTAAGTGGTGCAAACTTCTTGTCTTGAAGTTTGATTGGTCTTCCGCGTAAACCAAGCTACTCAGTCTCTTTTCTACACCGAATTTTCCTACTGAGCTCTCCTCATACTATTATTCTTGACATCTCTGATTAGCATATAAATAGTCGCCTAGGCCATCTCTCCTTCGAATACCCTGGATCAGTTGGGGCTGGTCCCCGGCAGGTGGCGACCGAACAGGGACCTCAGGAGGCGATACTCAAAGAGCTGAGCAGACACGAACCACGCAATCAGCAGGCAAAAAGCATGGAGCTCAGCAGTGACGAATCATGCTGCTCAACTGGCAATAATCAAGCACGTGACCAGGCAGGAATCACGCAGCTCAGCTGGCAATTGTCAAGCAGATGAGCCGGCAGGAATCACGCAGCTCAGCAGGCCCTGATCACGTGACTCTGCAGGCACTGATCACGTGGCTGATCAAGTCCAGATCACGTGACTGAGCATGCACTGATCACGCGGCTATCATGCACTGATGACGTGACTGCGCATGCACTGATGACGTGGCTGATCGGGCACTGATCACATGGCTCATCATGCACTGATCACGTGTTTATCAGGCAATGATCAGTGACTGACAGGCGCTGATCATGGGACTGTGCACGCACTGATCACGTGGCTATCATGCACTGATCACGTGACTGCGCATGCACTGATGACGTGGCTGTTCGGGCACTGATCACGTGTTTATCAGGCAGTGATCAGTGACTGACAGGCACTGATCAGGGGACTGTGCACGCACTGATCAGGTGGCTGATCAGGAACTGACCACCTGACCACGCATGCAGTGATCACGTGGCTGGTCGTTCACTGATCACGTGTTTATCCTACGGTGATCACGTGACTGAGAGGCGCTGATCACGTGACTGTACCGTCAGTGATCACGTGGCTGAGCAGGCACTGATATCGTGACTGAGCATGCACTGATCATGTGCCGGGAGCCGGGGAGGCATTCCACTCTGGAAAAAGGTCATGAGGAAGGAGGCTCGGCATACGCAAATGCGGGATGGAGCCACAGGAGTCCACCCGGATGTTCTCGAGCATCTCCCCCCCAAAAAACCGGAGTCTGCCTACTGTATTGCTTTGTGCTCTCACCTCTGATTTCACTGGGGGCTGTCCCCCACCACCATCTCGCTCTCTCTGTCAAAGAGTTAACTTAGAGCTCCAATTCATAAAGTTCCTTGTCATTCTTCCCTTTAACTTCCAGCTGAGTCTCCATCTGGAGCGCGGAACCCACCACACTTACTAATTATGCCTGGGCTGCTAAGACCCACTCGAGAAGGTGTCTAGGGTGAGGCACCTTTCGCTATTCGAGAGGGCGCCTGCGGCCTACGTAAGTGGTGCAAACTTCTTGTCTTGAAGTTTGATTGGTCTTCCGCGTAAACCAAGCTACTCAGTCTCTTTTCTCCACCGAATTTTCCTACTGAGCTCTCCTCATACTATTATTCTTGACATCTCTGATTAGCATATAAAGAGTCGCCTAGGCCATCTCTCCTTCGAATACCCTGGATCAGTTGGGGCTGGTCCCCGGCAGGTGGCGACCGAACAGGGACCTCAGGAGGCGATACTCAAAGAGCTGAGCAGACACGAACCACGCAATCAGCAGGCAATAAGCATGGAGCTCAGCAGTGACGAATCATGCTGCTCAACTGGCAATAATCAAGCACGTGACCAGGCAGGAATCACGCAGCTCAGCTGGCAACTGTCAAGCAGATGAGCCGGCAGGAATCACGCAGCTCAGCAGGCCCTGATCACGTGACTCTGCAGGCACTGATCACGTGGCTGATCACACACGTATCACGTGACTGATCATGCACTGATCACGTGGCTATCATGCACTGATCACGTGGCAATCATGCACTGATCACGTGGCTGATTATGCAATGATCACGTAATTGATCATTCACTGATCACGTGGCTGATCATGCACTGATACCGTGACTGATCATGCACTGATCACGTGACGGATCATGCACTGATCATGTGACTGATCATGCGCTCATCATGTTTGCTATCATACACTGATGAAGTGCCTCTGGAGGCAATATACAAAGAGCAGAGTAGGCACGAATCATACAGTCAGCAGGCAATAATCATTGAACTCAGGTGTGAGGAATCATGCTGCTCAGCTGGCAATAATCAAGCAGCTGAGCAGGCAGGAATTACGCAGCACAGCTGGCAATTGTCAAGCAGATGACAGGCAGGAATCTTGCAGCTCAGATTGCAATTGTCAAGCAGATGAACAGACAGTAATCACGCAGCTCAGCAGACCCTGATCACGTGACTGAGCATGCACTGTTCACGTGGCTGATCACACACCTGTCACGTGACTGATCATGCACTGATCACGTGGCACTCATGCACTGATCACATGGCTGATCATACTCTGCTCACGTAACTGATCATGCACATATCACGTGGCCATCATGCACTGCTCAAGTGGCTGGTCATGCAATGATCACGTAGCTACCATATACTGGTCACGTGATTCATCATGCACAGATCACGTAAATGATCATGCACTGTTCAAGTGACTGATCATGTACTGATCACGTGACTGATCATGCACTGATCACATGGCTATCATGCACTGCTCACGTGGCTGATCATGCAGTGATCATGTAGCATCCATGTACTGGTCACGTGACTGATCATGCACTGATCACGTAATTGATCCTGAACTGATCACGTGGCTCATCATGCACTGATCAGGTGACTGTTCACCCACTGATCACTTGACTGATCATGTACTGATCACGTGGCTATAATGCACTGATCACGTGGCTGATCATACACTGTTCACGAGCCAGGTCATGCACAGATCACGTGACTAATCATGAACTGATCACGTGGCTATAATTCACTGATCACGTGGATTTCATACACTGATTACGTTCCTGTCATGCACAGATCACGTGACTAATCATGAACTGATCACGTAGGCATCATGCACTGATCACGTTGCTGATCATACACTGTTAACGTGTCTGATCATGCACTGATCACGTGGCTGATCATACACTGCTCATGTAGCTAATCATGCACTTATGACGTGTCTATCATGCAGTGCTCACGTGGCTGATCCTGCAATGATCACGTAGCTAACATCTACTGGTCACGTGACTGATCATGCAAAGGTAACGTAATTGATCATGCACAGATCACGTGACTGATCATGCACTGATCACGTGGCTATCATGCACTACTCACGTGGCTGATCATGCAATGATCACGTGACTGATCATGCACTGATCACGTGGCTATTATGCACTGCTCACGTGGCTGAGCGCGGAACCCACCACGCTTACTAATTATGCCTGGGCTGCTAAGACCCACTCGAGAAGGTGTCTAGGGTGAGGCACCTTTCGCTATTCGAGAGGGCGCCTCCGGCCTACGTAAGTGGTGCAAACTTCTTGTCTTGAAGTTTGATTGGTCTTCCGCTTAAACCAAGCTACTCAGTCTCTTTTCTCCACCGAATTTTCCTACTGAGCTCTCCTCATACTATTATTCTTGACATCTCTGATTAGCATATAAAGAGTCGCCTAGGCCATCTCTCCTTCGAATACCCTGGATCAGTTGGGGCTGGTCCCCGGCAGGTGGCGACCGAACAGGGACCTCAGGAGGCGATACTCAAAGAGCTGAGCAGACACGAACCACGCAATCAGCAGGCAATAAGCATGGAGCTCAGCAGTGACGAATCATGCTGCTCAACTGGCAATAATCAAGCACGTGACCAGGCAGGAATCACGCAGCTCAGCTGGCAATTGTCAAGCAGATGAGCCGACAGGAATCACGCAGCTCAGCTGGCAATTGTCATGCAGATGAGCCGGCAGGAATCACGCAGCTCAGCAGGCCCTGATCACGTGACTCTGCAGGCACTGATCACGTGGCTGATCAAGTCCAGATCACGTGACTGAGCATGCACTGATCACGTGGCTATCATGCACTGATGACGTGACTGTGCACTGATGACGTGGCTGTTCGGGCACTGATCACGTGTTTATCAGGCAGTGATCAGTGACTGACAGGCGCTGATCATGGGACTGTGCACGCACTGATCACGTGGCTATCATGCACTGATCACGTGACTGCGCATGCACTGATGACGTGGCTGTTCGGGCACTGATCACGTGTTTATCAGGCAGTGATCAGTGACTGACAGGCGCTGATCAGGGGACTGTGAACGCACTGATCAGGTGGCTGATCAGGAACTGACCACCTGACCGTGCATGCAGTGATCACGTGGCTGGTCGTTCACTGATCACGTGATTATCATACGGTGATCACGTGACTGAGAGGCGCTGATCACGTGACTGTGCCGTCAGTGATCACGTGTCTGAGCAGGCACTGATATCGTGACTGAGCATGCACTGATCATGTGCCGGGAGCCGGGGAGGCATTCCACTCTGGACAAAGGTCATGAGGAAGGAGGCTCGGCATACGCAAATGCGGGATCGAGCCTCAGGAGTCCACCCAGATGTTCTCGAGCATCTCCCCCCCAAAAAAAACCGGAGTCTGCCTACTGTATTGCTTTGTGCTCTCACCTCTGATTTCACTGGGGGCTGTCCCCCACCACCATCTCGCTCTCTCTGTCAAAGAGTTAACTTAGAGCTCCAATTCATAAAGTTCCTTGTCATTCTTCCCTTTAACTTCCAGCTGAGTCTCCATCTGGAGCGCGGAACCCACCACGCTTACTAATTATGCCTGGGCTGCTAAGACCCACTCGAGAAGGTGTCTAGGGTGAGGCACCTTTCGCTATTCGAGAGGGCGCCTCCGGCCTACGTAAGTGGTGCAAACTTCTTGTCTTGAAGTTTGATTGGTCTTCCGCGTAAACCAAGCTACTCAGTCTCTTTTCTACACCGAATTTTCCTACTGAGCTCTCCTCATACTATTATTCTTGACATCTCTGATTAGCATATAAATAGTCGCCTAGGCCATCTCTCCTTCGAATACCCTGGATCAGTTGGGGCTGGTCCCCGGCAGGTGGCGACCGAACAGGGACCTCAGGAGGCGATACTCAAAGAGCTGAGCAGACACGAACCACGCAATCAGCAGGCAAAAAGCATGGAGCTCAGCAGTGACGAATCATGCTGCTCAACTGGCAATAATCAAGCACGTGACCAGGCAGGAATCACGCAGCTCAGCTGGCAATTGTCAAGCAGATGAGCCGGCAGGAATCACGCAGCTCAGCAGGCCCTGATCACGTGACTCTGCAGGCACTGATCACGTGGCTGATCAAGTCCAGATCACGTGACTGAGCATGCACTGATCACGCGGCTATCATGCACTGATGACGTGACTGCGCATGCACTGATGACGTGGCTGATCGGGCACTGATCACATGGCTCATCATGCACTGATCACGTGTTTATCAGGCAATGATCAGTGACTGACAGGCGCTGATCATGGGACTGTGCACGCACTGATCACGTGGCTATCATGCACTGATCACGTGACTGCGCATGCACTGATGACGTGGCTGTTCGGGCACTGATCACGTGTTTATCAGGCAGTGATCAGTGACTGACAGGCACTGATCAGGGGACTGTGCACGCACTGATCAGGTGGCTGATCAGGAACTGACCACCTGACCACGCATGCAGTGATCACGTGGCTGGTCGTTCACTGATCACGTGTTTATCCTACGGTGATCACGTGACTGAGAGGCGCTGATCACGTGACTGTACCGTCAGTGATCACGTGGCTGAGCAGGCACTGATATCGTGACTGAGCATGCACTGATCATGTGCCGGGAGCCGGGGAGGCATTCCACTCTGGAAAAAGGTCATGAGGAAGGAGGCTCGGCATACGCAAATGCGGGATGGAGCCACAGGAGTCCACCCGGATGTTCTCGAGCATCTCCCCCCCAAAAAACCGGAGTCTGCCTACTGTATTGCTTTGTGCTCTCACCTCTGATTTCACTGGGGGCTGTCCCCCACCACCATCTCGCTCTCTCTGTCAAAGAGTTAACTTAGAGCTCCAATTCATAAAGTTCCTTGTCATTCTTCCCTTTAACTTCCAGCTGAGTCTCCATCTGGAGCGCGGAACCCACCACACTTACTAATTATGCCTGGGCTGCTAAGACCCACTCGAGAAGGTGTCTAGGGTGAGGCACCTTTCGCTATTCGAGAGGGCGCCTGCGGCCTACGTAAGTGGTGCAAACTTCTTGTCTTGAAGTTTGATTGGTCTTCCGCGTAAACCAAGCTACTCAGTCTCTTTTCTCCACCGAATTTTCCTACTGAGCTCTCCTCATACTATTATTCTTGACATCTCTGATTAGCATATAAAGAGTCGCCTAGGCCATCTCTCCTTCGAATACCCTGGATCAGTTGGGGCTGGTCCCCGGCAGGTGGCGACCGAACAGGGACCTCAGGAGGCGATACTCAAAGAGCTGAGCAGACACGAACCACGCAATCAGCAGGCAATAAGCATGGAGCTCAGCAGTGACGAATCATGCTGCTCAACTGGCAATAATCAAGCACGTGACCAGGCAGGAATCACGCAGCTCAGCTGGCAACTGTCAAGCAGATGAGCCGGCAGGAATCACGCAGCTCAGCAGGCCCTGATCACGTGACTCTGCAGGCACTGATCACGTGGCTGATCACACACGTATCACGTGACTGATCATGCACTGATCACGTGGCTATCATGCACTGATCACGTGGCAATCATGCACTGATCACGTGGCTGATTATGCAATGATCACGTAACTGATCATTCACTGATCACGTGGCTGATCATGCACTGATACCGTGACTGATCATGCACTGATCACGTGACGGATCATGCACTGATCATGTGACTGATCATGCGCTCATCATGTTTGCTATCATACACTGATGAAGTGCCTCTGGAGGCAATATACAAAGAGCAGAGTAGGCACGAATCATACAGTCAGCAGGCAATAATCATTGAACTCAGGTGTGAGGAATCATGCTGCTCAGCTGGCAATAATCAAGCAGCTGAGCAGGCAGGAATTACGCAGCACAGCTGGCAATTGTCAAGCAGATGACAGGCAGGAATCTTGCAGCTCAGATTGCAATTGTCAAGCAGATGAACAGACAGTAATCACGCAGCTCAGCAGACCCTGATCACGTGACTGAGCATGCACTGTTCACGTGGCTGATCACACACCTGTCACGTGACTGATCATGCACTGATCACGTGGCACTCATGCACTGATCACATGGCTGATCATACTCTGCTCACGTAACTGATCATGCACATATCACGTGGCCATCATGCACTGCTCAAGTGGCTGGTCATGCAATGATCACGTAGCTACCATATACTGGTCACGTGATTCATCATGCACAGATCACGTAAATGATCATGCACTGTTCAAGTGACTGATCATGTACTGATCACGTGACTGATCATGCACTGATCACATGGCTATCATGCACTGCTCACGTGGCTGATCATGCAGTGATCATGTAGCATCCATGTACTGGTCACGTGACTGATCATGCACTGATCACGTAATTGATCCTGAACTGATCACGTGGCTCATCATGCACTGATCAGGTGACTGTTCACCCACTGATCACTTGACTGATCATGTACTGATCACGTGGCTATAATGCACTGATCACGTGGCTGATCATACACTGTTCACGAGCCAGGTCATGCACAGATCACGTGACTAATCATGAACTGATCACGTGGCTATAATTCACTGATCACGTGGATTTCATACACTGATTACGTTCCTGTCATGCACAGATCACGTGACTAATCATGAACTGATCACGTAGGCATCATGCACTGATCACGTTGCTGATCATACACTGTTAACGTGTCTGATCATGCACTGATCACGTGGCTGATCATACACTGCTCATGTAGCTAATCATGCACTTATGACGTGTCTATCATGCAGTGCTCACGTGGCTGATCCTGCAATGATCACGTAGCTAACATCTACTGGTCACGTGACTGATCATGCAAAGGTAACGTAATTGATCATGCACAGATCACGTGACTGATCATGCACTGATCACGTGGCTATCATGCACTACTCACGTGGCTGATCATGCAATGATCACGTGACTGATCATGCACTGATCACGTGGCTATTATGCACTGCTCACGTGGCTGAGCGCGGAACCCACCACGCTTACTAATTATGCCTGGGCTGCTAAGACCCACTCGAGAAGGTGTCTAGGGTGAGGCACCTTTCGCTATTCGAGAGGGCGCCTCCGGCCTACGTAAGTGGTGCAAACTTCTTGTCTTGAAGTTTGATTGGTCTTCCGCTTAAACCAAGCTACTCAGTCTCTTTTCTCCACCGAATTTTCCTACTGAGCTCTCCTCATACTATTATTCTTGACATCTCTGATTAGCATATAAAGAGTCGCCTAGGCCATCTCTCCTTCGAATACCCTGGATCAGTTGGGGCTGGTCCCCGGCAGGTGGCGACCGAACAGGGACCTCAGGAGGCGATACTCAAAGAGCTGAGCAGACACGAACCACGCAATCAGCAGGCAATAAGCATGGAGCTCAGCAGTGACGAATCATGCTGCTCAACTGGCAATAATCAAGCACGTGACCAGGCAGGAATCACGCAGCTCAGCTGGCAATTGTCAAGCAGATGAGCCGACAGGAATCACGCAGCTCAGCTGGCAATTGTCATGCAGATGAGCCGGCAGGAATCACGCAGCTCAGCAGGCCCTGATCACGTGACTCTGCAGGCACTGATCACGTGGCTGATCAAGTCCAGATCACGTGACTGAGCATGCACTGATCACGTGGCTATCATGCACTGATCACGTGACTGCGCATGCACTGATGACGTGGCTGTTCGGGCACTGATCACGTGTTTATCAGGCAGTGATCAGTGACTGACAGGCGCTGATCAGGGGACTGTGCACGCACTGATCAGGTGGCTGATCAGGAACTGGCCACCTGACCGTGCATGCAGTGATCACGTGGCTGGTCGTTCACTGATCACGTGATTATCATACGGTGATCACGTGACTGAGAGGCGCTGATCACGTGACTGTGCCGTCAGTGATCACGTGTCTGAGCAGGCACTGATATCGTGACTGAGCATGCACTGATCATGTGCCGGGAGCCGGGGAGGCATTCCACTCTGGACAAAGGTCATGAGGAAGGAGGCTCGGCATACGCAAATGCGGGATCGAGCCTCAGGAGTCCACCCAGATGTTCTCGAGCATCTCCCCCCCAAAAAAAACCGGAGTCTGCCTACTGTATTGCTTTGTGCTCTCACCTCTGATTTCACTGGGGGCTGTCCCCCACCACCATCTCGCTCTCTCTGTCAAAGAGTTAACTTAGAGCTCCAATTCATAAAGTTCCTTGTCATTCTTCCCTTTAACTTCCAGCTGAGTCTCCATCTGGAGCGCGGAACCCACCACGCTTACTAATTATGCCTGGGCTGCTAAGACCCACTCGAGAAGGTGTCTAGGGTGAGGCACCTTTCGCTATTCGAGAGGGCGCCTCCGGCCTACGTAAGTGGTGCAAACTTCTTGTCTTGAAGTTTGATTGGTCTTCCGCGTAAACCAAGCTACTCAGTCTCTTTTCTACACCGAATTTTCCTACTGAGCTCTCCTCATACTATTATTCTTGACATCTCTGATTAGCATATAAATAGTCGCCTAGGCCATCTCTCCTTCGAATACCCTGGATCAGTTGGGGCTGGTCCCCGGCAGGTGGCGACCGAACAGGGACCTCAGGAGGCGATACTCAAAGAGCTGAGCAGACACGAACCACGCAATCAGCAGGCAAAAAGCATGGAGCTCAGCAGTGACGAATCATGCTGCTCAACTGGCAATAATCAAGCACGTGACCAGGCAGGAATCACGCAGCTCAGCTGGCAATTGTCAAGCAGATGAGCCGGCAGGAATCACGCAGCTCAGCAGGCCCTGATCACGTGACTCTGCAGGCACTGATCACGTGGCTGATCAAGTCCAGATCACGTGACTGAGCATGCACTGATCACGCGGCTATCATGCACTGATGACGTGACTGCGCATGCACTGATGACGTGGCTGATCGGGCACTGATCACATGGCTCATCATTCACTGATCACGTGTTTATCAGGCAATGATCAGTGACTGACAGGCGCTGATCATGGGACTGTGCACGCACTGATCACGTGGCTATCATGCACTGATCACGTGACTGCGCATGCACTGATGACGTGGCTGTTCGGGCACTGATCACGTGTTTATCAGGCAGTGATCAGTGACTGACAGGCGCTGATCAGGGGACTGTGCACGCACTGATCAGGTGGCTGATCAGGAACTGACCACCTGACCGTGCATGCAGTGATCACGTGGCTGGTCGTTCACTGATCACGTGTTTATCCTACGGTGATCACGTGACTGAGAGGCGCTGATCACGTGACTGTACCGTCAGTGATCACGTGGCTGAGCAGGCACTGATATCGTGACTGAGCATGCACTGATCATGTGCCGGGAGCCGGGGAGGCATTCCACTCTGGAAAAAGGTCATGAGGAAGGAGGCTCGGCATATGCAAATGCGGGATGGAGCCACAGGAGTCCACCCGGATGTTCTCGAGCATCTCCCCCCCCAAAAAAACCGGAGTCTGCCTACTGTATTGCTTTGTGCTCTCACCTCTGATTTCACTGGGGGCTGTCCCCCACCACCATCTCGCTCTCTCTGTCAAAGAGTTAACTTAGAGCTCCAATTCATAAAGTTCCTTGTCATTCTTCCCTTTAACTTCCAGCTGAGTCTCCATCTGGAGCGCGGAACCCACCACACTTACTAATTATGCCTGGGCTGCTAAGACCCACTCGAGAAGGTGTCTAGGGTGAGGCACCTTTCGCTATTCGAGAGGGCGCCTGCGGCCTACGTAAGTGGTGCAAACTTCTTGTCTTGAAGTTTGATTGGTCTTCCGCGTAAACCAAGCTACTCAGTCTCTTTTCTCCACCGAATTTTCCTACTGAGCTCTCCTCATACTATTATTCTTGACATCTCTGATTAGCATATAAAGAGTCGCCTAGGCCATCTCTCCTTCGAATACCCTGGATCAGTTGGGGCTGGTCCCCGGCAGGTGGCGACCGAACAGGGACCTCAGGAGGCGATACTCAAAGAGCTGAGCAGACACGAACCACGCAATCAGCAGGCAATAAGCATGGAGCTCAGCAGTGACGAATCATGCTGCTCAACTGGCAATAATCAAGCACGTGACCAGGCAGGAATCACGCAGCTCAGCTGGCAACTGTCAAGCAGATGAGCCGGCAGGAATCACGCAGCTCAGCAGGCCCTGATCACGTGACTCTGCAGGCACTGATCACGTGGCTGATCACACACGTATCACGTGACTGATCATGCACTGATCACGTGGCTATCATGCACTGATCACGTGGCAATCATGCACTGATCACGTGGCTGATTATGCAATGATCACGTAATTGATCATTCACTGATCACGTGGCTGATCATGCACTGATACCGTGACTGATCATGCACTGATCACGTGACGGATCATGCACTGATCATGTGACTGATCATGCGCTCATCATGTTTGCTATCATACACTGATGAAGTGCCTCTGGAGGCAATATACAAAGAGCAGAGTAGGCACGAATCATACAGTCAGCAGGCAATAATCATTGAACTCAGGTGTGAGGAATCATGCTGCTCAGCTGGCAATAATCAAGCAGCTGAGCAGGCAGGAATTACGCAGCACAGCTGGCAATTGTCAAGCAGATGACAGGCAGGAATCTGCAGCTCAGATTGCAATTGTCAAGCAGATGAACAGACAGTAATCACGCAGCTCAGCAGACCCTGATCACGTGACTGAGCATGCACTGTTCACGTGGCTGATCACACACCTGTCACGTGACTGATCATGCACTGATCACGTGGCACTCATGCACTGATCACATGGCTGATCATACTCTGCTCACGTAACTGATCATGCACATATCACGTGGCCATCATGCACTGCTCAAGTGGCTGGTCATGCAATGATCACGTAGCTACCATATACTGGTCACGTGATTCATCATGCACAGATCACGTAAATGATCATGCACTGTTCAAGTGACTGATCATGTACTGATCACGTGACTGATCATGCACTGATCACATGGCTATCATGCACTGCTCACGTGGCTGATCATGCAGTGATCATGTAGCATCCATGTACTGGTCACGTGACTGATCATGCACTGATCACGTAATTGATCCTGAACTGATCACGTGGCTCATCATGCACTGATCAGGTGACTGTTCACCCACTGATCACTTGACTGATCATGTACTGATCACGTGGCTATAATGCACTGATCACGTGGCTGATCATACACTGTTCACGAGCCAGGTCATGCACAGATCACGTGACTAATCATGAACTGATCACGTGGCTATAATTCACTGATCACGTGGATTTCATACACTGATTACGTTCCTGTCATGCACAGATCACGTGACTAATCATGAACTGATCACGTAGGCATCATGCACTGATCACGTTGCTGATCATACACTGTTAACGTGTCTGATCATGCACTGATCACGTGGCTGATCATACACTGCTCATGTAGCTAATCATGCACTTATGACGTGTCTATCATGCAGTGCTCACGTGGCTGATCCTGCAATGATCACGTAGCTAACATCTACTGGTCACGTGACTGATCATGCAAAGGTAACGTAATTGATCATGCACAGATCACGTGACTGATCATGCACTGATCACGTGGCTATCATGCACTACTCACGTGGCTGATCATGCAATGATCACGTGACTGATCATGCACTGATCACGTGGCTATTATGCACTGCTCACGTGGCTGAGCGCGGAACCCACCACGCTTACTAATTATGCCTGGGCTGCTAAGACCCACTCGAGAAGGTGTCTAGGGTGAGGCACCTTTCGCTATTCGAGAGGGCGCCTCCGGCCTACGTAAGTGGTGCAAACTTCTTGTCTTGAAGTTTGATTGGTCTTCCGCTTAAACCAAGCTACTCAGTCTCTTTTCTCCACCGAATTTTCCTACTGAGCTCTCCTCATACTATTATTCTTGACATCTCTGATTAGCATATAAAGAGTCGCCTAGGCCATCTCTCCTTCGAATACCCTGGATCAGTTGGGGCTGGTCCCCGGCAGGTGGCGACCGAACAGGGACCTCAGGAGGCGATACTCAAAGAGCTGAGCAGACACGAACCACGCAATCAGCAGGCAATAAGCATGGAGCTCAGCAGTGACGAATCATGCTGCTCAACTGGCAATAATCAAGCACGTGACCAGGCAGGAATCACGCAGCTCAGCTGGCAATTGTCAAGCAGATGAGCCGACAGGAATCACGCAGCTCAGCTGGCAATTGTCATGCAGATGAGCCGGCAGGAATCACGCAGCTCAGCAGGCCCTGATCACGTGACTCTGCAGGCACTGATCACGTGGCTGATCAAGTCCAGATCACGTGACTGAGCATGCACTGATCACGTGGCTATCATGCACTGATGACGTGACTGCGCATGCACTGATGACGTGGCTGTTCGGCACTGATCACGTGTTTATCAGGCAGTGATCAGTGACTGACAGGCGCTGATCATGGGACTGTGCACGCACTGATCACGGGGCTATCATGCACTGATCACGTGACTGCGCATGCACTGATGACGTGGCTGTTCGGGCACTGATCACGTGTTTATCAGGCAGTGATCAGTGACTGACAGGCGCTGATCAGGGGACTGTGCACGCACTGATCAGGTGGCTGATCAGGAACTGACCACCTGACCGTGCATGCAGTGATCACGTGGCTGGTCGTTCACTGATCACGTGATTATCATACGGTGATCACGTGACTGAGAGGCGCTGATCACGTGACTGTGCCGTCAGTGATCACGTGTCTGAGCAGGCACTGATATCGTGACTGAGCATGCACTGATCATGTGCCGGGAGCCGGGGAGGCATTCCACTCTGGACAAAGGTCATGAGGAAGGAGGCTCGGCATACGCAAATGCGGGATCGAGCCTCAGGAGTCCACCCAGATGTTCTCGAGCATCTCCCCCCAAAAAAACCGGAGTCTGCCTACTGTATTGCTTTGTGCTCTCACCTCTGATTTCACTGGGGGCTGTCCCCCACCACCATCTCGCTCTCTCTGTCAAAGAGTTAACTTAGAGCTCCAATTCATAAAGTTCCTTGTCATTCTTCCCTTTAACTTCCAGCTGAGTCTCCATCTGGAGCGCGGAACCCACCACGCTTACTAATTATGCCTGGGCTGCTAAGACCCACTCGAGAAGGTGTCTAGGGTGAGGCACCTTTCGCTATTCGAGAGGGCGCCTCCGGCCTACGTAAGTGGTGCAAACTTCTTGTCTTGAAGTTTGATTGGTCTTCCGCGTAAACCAAGCTACTCAGTCTCTTTTCTACACCGAATTTTCCTACTGAGCTCTCCTCATACTATTATTCTTGACATCTCTGATTAGCATATAAATAGTCGCCTAGGCCATCTCTCCTTCGAATACCCTGGATCAGTTGGGGCTGGTCCCCGGCAGGTGGCGACCGAACAGGGACCTCAGGAGGCGATACTCAAAGAGCTGAGCAGACACGAACCACGCAATCAGCAGGCAAAAAGCATGGAGCTCAGCAGTGACGAATCATGCTGCTCAACTGGCAATAATCAAGCACGTGACCAGGCAGGAATCACGCAGCTCAGCTGGCAATTGTCAAGCAGATGAGCCGGCAGGAATCACGCAGCTCAGCAGGCCCTGATCACGTGACTCTGCAGGCACTGATCACGTGGCTGATCAAGTCCAGATCACGTGACTGAGCATGCACTGATCACGCGGCTATCATGCACTGATGACGTGACTGCGCATGCACTGATGACGTGGCTGATCGGGCACTGATCACATGGCTCATCATGCACTGATCACGTGTTTATCAGGCAATGATCAGTGACTGACAGGCGCTGATCATGGGACTGTGCACGCACTGATCACGTGGCTATCATGCACTGATCACGTGACTGCGCATGCACTGATGACGTGGCTGTTCGGGCACTGATCACGTGTTTATCAGGCAGTGATCAGTGACTGACAGGCACTGATCAGGGGACTGTGCACGCACTGATCAGGTGGCTGATCAGGAACTGACCACCTGACCGCGCATGCAGTGATCACGTGGCTGGTCATTCACTGATCACGTGTTTATCCTACGGTGATCACGTGACTGAGAGGCGCTGATCACGTGACTGTACCGTCAGTGATCACGTGGCTGAGCAGGCACTGATATCGTGACTGAGCATGCACTGATCATGTGCCGGGAGCCGGGGAGGCATTCCACTCTGGAAAAAGGTCATGAGGAAGGAGGCTCGGCATACGCAAATGCGGGATGGAGCCACAGGAGTCCACCCGGATGTTCTCGAGCATCTCCCCCCCAAAAAAACCGGAGTCTGCCTACTGTATTGCTTTGTGCTCTCACCTCTGATTTCACTGGGGGCTGTCCCCCACCACCATCTCGCTCTCTCTGTCAAAGAGTTAACTTAGAGCTCCAATTCATAAAGTTCCTTGTCATTCTTCCCTTTAACTTCCAGCTGAGTCTCCATCTGGAGCGCGGAACCCACCACACTTACTAATTATGCCTGGGCTGCTAAGACCCACTCGAGAAGGTGTCTAGGGTGAGGCACCTTTCGCTATTCGAGAGGGCGCCTGCGGCCTACATAAGTGGTGCAAACTTCTTGTCTTGAAGTTTGATTGGTCTTCCGCGTAAACCAAGCTACTCAGTCTCTTTTCTCCACCGAATTTTCCTACTGAGCTCTCCTCATACTATTATTCTTGACATCTCTGATTAGCATATAAAGAGGCGCCTAGGCCATCTCTCCTTCGAATACCCTGGATCAGTTGGGGCTGGTCCCCGGCAGGTGGCGACCGAACAGGGACCTCAGGAGGCGATACTCAAAGAGCTGAGCAGACACGAACCACGCAATCAGCAGGCAATAAGCATGGAGCTCAGCAGTGACGAATCATGCTGCTCAACTGGCAATAATCAAGCACGTGACCAGGCAGGAATCACGCAGCTCAGCTGGCAACTGTCAAGCAGATGAGCCGGCAGGAATCACGCAGCTCAGCAGGCCCTGATCACGTGACTCTGCAGGCACTGATCACGTGGCTGATCACACACGTATCACGTGACTGATCATGCACTGATCACGTGGCTATCATGCACTGATCACGTGGCAATCATGCACTGATCACGTGGCTGATTATGCAATGATCACGTAATTGATCATTCACTGATCACGTGGCTGATCATGCACTGATACCGTGACTGATCATGCACTGATCACGTGACGGATCATGCATTGATCATGTGACTGATCATGCGCTCATCATGTTTGCTATCATACACTGATGAAGTGCCTCTGGAGGCAATATACAAAGAGCAGAGTAGGCACGAATCATACAGTCAGCAGGCAATAATCATTGAACTCAGGTGTGAGGAATCATGCTGCTCAGCTGGCAATAATCAAGCAGCTGAGCAGGCAGGAATTACGCAGCACAGCTGGCAATTGTCAAGCAGATGACAGGCAGGAATCTTGCAGCTCAGATTGCAATTGTCAAGCAGATGAACAGACAGTAATCACGCAGCTCAGCAGACCCTGATCACGTGACTGAGCATGCACTGTTCACGTGGCTGATCACACACCTGTCACGTGACTGATCATGCACTGATCACGTGGCACTCATGCACTGATCACATGGCTGATCATACTCTGCTCACGTAACTGATCATGCACATATCACGTGGCCATCATGCACTGCTCAAGTGGCTGGTCATGCAATGATCACGTAGCTACCATATACTGGTCACGTGATTCATCATGCACAGATCACGTAAATGATCATGCACTGTTCAAGTGACTGATCATGTACTGATCACGTGACTGATCATGCACTGATCACATGGCTATCATGCACTGCTCACGTGGCTGATCATGCAGTGATCATGTAGCATCCATGTACTGGTCACGTGACTGATCATGCACTGATCACGTAATTGATCCTGAACTGATCACGTGGCTCATCATGCACTGATCAGGTGACTGTTCACCCACTGATCACTTGACTGATCATGTACTGATCACGTGGCTATAATGCACTGATCACGTGGCTGATCATACACTGTTCACGAGCCAGGTCATGCACAGATCACGTGACTAATCATGAACTGATCACGTGGCTATAATTCACTGATCACGTGGATTTCATACACTGATTACGTTCCTGTCATGCACAGATCACGTGACTAATCATGAACTGATCACGTAGGCATCATGCACTGATCACGTTGCTGATCATACACTGTTAACGTGTCTGATCATGCACTGATCACGTGGCTGATCATACACTGCTCATGTAGCTAATCATGCACTTATGACGTGTCTATCATGCAGTGCTCACGTGGCTGATCCTGCAATGATCACGTAGCTAACATCTACTGGTCACGTGACTGATCATGCAAAGGTAACGTAATTGATCATGCACAGATCACGTGACTGATCATGCACTGATCACGTGGCTATCATGCACTACTCACGTGGCTGATCATGCAATGATCACGTGACTGATCATGCACTGATCACGTGGCTATTATGCACTGCTCACGTGGCTGAGCGCGGAACCCACCACGCTTACTAATTATGCCTGGGCTGCTAAGACCCACTCGAGAAGGTGTCTAGGGTGAGGCACCTTTCGCTATTCGAGAGGGCGCCTGCGGCCTACGTAAGTGGTGCAAACTTCTTGTCTTGAAGTTTGATTGGTCTTCCGCTTAAACCAAGCTACTCAGTCTCTTTTCTCCACCGAATTTTCCTACTGAGCTCTCCTCATACTATTATTCTTGACATCTCTGATTAGCATATAAAGAGTCGCCTAGGCCATCTCTCCTTCGAATACCCTGGATCAGTTGGGGCTGGTCCCCGGCAGGTGGCGACCGAACAGGGACCTCAGGAGGCGATACTCAAAGAGCTGAGCAGACACGAACCACGCAATCAGCAGGCAATAAGCATGGAGCTCAGCAGTGACGAATCATGCTGCTCAACTGGCAATAATCAAGCACGTGACCAGGCAGGAATCACGCAGCTCAGCTGGCAATTGTCAAGCAGATGAGCCGACAGGAATCACGCAGCTCAGCTGGCAATTGTCATGCAGATGAGCCGGCAGGAATCACGCAGCTCAGCAGGCCCTGATCACGTGACTCTGCAGGCACTGATCACGTGGCTGATCAAGTCCAGATCACGTGACTGAGCATGCACTGATCACGTGGCTATCATGCACTGATCACGTGACTGCGCATGCACTGATGACGTGGCTGTTCGGGCACTGATCACGTGTTTATCAGGCAGTGATCAGTGACTGACAGGCGCTGATCAGGGGACTGTGCACGCACTGATCAGGTGGCTGATCAGGAACTGACCACCTGACCGTGCATGCAGTGATCACGTGGCTGGTCGTTCACTGATCACGTGATTATCATACGGTGATCACGTGACTGAGAGGCGCTGATCACGTGACTGTGCCGTCAGTGATCACGTGGCTGAGCAGGCACTGATATCGTGACTGAGCATGCACTGATCATGTGCCGGGAGCCGGGGAGGCATTCCACTCTGGACAAAGGTCATGAGGAAGGAGGCTCGGCATACGCAAATGCGGGATCGAGCCTCAGGAGTCCACCCAGATGTTCTCGAGCATCTCCCCCCAAAAAAACCGGAGTCTGCCTACTGTATTGCTTTGTGCTCTCACCTCTGATTTCACTGGGGGCTGTCCCCCACCACCATCTCGCTCTCTCTGTCAAAGAGTTAACTTAGAGCTCCAATTCATAAAGTTCCTTGTCATTCTTCCCTTTAACTTCCAGCTGAGTCTCCATCTGGAGCGCGGAACCCACCACGCTTACTAATTATGCCTGGGCTGCTAAGACCCACTCGAGAAGGTGTCTAGGGTGAGGCACCTTTCGCTATTCGAGAGGGCGCCTCCGGCCTACGTAAGTGGTGCAAACTTCTTGTCTTGAAGTTTGATTGGTCTTCCGCGTAAACCAAGCTACTCAGTCTCTTTTCTACACCGAATTTTCCTACTGAGCTCTCCTCATACTATTATTCTTGACATCTCTGATTAGCATATAAATAGTCGCCTAGGCCATCTCTCCTTCGAATACCCTGGATCAGTTGGGGCTGGTCCCCGGCAGGTGGCGACCGAACAGGGACCTCAGGAGGCGATACTCAAAGAGCTGAGCAGACACGAACCACGCAATCAGCAGGCAAAAAGCATGGAGCTCAGCAGTGACGAATCATGCTGCTCAACTGGCAATAATCAAGCACGTGACCAGGCAGGAATCACGCAGCTCAGCTGGCAATTGTCAAGCAGATGAGCCGGCAGGAATCACGCAGCTCAGCAGGCCCTGATCACGTGACTCTGCAGGCACTGATCACGTGGCTGATCAAGTCCAGATCACGTGACTGAGCATGCACTGATCACGCGGCTATCATGCACTGATGACGTGACTGCGCATGCACTGATGACGTGGCTGATCGGGCACTGATCACATGGCTCATCATGCACTGATCACGTGTTTATCAGGCAATGATCAGTGACTGACAGGCGCTGATCATGGGACTGTGCACGCACTGATCACGTGGCTATCATGCACTGATCACGTGACTGCGCATGCACTGATGACGTGGCTGTTCGGGCACTGATCACGTGTTTATCAGGCAGTGATCAGTGACTGACAGGCACTGATCAGGGGACTGTGCACGCACTGATCAGGTGGCTGATCAGGAACTGACCACCTGACCACGCATGCAGTGATCACGTGGCTGGTCGTTCACTGATCACGTGTTTATCCTACGGTGATCACGTGACTGAGAGGCGCTGATCACGTGACTGTACCGTCAGTGATCACGTGGCTGAGCAGGCACTGATATCGTGACTGAGCATGCACTGATCATGTGCCGGGAGCCGGGGAGGCATTCCACTCTGGAAAAAGGTCATGAGGAAGGAGGCTCGGCATACGCAAATGCGGGATGGAGCCACAGGAGTCCACCCGGATGTTCTCGAGCATCTCCCCCCCAAAAAAACCGGAGTCTGCCTACTGTATTGCTTTGTGCTCTCACCTCTGATTTCACTGGGGGCTGTCCCCCACCACCATCTCGCTCTCTCTGTCAAAGAGTTAACTTAGAGCTCCAATTCATAAAGTTCCTTGTCATTCTTCCCTTTAACTTCCAGCTGAGTCTCCATCTGGAGCGCGGAACCCACCACACTTACTAATTATGCCTGGGCTGCTAAGACCCACTCGAGAAGGTGTCTAGGGTGAGGCACCTTTCGCTATTCGAGAGGGCGCCTGCGGCCTACGTAAGTGGTGCAAACTTCTTGTCTTGAAGTTTGATTGGTCTTCCGCGTAAACCAAGCTACTCAGTCTCTTTTCTCCACCGAATTTTCCTACTGAGCTCTCCTCATACTATTATTCTTGACATCTCTGATTAGCATATAAAGAGTCGCCTAGGCCATCTCTCCTTCGAATACCCTGGATCAGTTGGGGCTGGTCCCCGGCAGGTGGCGACCGAACAGGGACCTCAGGAGGCGATACTCAAAGAGCTGAGCAGACACGAACCACGCAATCAGCAGGCAATAAGCATGGAGCTCAGCAGTGACGAATCATGCTGCTCAACTGGCAATAATCAAGCACGTGACCAGGCAGGAATCACGCAGCTCAGCTGGCAACTGTCAAGCAGATGAGCCGGCAGGAATCACGCAGCTCAGCAGGCCCTGATCACGTGACTCTGCAGGCACTGATCACGTGGCTGATCACACACGTATCACGTGACTGATCATGCACTGATCACGTGGCTATCATGCACTGATCACGTGGCAATCATGCACTGATCACGTGGCTGATTATGCAATGATCACGTAATTGATCATTCACTGATCACGTGGCTGATCATGCACTGATACCGTGACTGATCATGCACTGATCACGTGACGGATCATGCACTGATCATGTGACTGATCATGCGCTCATCATGTTTGCTATCATACACTGATGAAGTGCCTCTGGAGGCAATATACAAAGAGCAGAGTAGGCACGAATCATACAGTCAGCAGGCAATAATCATTGAACTCAGGTGTGAGGAATCATGCTGCTCAGCTGGCAATAATCAAGCAGCTGAGCAGGCAGGAATTACGCAGCACAGCTGGCAATTGTCAAGCAGATGACAGGCAGGAATCTTGCAGCTCAGATTGCAATTGTCAAGCAGATGAACAGACAGTAATCACGCAGCTCAGCAGACCCTGATCACGTGACTGAGCATGCACTGTTCACGTGGCTGATCACACACCTGTCACGTGACTGATCATGCACTGATCACGTGGCACTCATGCACTGATCACATGGCTGATCATACTCTGCTCACGTAACTGATCATGCACATATCACGTGGCCATCATGCACTGCTCAAGTGGCTGGTCATGCAATGATCACGTAGCTACCATATACTGGTCACGTGATTCATCATGCACAGATCACGTAAATGATCATGCACTGTTCAAGTGACTGATCATGTACTGATCACGTGACTGATCATGCACTGATCACATGGCTATCATGCACTGCTCACGTGGCTGATCATGCAGTGATCATGTAGCATCCATGTACTGGTCACATGACTGATCATGCACTGATCACGTAATTGATCCTGAACTGATCACGTGGCTCATCATGCACTGATCAGGTGACTGTTCACCCACTGATCACTTGACTGATCATGTACTGATCACGTGGCTATAATGCACTGATCACGTGGCTGATCATACACTGTTCACGAGCCAGGTCATGCACAGATCACGTGACTAATCATGAACTGATCACGTGGCTATAATTCACTGATCACGTGGATTTCATACACTGATTACGTTCCTGTCATGCACAGATCACGTGACTAATCATGAACTGATCACGTAGGCATCATGCACTGATCACGTTGCTGATCATACACTGTTAACGTGTCTGATCATGCACTGATCACGTGGCTGATCATACACTGCTCATGTAGCTAATCATGCACTTATGACGTGTCTATCATGCAGTGCTCACGTGGCTGATCCTGCAATGATCACGTAGCTAACATCTACTGGTCACGTGACTGATCATGCAAAGGTAACGTAATTGATCATGCACAGATCACGTGACTGATCATGCACTGATCACGTGGCTATCATGCACTACTCACGTGGCTGATCATGCAATGATCACGTGACTGATCATGCACTGATCACGTGGCTATTATGCACTGCTCACGTGGCTGAGCGCGGAACCCACCACGCTTACTAATTATGCCTGGGCTGCTAAGACCCACTCGAGAAGGTGTCTAGGGTGAGGCACCTTTCGCTATTCGAGAGGGCGCCTCCGGCCTACGTAAGTGGTGCAAACTTCTTGTCTTGAAGTTTGATTGGTCTTCCGCTTAAACCAAGCTACTCAGTCTCTTTTCTCCACCGAATTTTCCTACTGAGCTCTCCTCATACTATTATTCTTGACATCTCTGATTAGCATATAAAGAGTCGCCTAGGCCATCTCTCCTTCGAATACCCTGGATCAGTTGGGGCTGGTCCCCGGCAGGTGGCGACCGAACAGGGACCTCAGGAGGCGATACTCAAAGAGCTGAGCAGACACGAACCACGCAATCAGCAGGCAATAAGCATGGAGCTCAGCAGTGACGAATCATGCTGCTCAACTGGCAATAATCAAGCACGTGACCAGGCAGGAATCACGCAGCTCAGCTGGCAATTGTCAAGCAGATGAGCCGACAGGAATCACGCAGCTCAGCTGGCAATTGTCATGCAGATGAGCCGGCAGGAATCACGCAGCTCAGCAGGCCCTGATCACGTGACTCTGCAGGCACTGATCACGTGGCTGATCAAGTCCAGATCACGTGACTGAGCATGCACTGATCACGTGGCTATCATGCACTGAGGACGTGGCTGTTCGGGCACTGATCACGTGTTTATCAGGCAGTGATCAGTGACTGACAGGCGCTGATCATGGGACTGTGCACGCACTGATCACGTGGCTATCATGCACTGATCACGTGACTGCGCATGCACTGATGACGTGGCTGTTCGGGCACTGATCACGTGTTTATCAGGCAGTGATCAGTGACTGACAGGCGCTGATCAGGGGACTGTGCACGCACTGATCAGGTGGCTGATCAGGAACTGGCCACCTGACCGTGCATGCAGTGATCACGTGGCTGGTCGTTCACTGATCACGTGATTATCATACGGTGATCACGTGACTGAGAGGCGCTGATCACGTGACTGTGCCGTCAGTGATCACGTGTCTGAGCAGGCACTGATATCGTGACTGAGCATGCACTGATCATGTGCCGGGAGCCGGGGAGGCATTCCACTCTGGACAAAGGTCATGAGGAAGGAGGCTCGGCATACGCAAATGCGGGATCGAGCCTCAGGAGTCCACCCAGATGTTCTCGAGCATCTCCCCCCCCAAAAAAAACCGGAGTCTGCCTACTGTATTGCTTTGTGCTCTCACCTCTGATTTCACTGGGGGCTGTCCCCCACCACCATCTCGCTCTCTCTGTCAAAGAGTTAACTTAGAGCTCCAATTCATAAAGTTCCTTGTCATTCTTCCCTTTAACTTCCAGCTGAGTCTCCATCTGGAGCGCGGAACCCACCACGCTTACTAATTATGCCTGGGCTGCTAAGACCCACTCGAGAAGGTGTCTAGGGTGAGGCACCTTTCGCTATTCGAGAGGGCGCCTCCGGCCTACGTAAGTGGTGCAAACTTCTTGTCTTGAAGTTTGATTGGTCTTCCGCATAAACCAAGCTACTCAGTCTCTTTTCTACACCGAATTTTCCTACTGAGCTCTCCTCATACTATTATTCTTGACATCTCTGATTAGCATATAAATAGTCGCCTAGGCCATCTCTCCTTCGAATACCCTGGATCAGTTGGGGCTGGTCCCCGGCAGGTGGCGACCGAACAGGGACCTCAGGAGGCGATACTCAAAGAGCTGAGCAGACACCAACCACGCAATCAGCAGGCAAAAAGCATGGAGCTCAGCAGTGACGAATCATGCTGCTCAACTGGCAATAATCAAGCACGTGACCAGGCAGGAATCACGCAGCTCAGCTGGCAATTGTCAAGCAGATGAGCCGGCAGGAATCACGCAGCTCAGCAGGCCCTGATCACGTGACTCTGCAGGCACTGATCACGTGGCTGATCAAGTCCAGATCACGTGACTGAGCATGCACTGATCACGCGGCTATCATGCACTGATGACGTGACTGCGCATGCACTGATGACGTGGCTGATCGGGCACTGATCACATGGCTCATCATGCACTGATCACGTGTTTATCAGGCAATGATCAGTGACTGACAGGCGCTGATCATGGGACTGTGCACGCACTGATCACGTGGCTATCATGCACTGATCACGTGACTGCGCATGCACTGATGACGTGGCTGTTCGGGCACTGATCACGTGTTTATCAGGCAGTGATCAGTGACTGACAGGCGCTGATCAGGGGACTGTGCACGCACTGATCAGGTGGCTGATCAGGAACTGACCACCTGACCGCGCATGCAGTGATCACGTGGCTGGTCGTTCACTGATCACGTGTTTATCCTACGGTGATCACGTGACTGAGAGGCGCTGATCACGTGACTGTACCGTCAGTGATCACGTGGCTGAGCAGGCACTGATATCGTGACTGAGCATGCACTGATCATGTGCCGGGAGCCGGGGAGGCATTCCACTCTGGAAAAAGGTCATGAGGAAGGAGGCTCGGCATACGCAAATGCGGGATGGAGCCACAGGAGTCCACCCGGATGTTCTCGAGCATCTCCCCCCAAAAAAACCGGAGTCTGCCTACTGTATTGCTTTGTGCTCTCACCTCTGATTTCACTGGGGGCTGTCCCCCACCACCATCTCGCTCTCTCTGTCAAAGAGTTAACTTAGAGCTCCAATTCATAAAGTTCCTTGTCATTCTTCCCTTTAACTTCCAGCTGAGTCTCCATCTGGAGCGCGGAACCCACCACACTTACTAATTATGCCTGGGCTGCTAAGACCCACTCGAGAAGGTGTCTAGGGTGAGGCACCTTTCGCTATTCGAGAGGGCGCCTGCGGCCTACGTAAGTGGTGCAAACTTCTTGTCTTGAAGTTTGATTGGTCTTCCGCGTAAACCAAGCTACTCAGTCTCTTTTCTCCACCGAATTTTCCTACTGAGCTCTCCTCATACTATTATTCTTGACATCTCTGATTAGCATATAAAGAGTCGCCTAGGCCATCTCTCCTTCGAATACCCTGGATCAGTTGGGGCTGGTCCCCGGCAGGTGGCGACCGAACAGGGACCTCAGGAGGCGATACTCAAAGAGCTGAGCAGACACGAACCACGCAATCAGCAGGCAATAAGCATGGAGCTCAGCAGTGACGAATCATGCTGCTCAACTGGCAATAATCAAGCACGTGACCAGGCAGGAATCACGCAGCTCAGCTGGCAACTGTCAAGCAGATGAGCCGGCAGGAATCACGCAGCTCAGCAGGCCCTGATCACGTGACTCTGCAGGCACTGATCACGTGGCTGATCACACACGTATCACGTGACTGATCATGCACTGATCACGTGGCTATCATGCACTGATCACGTGGCAATCATGCACTGATCACGTGGCTGATTATGCAATGATCACGTAATTGATCATTCACTGATCACGTGGCTGATCATGCACTGATACCGTGACTGATCATGCACTGATCACGTGACGGATCATGCACTGATCATGTGACTGATCATGCGCTCATCATGTTTGCTATCATACACTGATGAAGTGCCTCTGGAGGCAATATACAAAGAGCAGAGTAGGCACGAATCATACAGTCAGCAGGCAATAATCATTGAACTCAGGTGTGAGGAATCATGCTGCTCAGCTGGCAATAATCAAGCAGCTGAGCAGGCAGGAATTACGCAGCACAGCTGGCAATTGTCAAGCAGATGACAGGCAGGAATCTTGCAGCTCAGATTGCAATTGTCAAGCAGATGAACAGACAGTAATCACGCAGCTCAGCAGACCCTGATCACGTGACTGAGCATGCACTGTTCACGTGGCTGATCACACACCTGTCACGTGACTGATCATGCACTGATCACGTGGCACTCATGCACTGATCACATGGCTGATCATACTCTGCTCACGTAACTGATCATGCACATATCACGTGGCCATCATGCACTGCTCAAGTGGCTGGTCATGCAATGATCACGTAGCTACCATATACTGGTCACGTGATTCATCATGCACAGATCACGTAAATGATCATGCACTGTTCAAGTGACTGATCATGTACTGATCACGTGACTGATCATGCACTGATCACATGGCTATCATGCACTGCTCACGTGGCTGATCATGCAGTGATCATGTAGCATCCATGTACTGGTCACGTGACTGATCATGCACTGATCACGTAATTGATCCTGAACTGATCACGTGGCTCATCATGCACTGATCAGGTGACTGTTCACCCACTGATCACTTGACTGATCATGTACTGATCACGTGGCTATAATGCACTGATCACGTGGCTGATCATACACTGTTCACGAGCCAGGTCATGCACAGATCACGTGACTAATCATGAACTGATCACGTGGCTATAATTCACTGATCACGTGGATTTCATACACTGATTACGTTCCTGTCATGCACAGATCACGTGACTAATCATGAACTGATCACGTAGGCATCATGCACTGATCACGTTGCTGATCATACACTGTTAACGTGTCTGATCATGCACTGATCACGTGGCTGATCATACACTGCTCATGTAGCTAATCATGCACTTATGACGTGTCTATCATGCAGTGCTCACGTGGCTGATCCTGCAATGATCACGTAGCTAACATCTACTGGTCACGTGACTGATCATGCAAAGGTAACGTAATTGATCATGCACAGATCACGTGACTGATCATGCACTGATCACGTGGCTATCATGCACTACTCACGTGGCTGATCATGCAATGATCACGTGACTGATCATGCACTGATCACGTGGCTATTATGCACTGCTCACGTGGCTGAGCGCGGAACCCACCACGCTTACTAATTATGCCTGGGCTGCTAAGACCCACTCGAGAAGGTGTCTAGGGTGAGGCACCTTTCGCTATTCGAGAGGGCGCCTGCGGCCTACGTAAGTGGTGCAAACTTCTTGTCTTGAAGTTTGATTGGTCTTCCGCTTAAACCAAGCTACTCAGTCTCTTTTCTCCACCGAATTTTCCTACTGAGCTCTCCTCATACTATTATTCTTGACATCTCTGATTAGCATATAAAGAGTCGCCTAGGCCATCTCTCCTTCGAATACCCTGGATCAGTTGGGGCTGGTCCCCGGCAGGTGGCGACCGAACAGGGACCTCAGGAGGCGATACTCAAAGAGCTGAGCAGACACGAACCACGCAATCAGCAGGCAATAAGCATGGAGCTCAGCAGTGACGAATCATGCTGCTCAACTGGCAATAATCAAGCACGTGACCAGGCAGGAATCACGCAGCTCAGCTGGCAATTGTCAAGCAGATGAGCCGACAGGAATCACGCAGCTCAGCTGGCAATTGTCATGCAGATGAGCCGGCAGGAATCACGCAGCTCAGCAGGCCCTGATCACGTGACTCTGCAGGCACTGATCACGTGGCTGATCAAGTCCAGATCACGTGACTGAGCATGCACTGATCACGTGGCTATCATGCACTGATGACGTGACTGCGCATGCACTGATGACGTGGCTGTTCGGGCACTGATCACGTGTTTATCAGGCAGTGATCAGTGACTGACAGGCGCTGATCAGGGGACTGTGCACGCACTGATCAGGTGGCTGATCAGGAACTGACCACCTGACCGTGCATGCAGTGATCACGTGGCTGGTCGTTCACTGATCACGTGATTATCATACGGTGATCACGTGACTGAGAGGCGCTGATCACGTGACTGTGCCGTCAGTGATCACGTGGCTGAGCAGGCACTGATATCGTGACTGAGCATGCACTGATCATGTGCCGGGAGCCGGGGAGGCATTCCACTCTGGACAAAGGTCATGAGGAAGGAGGCTCGGCATACGCAAATGCGGGATCGAGCCTCAGGAGTCCACCCAGATGTTCTCGAGCATCTCCCCCCCAAAAAAAACCGGAGTCTGCCTACTGTATTGCTTTGTGCTCTCACCTCTGATTTCACTGGGGGCTGTCCCCCACCACCATCTCGCTCTCTCTGTCAAAGAGTTAACTTACAGCTCCAATTCATAAAGTTCCTTGTCATTCTTCCCTTTAACTTCCAGCTGAGTCTCCATCTGGAGCGCGGAACCCACCACGCTTACTAATTATGCCTGGGCTGCTAAGACCCACTCGAGAAGGTGTCTAGGGTGAGGCACCTTTCGCTATTCGAGAGGGCGCCTCCGGCCTACGTAAGTGGTGCAAACTTCTTGTCTTGAAGTTTGATTGGTCTTCCGCGTAAACCAAGCTACTCAGTCTCTTTTCTACACCGAATTTTCCTACTGAGCTCTCCTCATACTATTATTCTTGACATCTCTGATTAGCATATAAATAGTCGCCTAGGCCATCTCTCCTTCGAATACCCTGGATCAGTTGGGGCTGGTCCCCGGCAGGTGGCGACCGAACAGGGACCTCAGGAGGCGATACTCAAAGAGCTGAGCAGACACGAACCACGCAATCAGCAGGCAAAAAGCATGGAGCTCAGCAGTGACGAATCATGCTGCTCAACTGGCAATAATCAAGCACGTGACCAGGCAGGAATCACGCAGCTCAGCTGGCAATTGTCAAGCAGATGAGCCGGCAGGAATCACGCAGCTCAGCAGGCCCTGATCACGTGACTCTGCAGGCACTGATCACGTGGCTGATCAAGTCCAGATCACGTGACTGAGCATGCACTGATCACGCGGCTATCATGCACTGATGACGTGACTGCGCATGCACTGATGACGTGGCTGATCGGGCACTGATCACATGGCTCATCATGCACTGATCACGTGTTTATCAGGCAATGATCAGTGACTGACAGGCGCTGATCATGGGACTGTGCACGCACTGATCACGTGGCTATCATGCACTGATCACGTGACTGCGCATGCACTGATGACGTGGCTGTTCGGGCACTGATCACGTGTTTATCAGGCAGTGATCAGTGACTGACAGGCACTGATCAGGGGACTGTGCACGCACTGATCAGGTGGCTGATCAGGAACTGACCACCTGACCACGCATGCAGTGATCACGTGGCTGGTCGTTCACTGATCACGTGTTTATCCTACGGTGATCACGTGACTGAGAGGCGCTGATCACGTGACTGTACCGTCAGTGATCACGTGGCTGAGCAGGCACTGATATCGTGACTGAGCATGCACTGATCATGTGCCGGGAGCCGGGGAGGCATTCCACTCTGGAAAAAGGTCATGAGGAAGGAGGCTCGGCATACGCAAATGCGGGATGGAGCCACAGGAGTCCACCCGGATGTTCTCGAGCATCTCCCCCCCAAAAAAACCGGAGTCTGCCTACTGTATTGCTTTGTGCTCTCACCTCTGATTTCACTGGGGGCTGTCCCCCACCACCATCTCGCTCTCTCTGTCAAAGAGTTAACTTAGAGCTCCAATTCATAAAGTTCCTTGTCATTCTTCCCTTTAACTTCCAGCTGAGTCTCCATCTGGAGCGCGGAACCCACCACACTTACTAATTATGCCTGGGCTGCTAAGACCCACTCGAGAAGGTGTCTAGGGTGAGGCACCTTTCGCTATTCGAGAGGGCGCCTGCGGCCTACGTAAGTGGTGCAAACTTCTTGTCTTGAAGTTTGATTGGTCTTCCGCGTAAACCAAGCTACTCAGTCTCTTTTCTCCACCGAATTTTCCTACTGAGCTCTCCTCATACTATTATTCTTGACATCTCTGATTAGCATATAAAGAGTCGCCTAGGCCATCTCTCCTTCGAATACCCTGGATCAGTTGGGGCTGGTCCCCGGCAGGTGGCGACCGAACAGGGACCTCAGGAGGCGATACTCAAAGAGCTGAGCAGACACGAACCACGCAATCAGCAGGCAATAAGCATGGAGCTCAGCAGTGACGAATCATGCTGCTCAACTGGCAATAATCAAGCACGTGACCAGGCAGGAATCACGCAGCTCAGCTGGCAACTGTCAAGCAGATGAGCCGGCAGGAATCACGCAGCTCAGCAGGCCCTGATCACGTGACTCTGCAGGCACTGATCACGTGGCTGATCACACACGTATCACGTGACTGATCATGCACTGATCACGTGGCTATCATGCACTGATCACGTGGCAATCATGCACTGATCACGTGGCTGATTATGCAATGATCACGTAATTGATCATTCACTGATCACGTGGCTGATCATGCACTGATACCGTGACTGATCATGCACTGATCACGTGACGGATCATGCACTGATCATGTGACTGATCATGCGCTCATCATGTTTGCTATCATACACTGATGAAGTGCCTCTGGAGGCAATATACAAAGAGCAGAGTAGGCACGAATCATACAGTCAGCAGGCAATAATCATTGAACTCAGGTGTGAGGAATCATGCTGCTCAGCTGGCAATAATCAAGCAGCTGAGCAGGCAGGAATTACGCAGCACAGCTGGCAATTGTCAAGCAGATGACAGGCAGGAATCTTGCAGCTCAGATTGCAATTGTCAAGCAGATGAACAGACAGTAATCACGCAGCTCAGCAGACCCTGATCACGTGACTGAGCATGCACTGTTCACGTGGCTGATCACACACCTGTCACGTGACTGATCATGCACTGATCACGTGGCACTCATGCACTGATCACATGGCTGATCATACTCTGCTCACGTAACTGATCATGCACATATCACGTGGCCATCATGCACTGCTCAAGTGGCTGGTCATGCAATGATCACGTAGCTACCATATACTGGTCACGTGATTCATCATGCACAGATCACGTAAATGATCATGCACTGTTCAAGTGACTGATCATGTACTGATCACGTGACTGATCATGCACTGATCACATGGCTATCATGCACTGCTCACGTGGCTGATCATGCAGTGATCATGTAGCATCCATGTACTGGTCACATGACTGATCATGCACTGATCACGTAATTGATCCTGAACTGATCACGTGGCTCATCATGCACTGATCAGGTGACTGTTCACCCACTGATCACTTGACTGATCATGTACTGATCACGTGGCTATAATGCACTGATCACGTGGCTGATCATACACTGTTCACGAGCCAGGTCATGCACAGATCACGTGACTAATCATGAACTGATCACGTGGCTATAATTCACTGATCACGTGGATTTCATACACTGATTACGTTCCTGTCATGCACAGATCACGTGACTAATCATGAACTGATCACGTAGGCATCATGCACTGATCACGTTGCTGATCATACACTGTTAACGTGTCTGATCATGCACTGATCACGTGGCTGATCATACACTGCTCATGTAGCTAATCATGCACTTATGACGTGTCTATCATGCAGTGCTCACGTGGCTGATCCTGCAATGATCACGTAGCTAACATCTACTGGTCACGTGACTGATCATGCAAAGGTAACGTAATTGATCATGCACAGATCACGTGACTGATCATGCACTGATCACGTGGCTATCATGCACTACTCACGTGGCTGATCATGCAATGATCACGTGACTGATCATGCACTGATCACGTGGCTATTAGGCACTGCTCACGTGGCTGAGCGCGGAACCCACCACGCTTACTAATTATGCCTGGGCTGCTAAGACCCACTCGAGAAGGTGTCTAGGGTGAGGCACCTTTCGCTATTCGAGAGGGCGCCTCTGGCCTACGTAAGTGGTGCAAACTTCTTGTCTTGAAGTTTGATTGGTCTTCCGCTTAAACCAAGCTACTCAGTCTCTTTTCTCCACCGAATTTTCCTACTGAGCTCTCCTCATACTATTATTCTTGACATCTCTGATTAGCATATAAAGAGTCGCCTAGGCCATCTCTCCTTCGAATACCCTGGATCAGTTGGGGCTGGTCCCCGGCAGGTGGCGACCGAACAGGGACCTCAGGAGGCGATACTCAAAGAGCTGAGCAGACACGAACCACGCAATCAGCAGGCAATAAGCATGGAGCTCAGCAGTGACGAATCATGCTGCTCAACTGGCAATAATCAAGCACGTGACCAGGCAGGAATCACGCAGCTCAGCTGGCAATTGTCAAGCAGATGAGCCGACAGGAATCACGCAGCTCAGCTGGCAATTGTCATGCAGATGAGCCGGCAGGAATCACGCAGCTCAGCAGGCCCTGATCACGTGACTCTGCAGGCACTGATCACGTGGCTGATCAAGTCCAGATCACGTGACTGAGCATGCACTGATCACGTGGCTATCATGCACTGATGACGTGACTGTTCGGGCACTGATCACGTGTTTATCAGGCAGTGATCAGTGACTGACAGGCGCTGATCATGGGACTGTGCACGCACTGATCACGTGGCTATCATGCACTGATCACGTGACTGCGCATGCACTGATGACGTGGCTGTTCGGGCACTGATCACGTGTTTATCAGGCAGTGATCAGTGACTGACAGGCGCTGATCAGGGGACTGTGCACGCACTGATCAGGTGGCTGATCAGGAACTGGCCACCTGACCGTGCATGCAGTGATCACGTGGCTGGTCGTTCACTGATCACGTGATTATCATACGGTGATCACGTGACTGAGAGGCGCTGATCACGTGACTGTGCCGTCAGTGATCACGTGTCTGAGCAGGCACTGATATCGTGACTGAGCATGCACTGATCATGTGCCGGGAGCCGGGGAGGCATTCCACTCTGGACAAAGGTCATGAGGAAGGAGGCTCGGCATACGCAAATGCGGGATCGAGCCTCAGGAGTCCACCCAGATGTTCTCGAGCATCTCCCCCCCAAAAAAAAACCGGAGTCTGCCTACTGTATTGCTTTGTGCTCTCACCTCTGATTTCACTGGGGGCTGTCCCCCACCACCATCTCGCTCTCTCTGTCAAAGAGTTAACTTAGAGCTCCAATTCATAAAGTTCCTTGTCATTCTTCCCTTTAACTTCCAGCTGAGTCTCCATCTGGAGCGCGGAACCCACCACGCTTACTAATTATGCCTGGGCTGCTAAGACCCACTCGAGAAGGTGTCTAGGGTGAGGCACCTTTCGCTATTCGAGAGGGCGCCTCCGGCCTACGTAAGTGGTGCAAACTTCTTGTCTTGAAGTTTGATTGGTCTTCCGCGTAAACCAAGCTACTCAGTCTCTTTTCTACACCGAATTTTCCTACTGAGCTCTCCTCATACTATTATTCTTGACATCTCTGATTAGCATATAAATAGTCGCCTAGGCCATCTCTCCTTCGAATACCCTGGATCAGTTGGGGCTGGTCCCCGGCAGGTGGCGACCGAACAGGGACCTCAGGAGGCGATACTCAAAGAGCTGAGCAGACACGAACCACGCAATCAGCAGGCAAAAAGCATGGAGCTCAGCAGTGACGAATCATGCTGCTCAACTGGCAATAATCAAGCACGTGACCAGGCAGGAATCACGCAGCTCAGCTGGCAATTGTCAAGCAGATGAGCCGGCAGGAATCACGCAGCTCAGCAGGCCCTGATCACGTGACTCTGCAGGCACTGATCACGTGGCTGATCAAGTCCAGATCACGTGACTGAGCATGCACTGATCACGCGGCTATCATGCACTGATGACGTGACTGCGCATGCACTGATGACGTGGCTGATCGGGCACTGATCACATGGCTCATCATGCACTGATCACGTGTTTATCAGGCAATGATCAGTGACTGACAGGCGCTGATCATGGGACTGTGCACGCACTGATCACGTGGCTATCATGCACTGATCACGTGACTGCGCATGCACTGATGACGTGGCTGTTCGGGCACTGATCACGTGTTTATCAGGCAGTGATCAGTGACTGACAGGCACTGATCAGGGGACTGTGCACGCACTGATCAGGTGGCTGATCAGGAACTGACCACCTGACCACGCATGCAGTGATCACGTGGCTGGTCGTTCACTGATCACGTGTTTATCCTACGGTGATCACGTGACTGAGAGGCGCTGATCACGTGACTGTACCGTCAGTGATCACGTGGCTGAGCAGGCACTGATATCGTGACTGAGCATGCACTGATCATGTGCCGGGAGCCGGGGAGGCATTCCACTCTGGAAAAAGGTCATGAGGAAGGAGGCTCGGCATACGCAAATGCGGGATGGAGCCACAGGAGTCCACCCGGATGTTCTCGAGCATCTCCCCCCCCAAAAAACCGGAGTCTGCCTACTGTATTGCTTTGTGCTCTCACCTCTGATTTCACTGGGGGCTGTCCCCCACCACCATCTCGCTCTCTCTGTCAAAGAGTTAACTTAGAGCTCCAATTCATAAAGTTCCTTGTCATTCTTCCCTTTAACTTCCAGCTGAGTCTCCATCTGGAGCGCGGAACCCACCACGCTTACTAATTATGCCTGGGCTGCTAAGACCCACTCGAGAAGGTGTCTAGGGTGAGGCACCTTTCGCTATTCGAGAGGGCGCCTGCGGCCTACGTAAGTGGTGCAAACTTCTTGTCTTGAAGTTTGATTGGTCTTCCGCGTAAACCAAGCTACTCAGTCTCTTTTCTCCACCGAATTTTCCTACTGAGCTCTCCTCATACTATTATTCTTGACATCTCTGATTAGCATATAAAGAGTCGCCTAGGCCATCTCTCCTTCGAATACCCTGGATCAGTTGGGGCTGGTCCCCGGCAGGTGGCGACCGAACAGGGACCTCAGGAGGCGATACTCAAAGAGCTGAGCAGACACGAACCACGCAATCAGCAGGCAATAAGCATGGAGCTCAGCAGTGACGAATCATGCTGCTCAACTGGCAATAATCAAGCACGTGACCAGGCAGGAATCACGCAGCTCAGCTGGCAACTGTCAAGCAGATGAGCTGGCAGGAATCACGCAGCTCAGCAGGCCCTGATCACGTGACTCTGCAGGCACTGATCACGTGGCTGATCAAGTCCAGATCACGTGACTGAGCATGCACTGATCACGTGGCTATCATGCACTGATGACGTGACTGCGCATGCACTGATGACGTGGCTGATCGGGCACTGATCACATGGCTCATCATTCACTGATCACTTGTTTATCAGGCAATGATCAGTGACTGACAGGCGCTGATCATGGGACTGTGCACGCACTGATCACGTGGCTATCATGCACTGATCACGTGACTGCGCATGCACTGATGACGTGGCTGTTCGGGCACTGATCACGTGTTTATCAGGCAGTGATCAGTGACTGACAGGCGCTGATCAGGGGACTGTGCACGCACTGATCAGGTGGCTGATCAGGAACTGACCACCTGACCGTGCATGCAGTGATCACGTGGCTGGTCGTTCACTGATCACGTGATTATCATACGGTGATCACGTGACTGAGAGGCGCTGATCACGTGACTCTGCCGTCAGTGATCACCTGGCTGAGCAGGCACTGATATCGTGACTGAGCATGCACTGATCATGTGCCGGGAGCCGGGGAGGCATTCCACTCTGGAAAAACGTCATGAGGAAGGAGGCTCGGCATACGCAAATGCGGGATGGAGCCACAGGAGTCCACCCGGATGTTTTCGAGCATCTCCCCCCCAAAAAAACCATAGTCTGCCTTCTGTATTGCTTTGTGCTCTCACCTCTGATTTCACTGGGGGCTGTCCCCCACCACCATCTCGCTCTCTCTGTCAAAGAGTTAACTTAGAGCTCCAATTCATAAAGTTCCTTGTCATTCTTCCCTATAACTTCCAGCTGAGTCTCCATCTGGAGCGCGGAACCCACCACGCTTACTAATTATGCCTGGGCTGCTAAGACCCACTCGAGAAGGTGTCTAGGGTGAGGCACCTTTCGCTATTCAAGAGGGCGCCTGCGGCCTACGTAATTGGTGCAAACTTCTTGTCTTGAAGTTTGATTGGTCTTCCGCGTAAACCAAGCTACTCAGTCTCTTTTCTCCACCGAATTTTCCTACTGAGCTCTCCTCATACTATTATTCTTGACATCTCTGATTAGCATATAAAGAGTCGCCTAGGCCATCTCTCCTTCGAATACCCTGGATCAGTTGGGGCTGGTCCCCGGCAGGTGGCGACCGAACACGGACCTCAGGAGGCGATACTCAAAGAGCTGAGCAGACACGAACCACGCAATCAGCAGGCAATAAGCATGGAGCTCAGCAGTGACGAATCATGCTGCTCAACTGGCAATAATCAAGCACGTGACCAGGCAGGAATCACGCAGCTCAGCTGGCAATTGTCAAGCAGATGAGCCAACAGGAATCACGCAGCTCAGCTGGCAATTGTCATGCAGATCAGCCGGCAGGAATCACGCAGCTCAGCAGGCCCTGATCACGTGACTCTGCAGGCACTGATCACGTGGCTGATCAAGTCCAGATCACGTGACTGAGCATGCACTGATCACGTGGCTATCATGCACTGATGACGTGACTTCGCATGCACTGATGACGTGGCTGATCGGGCACTGATCACATGGCTCATCATGCACTGATCACGTGTTTATCAGGCAATGATCAGTGACTGACAGGCGCTGATCATGGGACTGTGCACGCACTGATCACGTGGCTATCATGCACTGATCACGTGACTGCGCATGCACTGATGACGTGGCTGTTCGGGCACTGATCACGTGTTTATCAGGCAGTGATCAGTGACTGACAGGCGCTGATCAGGGGACTGTGCACGCACTGATCAGGTGGCTGATCAGGAACTGACCACCTGACCGTGCATGCAGTGATCACGTGGCTGGTCGTTCACTGATCACGTGATTATCATACGGTGATCACGTGACTGAGAGGCGCTGATCACGTGACTGTGCCGTCAGTGATCACGTGGCTGAGCAGGCACTGATATCGTGACTGAGCATGCACTGATCCTGTGCCGGGAGCCGGGGAGGCATTCCACTCTGGACAAAGGTCATGAGGAAGGAGGCTCGGCATACGCAAATGCGGGATCGAGCCTCAGGAGTCCACCCAGATGTTCTCGAGCATCTTCCCCCCCAAAAAAACCGTAGTCTGCCTACTGTATTGCTTTGTGCTCTCACCTCTGATTTCACTGGGGGCTGTCCCCCACCACCATCTCGCTCTCTCTGTCAAAGAGTTAACTTAGAGCTCCAATTCATAAAGTTCCTTGTCATTCTTCCCTTTAACTTCCAGCTGAGTCTCCATCTGGAGCGCGGAACCCACCACGCTTACTAATTATGCCTTGGCTCTTAAAACCACTCGAGAAGGTGTCTAGGGTGAGGCACCTTTCACTATTCGAGAGGGCGCCTGCGGCCTACGTAAGTGGTGCAAACTTCTTGTCTTGAAGTTTGATTTGTCTTCCACGTAAACCAAGCTACTCAGTCTCTTTTCTCCACCGAATTTTCCTACTGAGCTCTCCTCATACTATTATTCTTGACATCTCTGATTAGCATATAAATAGTCGCCTAGGCCATCTCTCCTTCGAATACCCTGGATCAGTTGGGGCTGGTCCCCGGCAGGTGGCGACCGAACAGGGACCTCAGGAGGCGATACTCAAAGAGCTGAGCAGACAAGAACCACGCAATCAGCAGGCAATAAGCATGGAGCTCAGCAGTGACGAATCATGCTGCTCAACTGGCAATAATCAAGCACGTGACCAGGCAGGAATCACGCAGCTCAGCTGGCAATTGTCAAGCAGATGAGCCGGCAGGAATCACGCAGCTCAGCAGGCCCTGATCACGTGACT
Organism: Bos javanicus; assembly: GCF_032452875.1. Lineage (NCBI taxonomy): Eukaryota > Metazoa > Chordata > Mammalia > Artiodactyla > Bovidae > Bos > Bos javanicus. The sequence goes on from NW_026893844.1 coordinate 176,313, forward strand.
CTGCAGGCACTGATCACGTGGCTGATCAAGTCCAGATCACGTGACTGAGCATGCACTGATCACGTGGCTATCATGCACTGAAGACGTGACTGCACATGCACTGATGACGTGGCTGATCGGGCACTGATCACATGGCTCATCATGCACTGATCACGTGTTTATCAGGCAATGATCAGTGACTGACAGGCGCTGATCATGGGACTGTGCACGCACTGATCACGTGGCTATCATGCACTGATCACGTGACTGCGCATGCACTGATGACGTGGCTGTTCGGGCACTGATCACGTGTTTATCAGGCAGTGATCAGTGACTGACAGGCGCTGATCAGGGGACTGTGCACGCACTGATCAGGTGGCTGATCAGGAACTGACCACCTGACCGCGCATGCAGTGATCACGTGGCTGGTCGTTCACTGATCACGTGTTTATCATACGGTGATCACGTGACTGAGAGGCGCTGATCACGTGACTGTGCCGTCAGTGATCACGTGGCTGAGCAGGCACTGATATCGTGACTGAGCATGCACTGATCATGTGCCGGGAGCCGGGGAGGCATTCCACTCTGGACAAAGGTCATGAGGAAGGAGGCTCGGCATACGCAAATGCGGGATCGAGCCTCAGGGGTCCACCCGGATATTCTCGAGCATCTCCCCCCAAAAAAACCGGAGTCTGCCTACTGTATTGCTTTGTGCTCTCACCTCTGATTTCACTGGGGGCTGTCCCCCACCACCATCTCGCTCTCTCTGTCAAAGAGTTAACTTACAGCTCCAATTCATAAAGTTCCTTGTCATTCTTCCCTTTAACTTCCAGCTGAGTCTCCATCTGGAGCGCGGAACCCACCACGCTTACTAACTATGCCTGGGCTGCTAAGACCCACTCGAGAAGGTGTCTAGGGTGAGGCACCTTTCGCTATTCGAGAGGGCGCCTGCGGCCTACGTAAGTGGTGCAAACTTCTTGTCTTGAAGTTTGATTGGTCTTCCGCGTAAACCAAGCTACTCAGTCTCTTTTCTCCACCGAATTTTCCTACTGAGCTCTCCTCATACTATTATTCTTGACATCTCTGATTAGCATATAAATAGTCGCCTAGGCCATCTCTCCTTCGAATACCCTGGATCAGTTGGGGCTGGTCCCCGGCAGGTGGCGACCGAACAGGGACCTCAGGAGGCAATACTCAAAGAGCTGAGCAGACACCAACCACGCAATCAGCAGGCAATAAGCATGGAGCTCAGCAGTGACGAATCATGCTGCTCAACTGGCAACAATCAAGCACGTGACCAGGCAGGAATCACGCAGCTCAGCTGGCAATTGTCAAGCAGATGAGCCGGCAGGAATCACGCAGCTCAGCAGGCCCTGATCACGTGACTCTGCAGGCACTGATCACGTGGCTGATCAAGTCCAGATCACGTGACTGAGCATGCACTGATCACGTGGCTATCATGCACTGATGACGTGACTGCGCATGCACTGATGACGTGGCTGATCCGGCACTGATCACATGGCTCATCATTCACTGATCACTTGTTTATCAGGCAATGATCAGTGACTGAGAGGCGCTGATCATGGGACTGTGCATGCACTGATGACGTGGCTGTTCGGGCACTGATCACGTGATTATCAGGCAGTGATCAGTGACTGACAGGCGCTGATCAGGGGACTGTGCACGCACTGATCAGGTGGCTGATCAGGAACTGACCACCTGACCGCGCATGCAGTGATCACGTGGCTGGTCGTTCACTGATCACGTGTTTATCCTACGGTGATCACGTGACTGAGAGGCGCTGATCACGTGACTGTGGCGTCAGTGATCACGTGGCTGAGCAGGCACTGATATCGTGACTGAGCATGCACTGATCATGTGCCGGGAGCCGGGGAGGCATTCCACTCTGGAAAAAGGTCATGAGGAAGGAGGCTCGGCATACGCAAATGCGGGATGGAGCCACAGGAGTCCACCCGGATGTTCTCGAGCATCTCCCCCCAAAAAAACCAGAGTCTGCCTACTGTATTGCTTTGTGCTCTCACCTCTGATTTCACTGGGGGCTGTCCCCCACCACCATCTCGCTCTCTCTGTCAAAGAGTTAACTTAGAGCTCCAATTCATAAAGTTCCTTGTCATTCTTCCCTTTAACTTCCAGCTGAGTCTCCATCTGGAGCGCGGAACCCACCACACTTACTAATTATGCCTGGGCTGCTAAGACCCACTCGAGAAGGTGTCTAGGGTGAGGCACCTTTCGCTATTCGAGAGGGCTCCTGCGGCCTACGTAAGTGGTGAAAACTTCTTGTCTTGAAGTTTGATTGGTCTTCCGTGTAAAGCAAGCTACTCAGTCTCTTTTCTCCACCGAATTTTCCTACTGAGCTCTCCTCATACTATTATTCTTGACATCTCTGATTAGCATATAAAGAGTCGCCTAGGCCATCTCTCCTTCGAATACCCTGGATCAGTTGGGGCTGGTCCCCGGCAGGTGGCGACCGAACAGGGACCTCAGGAGGCGATACTCAAAGAGCTGAGCAGACACCAACCACGCAATCAGCAGGCAATAAGCATGGAGCTCAGCTGTGACGAATCATGCTGCTCAACTGGCAATAATCAAGCACGTGACCAGGCAGGAATCACCCAGCTCAGCTGGCAATTGTCAAGCAGATGAGCCGACAGGAATCACGCAGCTCAGCTGGCAATTGTCATGCAGATGAGCCGGCAGGAATCACGCAGCTCAGCAGGCCCTGATCACGTGACTCTGCAGGCACTGATCACGTGGCTGATCAAGTCCAGATCACGTGACTGAGCATGCACTGATCACGTGGCTATCATGCACTGAAGACGTGACTGCGCATGCACTGATGACGTGGCTGATCGGGCACTGATCACATGGCTCATCATTCACTGATCACGTGTTTATCAGGCAATGATCAGTGACTGACAGGCGCTGATCATGGGACTGTGCACGCACGATCACGTGGCTATCATGCACTGATCACGTGACTGCGCATTCACTGATGACGTGGCTGTTCGGGCACTGATCACGTGTTTATCAGGCAGTGATCAGTGACTGACAGGCGCTGATCAGGGGACTGTGCACGCACTGATCAGGTGGCTGATCAGGAACTGACCACCTGACCGTGCATGCAGTGATCACGTGGCTGGTCGATCACTGATCACGTGATTATCATACGGTGATCACGTGACTGAGAGGCGCTGATCACGTGACTGTGGCGTCAGTGATCACGTGGCTGAGCAGGCACTGATATCGTGACTGAGCATGCACTGATCATGTGCTGGGAGCCGGGGAGGCATTCCACTCTGGACAAAGGTCATGAGGAAGGAGGCTCGGCATACGCAAATGCGGGATCGAGCCTCAGGAGTCCACCCAGATGTTCTCGAGCATCTCCCCCCAAAAAAACCGGAGTCTGCCTACTGTATTGTTTTGTGCTCTCACCTCTGATTTCACTGGGGGCTGTCCCCCACCACCATCTCGCTCTCTCTGTCAAAGAGTTAACTTAGAGCTCCAATTCATAAAGTTCCTTGTCATTCTTCCCTTTAACTTCCAGCTGAGTCTCCATCTGGAGCGCGGAACCCACCACGCTTACTAATTATGCCTGGGCTGCTAAGACCCACTCGAGAAGGTGTCTAGGGTGAGGCACCTTTCGCTATTCGAGAGGGGCCTGCGGCCTACGTAAGTGGTGCAAACTTCTTGTCTTGAAGTTTGATTGGTCTTCCGCGTAAACCAAGCTACTCAGTCTCTTTTCTCCACCGAATTTTCCTACTGAGCTCTCCTCATACTATTATTCTTGACATCTCTGATTAGCATATAAAGAGTCGCCTAGGCCATCTCTCCTTCGAATACCCTGGATCAGTTGGGGCTGGTCCCCGGCAGGTGGCGACCGAACAGGGACCTCAGGAGGCGATACTCAAAGAGCTGAGCAGACACGAACCACGCAATCAGCAGGCAATAAGCATGGAGCTCAGCTGTGACGAATCATGCTGCTCAACTGGCAATAATCAAGCACGTGACCAGGCAGGAATCACGCAGCTCAGCTGGCAATTGTCATGCAGATGAGCCGGCAGGAATCACGCAGCTCAGCAGGCCCTGATCACGTGACTCTACAGGCACTGATCACGTGGCTGATCAAGTCCAGATCCCGTGACTGAGCATGCACTGATCACGTGGCTATCATGCACTGATGACGAGACTGCGCATGCACTGATGACGTGGCTGATCGGGCACTGATCACATGGCTCATCATGCACTGATCACGTGTTTATCAGGCAATGATCAGTGACTGACAGGCGCTGATCATGGGACTGTGCACGCACTGATCACGTGGCTATCATGCACTGATCACGTGACTGCGCATGCACTGATGACGTGGCTGTTCGGGCACTGATCACGTGTTTATCAGGCAGTGATCAGTGACTGACAGGCGCTGATCAGGGGACTGTGCACGCACTGATCAGGTGGCTGATCAGGAACTGACCACCTGACCGTGCATGCAGTGATCACGTGGCTGGTCGATCACTGATCACGTGTTTATCATACGGTGATCACGTGACTGAGAGGCGCTGATCACGTGACTGTGCCGTCAGTGATCACGTGGCTGAGCAGGCACTGATATCGTGACTGAGCATGCACTGATCATGTGCCGGGAGCCGGGGAGGCATTCCACTCTGGAAAAAGGTCATGAGGAAGGAGGCTCGGCATACGCAAATGCGGGATCCAGCCTCAGGGGTCCACCCGGATATTCTCGAGCATCTCCCCCCAAAAAAAACCGGAGTCTGCCTACTGTATTGCTTTGTGCTCTCACCTCTGATTTCACTGGGGGCTGTCCCCCACCACCATCTCGCTCTCTCTGTCAAAGAGTTAACTTAGAGCTCCAATTCATAAAGTTCCTTGTCATTCTTCCCTTTAACTTCCAGCTGAGTCTCCATCTGGAGCGCGGAACCCACCACACTTACTAATTATGCCTGGGCTGCTAAGACCCACTCGAGAAGGTGTCTAGGGTGAGGCACCTTTCGCTATTCGAGAGGGCGCCTGCGGCCTACGTAAGTGGTGCAAACTTCTTGTCTTGAAGTTTGATTGGTCTTCCGCGTAAACCAAGCTACTCAGTCTCTTTTCTCCACCGAATTTTCCTACTGAGCTCTCCTCATACTATTATTCTTGACATCTCTGATTAGCATATAAAGAGTCGCCTAGGCCATCTCTCCTTCGAATACCCTGGATCAGTTGGGGCTGGTCCCCGGCAGGTGGCGACCGAACAGGGACCTCAGGAGGCGATACTCAAAGAGCTGAGCAGACACGAACCACGCAATCAGCAGGCAATAAGCATGGAGCTCAGCAGTGACGAATCATGCTGCTCAACTGGCAATAATCAAGCACGTGACCAGGCAGGAATCACGCAGCTCAGCTGGCAACTGTCAAGCAGATGAGCCGGCAGGAATCACGCAGCTCAGCAGGCCCTGATCACGTGACTCTGCAGGCACTGATCACGTGGCTGATCACACACGTATCACGTGACTGATCATGCACTGATCACGTGGCTATCATGCACTGATCACGTGGCAATCATGCACTGATCACGTGGCTGATTATGCAATGATCACGTAATTGATCATTCACTGATCACGTGGCTGATCATGCACTGATACCGTGACTGATCATGCACTGATCACGTGACGGATCATGCACTGATCATGTGACTGATCATGCGCTCATCATGTTTGCTATCATACACTGATGAAGTGCCTCTGGAGGCAATATACAAAGAGCAGAGTAGGCACGAATCATACAGTCAGCAGGCAATAATCATTGAACTCAGGTGTGAGGAATCATGCTGCTCAGCTGGCAATAATCAAGCAGCTGAGCAGGCAGGAATTACGCAGCACAGCTGGCAATTGTCAAGCAGATGACAGGCAGGAATCTTGCAGCTCAGATTGCAATTGTCAAGCAGATGAACAGACAGTAATCACGCAGCTCAGCAGACCCTGATCACGTGACTGAGCATGCACTGTTCACGTGGCTGATCACACACCTGTCACGTGACTGATCATGCACTGATCACGTGGCACTCATGCACTGATCACATGGCTGATCATACTCTGCTCACGTAACTGATCATGCACATATCACGTGGCCATCATGCACTGCTCAAGTGGCTGGTCATGCAATGATCACGTAGCTACCATATACTGGTCACGTGATTCATCATGCACAGATCACGTAAATGATCATGCACTGTTCAAGTGACTGATCATGTACTGATCACGTGACTGATCATGCACTGATCACATGGCTATCATGCACTGCTCACGTGGCTGATCATGCAGTGATCATGTAGCATCCATGTACTGGTCACGTGACTGATCATGCACTGATCACGTAATTGATCCTGAACTGATCACGTGGCTCATCATGCACTGATCAGGTGACTGTTCACCCACTGATCACTTGACTGATCATGTACTGATCACGTGGCTATAATGCACTGATCACGTGGCTGATCATACACTGTTCACGAGCCAGGTCATGCACAGATCACGTGACTAATCATGAACTGATCACGTGGCTATAATTCACTGATCACGTGGATTTCATACACTGATTACGTTCCTGTCATGCACAGATCACGTGACTAATCATGAACTGATCACGTAGGCATCATGCACTGATCACGTTGCTGATCATACACTGTTAACGTGTCTGATCATGCACTGATCACGTGGCTGATCATACACTGCTCATGTAGCTAATCATGCACTTATGACGTGTCTATCATGCAGTGCTCACGTGGCTGATCCTGCAATGATCACGTAGCTAACATCTACTGGTCATGTGACTGATCATGCAAAGGTAACGTAATTGATCATGCACAGATCACGTGACTGATCATGCACTGATCACGTGGCTATCATGCACTACTCACGTGGCTGATCATGCAATGATCACGTGACTGATCATGCACTGATCACGTGGCTATTATGCACTGCTCACGTGGCTGAGCGCGGAACCCAACACGCTTACTAATTATGCCTGGGCTGCTAAGACCCACTCGAGAAGGTGTCTAGGGTGAGGCACCTTTCGCTATTCGAGAGGGCGCCTCCGGCCTACGTAAGTGGTGCAAACTTCTTGTCTTGAAGTTTGATTGGTCTTCCGCTTAAACCAAGCTACTCAGTCTCTTTTCTCCACCGAATTTTCCTACTGAGCTCTCCTCATACTATTATTCTTGACATCTCTGATTAGCATATAAAGAGTCGCCTAGGCCATCTCTCCTTCGAATACCCTGGATCAGTTGGGGCTGGTCCCCGGCAGGTGGCGACCGAACAGGGACCTCAGGAGGCGATACTCAAAGAGCTGAGCAGACACGAACCACGCAATCAGCAGGCAATAAGCATGGAGCTCAGCAGTGACGAATCATGCTGCTCAACTGGCAATAATCAAGCACGTGACCAGGCAGGAATCACGCAGCTCAGCTGGCAATTGTCAAGCAGATGAGCCGACAGGAATCACGCAGCTCAGCTGGCAATTGTCATGCAGATGAGCCGGCAGGAATCACGCAGCTCAGCAGGCCCTGATCACGTGACTCTGCAGGCACTGATCACGTGGCTGATCAAGTCCAGATCACGTGACTGAGCATGCACTGATCACGTGGCTATCATGCACTGATGACGTGACTGTTCGGGCACTGATCACGTGTTTATCAGGCAGTGATCAGTGACTGACAGGCGCTGATCATGGGACTGTGCACGCACTGATCACGTGGCTATCATGCACTGATCACGTGACTGCGCATGCACTGATGACGTGGCTGTTCGGGCACTGATCACGTATTTATCAGGCAGTGATCAGTGACTGACAGGCGCTGATCAGGGGACTGTGCACGCACTGATCAGGTGGCTGATCAGGAACTGACCACCTGACCGTGCATGCAGTGATCACGTGGCTGGTCGTTCACTGATCACGTGATTATCCTACGGTGATCACGTGACTGAGAGGCGCTGATCACGTGACTGTACCGTCAGTGATCACGTGTCTGAGCAGGCACTGATATCGTGACTGAGCATGCACTGATCATGTGCCGGGAGCCGGGGAGGCATTCCACTCTGGAAAAAGGTCATGAGGAAGGAGGCTCGGCATACGCAAATGCGGGATGGAGCCACAGGAGTCCACCCGGATGTTCTCGAGCATCTCCCCCCAAAAAAACCGGAGTCTGCCTACTGTATTGCTTTGTGCTCTCACCTCTGATTTCACTGGGGGCTGTCCCCCACCACCATCTCGCTCTCTCTGTCAAAGAGTTAACTTAGAGCTCCAATTCATAAAGTTCCTTGTCATTCTTCCCTTTAACTTCGAGCTGAGTCTCCATCTGGAGCGCGGAACCCACCACACTTACTAATTATGCCTGGGCTGCTAAGACCCACTCGAGAAGGTGTCTAGGGTGAGGCACCTTTCGCTATTCGAGAGGGCGCCTGCGGCCTACGTAAGTGGTGCAAACTTCTTGTCTTGAAGTTTGATTGGTCTTCCGCGTAAACCAAGCTACTCAGTCTCTTTTCTCCACCGAATTTTCCTACTGAGCTCTCCTCATACTATTATTCTTGACATCTCTGATTAGCATATAAAGAGTCGCCTAGGCCATCTCTCGTTCGAATACCCTGGATCAGTTGGGGCTGGTCCCCGGCAGGTGGCGACCGAACAGGGACCTCAGGAGGCGATACTCAAAGAGCTGAGCAGACACCAACCACGCAATCAGCAGGCAATAAGCATGGAGCTCAGCAGTGACGAATCATGCTGCTCAACTGGCAATAATCAAGCACGTGACCAGGCAGGAATCACGCAGCTCAGCTGGCAATTGTCAAGCAGATGAGCCGGCAGGAATCACGCAGCTCAGCAGGCCCTGATCACGTGACTCTGCAGGCACTGATCACGTGGCTGATCAAGTCCAGATCACGTGACTGAGCATGCACTGATCACGTGGCTATCATGCACTGAAGACGTGACTGCGCATGCACTGATGACGTAGCTGATCGGGCACTGATCACATGGCTCATCATTCACTGATCACGTGTTTATCAGGCAATGATCAGTGACTGACAGGCGCTGATCATGGGACTGTGCACGCACTGATCACGTGGCTATCATGCTGATCACGTGACTGCGCATGCACTGATGACGTGGCTGTTCGGGCACTGATCACGTGTTTATCAGGCAGTGATCAGTGACTGACAGGCGCTGATCAGGGGACTGTGCACGCACTGATCAGGTGGCTGATCAGGAACTGACCACCTGACCGTGCATGCAGTGATCACGTGGCTGGTCGTTCACTGATCACGTGATTATCATACGGTGATCACGTGACTGAGAGGCGCTGATCACGTGACTGTGGCGTCAGTGATCACGTGGCTGAGCAGGCACTGATATCGTGACTGAGCATGCACTGATCATGTGCTGGGAGCCGGGGAGGCATTCCACTCTGGACAAAGGTCATGAGGAAGGAGGCTCGGCATACGCAAATGCGGGATCGAGCCTCAGGAGTCCACCCAGATGTTCTCGAGCATCTCCCCCCCCAAAAAAACCGGAGTCTGCCTACTGTATTGTTTTGTGCTCTCACCTCTGATTTCACTGGGGGCTGTCCCCCACCACCATCTCGCTCTCTCTGTCAAAGAGTTAACTTAGAGCTCCAATTCATAAAGTTCCTTGTCATTCTTCCCTTTAACTTCCAGCTGAGTCTCCATCTGGAGCGCGGAACCCACCACGCTTACTAATTATGCCTGGGCTGCTATGACCCACTCGAGAAGGTGTCTAGGGTGAGGCACCTTTCGCTATTCGAGAGGGCGCCTGCGGCCTACGTAAGTGGTGCAAACTTCTTGTCTTGAAGTTTGATTGGTCTTCCGCGTAAACCAAGCTACTCAGTCTCTTTTCTACACCGAATTTTCCTACTGAGCTCTCCTCATACTATTATTCTTGACATCTCTGATTAGCATATAAATAGTCGCCTAGGCCATCTCTCCTTCGAATACCCTGGATCAGTTGGGGCTGGTCCCCGGCAGGTGGCGACCGAACAGGGACCTCAGGAGGCGATACTCAAAGAGCTGAGCAGACACCAACCACGCAATCAGCAGGCAATAAGCATGGAGCTCAGCTGTGACGAATCATGCTGCTCAACTGGCAATAATCAAGCACGTGACCAGGCAGGAATCACGCAGCTCAGCTGGCAATTGTCAAGCAGATGAGCCGGCAGGAATCACGCAGCTCAGCAGGCCCTGATCACGTGACTCTACAGGCACTGATCACGTGGCTGATCAAGTCCAGATCACGTGACTGAGCATGCACTGATCACGTGGCTATCATGCACTGATGACGTGACTGCTCATGCACTGATGACGTGGCTGATCGGGCACTGATCACATGGCTCATCATGCACTGATCACGTGTTTATCAGGCAATGATCAGTGACTGACAGGCGCTGATCATGGGACTGTGCACGCACTGATCACGTGGCTATCATGCACTGATCACGTGACTGCGCATGCACTGATGACGTGGCTGTTCGGGCACTAATCACGTGTTTATCAGGCAGTGATCAGTGACTGACAGACGCTGATCAGCGGACTGTGCACGCACTGTTCAGGTGGCTGATCAGGAACTGACCACCTGACCGTGCATGCAGTGATCACGTGGCTGGTCGATCACTGATCACGTGTTTATCCTAGGGTGATCACGTGACTGAGAGGCGCTGATCACTTGACTGTGCGGTCAGTGATCACGTGGCTGAGCAGGCACTGATATCGTGACTGAGCATGCACTGATCATGTGCCGGGAGCCGGGGAGGCTTTCGACTCTGGACAAAGGTCATGAGGAAGGAGGCTCGGCATACGCAAATGCGGGATCGAGCCTCAGGGGTCCACCCGGATATTCTCGAGCATCTCCCCCCAAAAAAACCGGAGTCTGCCTACTGTATTGCTTTGTGCTCTCACCTCTGATTTAACTGGGGGCTGTCCCCCACCACCATCTCGCTCTCTCTGTCAAAGAGTTAACTTAGAGCTCCAATTCATAAAGTTCCTTGTCATTCTTCCCTTTAACTTCCAGCTGAGTCTCCATCTGGAGCGCGGAACCCACCACACTTACTAATTATGCCTGGGCTGCTAAGACCCACTCGAGAAGGTGTCTAGGGTGAGGCACCTTTCGCTATTCGAGAGGGCGCCTGCGGCCTACGTAAGTGGTGCAAACGTCTTGTCTTGAAGTTTGATTGGTCTTCCGCGTAAACCAAGCTACTCAGTCTCTTTTCTCCACCGAATTTTCCTACTGAGCTCTCCTCATACTATTATTCTTGACATCTCTGATTAGCATATAAAGAGTCGCCTAGGCCATCTCTCCTTCGAATACCCTGGATCAGTTGGGGCTGGTCCCCGGCAGGTGGCGACCGAACAGGGACCTCAGGAGGCGATACTCAAAGAGCTGAGCAGACATGAACCACGCAATCAGCAGGCAATAAGCATGGAGCTCAGCAGTGACGAATCATGCTGCTCAACTGGCAATAATCAAGCACGTGACCAGGCAGGAATCACGCAGCTCAGCTGGCAACTGTCAAGCAGATGAGCCGGCAGGAATCACGCAGCTCAGCAGGCCCTGATCACGTGACTCTGCAGGCACTGATCACGTGGCTGATCACACACGTATCACGTGACTGATCATGCACTGATCACGTGGCTATCATGCACTGATCACGTGGCAATCATGCACTGATCACGTGGCTGATTATGCAATGATCACGTAATTGATCATTCACTGATCACGTGGCTGATCATGCACTGATACCGTGACTGATCATGCACTGATCACGTGACGGATCATGCACTGATCATGTGACTGATCATGCGCTCATCATGTTTGCTATCATACACTGATGAAGTGCCTCTGGAGGCAATATACAAAGAGCAGAGTAGGCACGAATCATACAGTCAGCAGGCAATAATCATTGAACTCAGGTGTGAGGAATCATGCTGCTCAGCTGGCAATAATCAAGCAGCTGAGCAGGCAGGAATTACGCAGCACAGCTGGCAATTGTCAAGCAGATGACAGGCAGGAATCTTGCAGCTCAGATTGCAATTGTCAAGCAGATGAACAGACAGTAATCACGCAGCTCAGCAGACCCTGATCACGTGACTGAGCATGCACTGTTCACGTGGCTGATCACACACCTGTCACGTGACTGATCATGCACTGATCACGTGGCACTCATGCACTGATCACATGGCTGATCATACTCTGCTCACGTAACTGATCATGCACATATCACGTGGCCATCATGCACTGCTCAAGTGGCTGGTCATGCAATGATCACGTAGCTACCATATACTGGTCACGTGATTCATCATGCACAGATCACGTAAATGATCATGCACTGTTCAAGTGACTGATCATGTACTGATCACGTGACTGATCATGCACTGATCACATGGCTATCATGCACTGCTCACGTGGCTGATCATGCAGTGATCATGTAGCATCCATGTACTGGTCACGTGACTGATCATGCACTGATCACGTAATTGATCCTGAACTGATCACGTGGCTCATCATGCACTGATCAGGTGACTGTTCACCCACTGATCACTTGACTGATCATGTACTGATCACGTGGCTATAATGCACTGATCACGTGGCTGATCATACACTGTTCACGAGCCAGGTCATGCACAGATCACGTGACTAATCATGAACTGATCACGTGGCTATAATTCACTGATCACGTGGATTTCATACACTGATTACGTTCCTGTCATGCACAGATCACGTGACTAATCATGAACTGATCACGTAGGCATCATGCACTGATCACGTTGCTGATCATACACTGTTAACGTGTCTGATCATGCACTGATCACGTGGCTGATCATACACTGCTCATGTAGCTAATCATGCACTTATGACGTGTCTATCATGCAGTGCTCACGTGGCTGATCCTGCAATGATCACGTAGCTAACATCTACTGGTCATGTGACTGATCATGCAAAGGTAACGTAATTGATCATGCACAGATCACGTGACTGATCATGCACTGATCACGTGGCTATCATGCACTACTCACGTGGCTGATCATGCAATGATCACGTGACTGATCATGCACTGATCACGTGGCTATTATGCACTGCTCACGTGGCTGAGCGCGGAACCCACCACGCTTACTAATTATGCCTGGGCTGCTAAGACCCACTCGAGAAGGTGTCTAGGGTGAGGCACCTTTCGCTATTCGAGAGGGCGCCTCCGGCCTACGTAAGTGGTGCAAACTTCTTGTCTTGAAGTTTGATTGGTCTTCCGCTTAAACCAAGCTACTCAGTCTCTTTTCTCCACCGAATTTTCCTACTGAGCTCTCCTCATACTATTATTCTTGACATCTCTGATTAGCATATAAAGAGTCGCCTAGGCCATCTCTCCTTCGAATACCCTGGATCAGTTGGGGCTGGTCCCCGGCAGGTGGCGACCGAACAGGGACCTCAGGAGGCGATACTCAAAGAGCTGAGCAGACACGAACCACGCAATCAGCAGGCAATAAGCATGGAGCTCAGCAGTGACGAATCATGCTGCTCAACTGGCAATAATCAAGCACGTGACCAGGCAGGAATCACGCAGCTCAGCTGGCAATTGTCAAGCAGATGAGCCGACAGGAATCACGCAGCTCAGCTGGCAATTGTCATGCAGATGAGCCGGCAGGAATCACGCAGCTCAGCAGGCCCTGATCACGTGACTCTGCAGGCACTGATCACGTGGCTGATCAAGTCCAGATCACGTGACTGAGCATGCACTGATCACGTGGCTATCATGCACTGATGACGTGACTGTTCGGGCACTGATCACGTGTTTATCAGGCAGTGATCACGTGACTGACAGGCGCTGATCATGGGACTGTGCACGCACTGATCACGTGGCTATCATGCACTGATCACGTGACTGCGCATGCACTGATGACGTGGATGTTCGGGCACTGATCACGTGTTTATCAAGCAGTGATCAGTGACTGACAGGCGCTGATCAGGGGACTGTGCACGCACTGATCAGGTGGCTGATCAGGAACTGACCACCTGACCGTGCATGCAGTGATCACGTGGCTGGTCGTTCACTGATCACGTGATTATCATACGGTGATCACGTGACTGAGAGGCGCTGATCATGGGACTGTGCCGTCAGTGATCACGTGTCTGAGCAGGCACTGATATCGTGACTGAGCATGCACTGATCATGTGCCGGGAGCCGGGGAGGCATTCCACTCTGGACAAAGGTCATGAGGAAGGAGGCTCGGCATACGCAAATGCGGGATCGAGCCTCAGGAGTCCACCCAGATGTTCTCGAGCATCTCCCCCCCAAAAAAAACCGGAGTCTGCCTACTGTATTGCTTTGTGCTCTCACCTCTGATTTCACTGGGGGCTGTCCCCCACCACCATCTCGCTCTCTCTGTCAAAGAGTTAACTTACAGCTCCAATTCATAAAGTTCCTTGTCATTCTTCCCTTTAACTTCCAGCTGAGTCTCCATCTGGAGCGCGGAACCCACCACGCTTACTAATTATGCCTGGGCTGCTAAGACCCACTCGAGAAGGTGTCTAGGGTGAGGCACCTTTCGCTATTCGAGAGGGCGCCTGCGGCCTACGTAAGTGGTGCAAACTTCTTGTCTTGAAGTTTGATTGGTCTTCCGCGTAAACCAAGCTACTCAGTCTCTTTTCTCCACCGAATTTTCCTACTGAGCTCTCCTCATACTATTATTCTTGACATCTCTGATTAGCATATAAAGAGTCGCCTAGGCCATCTCTCCTTCGAATACCCTGGATCAGTTGGGGCTGGTCCCCGGCAGGTGGCGACCGAACAGGGACCTCAGGAGGCAATACTCAAAGAGCTGAGCAGACACGAACCACGCAATCAGCAGGCAATAAGCATGGAGCTCAGCAGTGACGAATCATGCTGCTCAACTGGCAATAATCAAGCACGTGACCAGGCAGGAATCACGCAGCTCAGCTGGCAATTGTCAAGCAGATGAGCCGGCAGGAATCACGCAGCTCAGCAGGCCCTGATCACGTGACTCTGCAGGCACTGATCACGTGGCTGATCAAGTCCAGATCACGTGACTGAGCATGCACTGATCACGTGGCTATCATGCACTGATGACGTGACTGCGCATGCACTGATGACGTGGCTGATCGGGCACTGATCACATGGCTCATCATTCACTGATCACTTGTTTATCAGGCAATGATCAGTGACTGAGAGGCGCTGATCATGGGACTGTGCACGCACTGATCATGGCTATCATGCACTGATCACGTGACTGCGCATGCACTGATGACGTGGCTGTTCGGGCACTGATCACGTATTTATCAGGCAGTGATCAGTGACTGACAGGCGCTGATCAGGGGACTGTGCACGCACTGATCAGGTGGCTGATCAGGAACTGACCACCTGACCGTGCATGCAGTGATCACGTGGCTGGTCGTTCACTGATCACGTGATTATCCTACGGTGATCACGTGACTGAGAGGCGCTGATCACGTGACTGTACCGTCAGTGATCACGTGGCTGAGCAGGCACTGATATCGTGACTGAGCATGCACTGATCATGTGCCGGGAGCCGGGGAGGCATTCCACTCTGGAAAAAGGTCATGAGGAAGGAGGCTCGGCATACGCAAATGCGGGATGGAGCCACAGGAGTCCACCCGGATGTTCTCGAGCATCTCCCCCCAAAAAAACCGGAGTCTGCCTACTGTATTGCTTTGTGCTCTCACCTCTGATTTCACTGGGGGCTGTCCCCCACCACCATCTCGCTCTCTCTGTCAAAGAGTTAACTTAGAGCTCCAATTCATAAAGTTCCTTGTCATTCTTCCCTTTAACTTCCAGCTGAGTCTCCATCTGGAGCGCGGAACCCACCACACTTACTAATTATGCCTGGGCTGCTAAGACCCACTCGAGAAGGTGTCTAGGGTGAGGCACCTTTCGCTATTCGAGAGGGCGCCTGCGGCCTACGTAAGTGGTGCAAACTTCTTGTCTTGAAGTTTGATTGGTCTTCCGCGTAAACCAAGCTACTCAGTCTCTTTTCTACACCGAATTTTCCTACTGAGCTCTCCTCATACTATTATTCTTGACATCTCTGATTAGCATATAAAGAGTCGCCTAGGCCATCTCTCCTTCGAATACCCTGGATCAGTTGGGGCTGGTCCCCGGCAGGTGGCGACCGAACAGGGACCTCAGGAGGCGATACTCAAAGAGCTGAGCAGACACCAACCACGCAATCAGCAGGCAATAAGCATGGAGCTCAGCAGTGACGAATCATGCTGCTCAACTGGCAATAATCAAGCACGTGACCAGGCAGGAATCACGCAGCTCAGCTGGCAATTGTCAAGCAGATGAGCCGGCAGGAATCACGCAGCTCAGCAGGCCCTGATCACGTGACTCTGCAGGCACTGATCACGTGGCTGATCAAGTCCAGATCACGTGACTGAGCATGCACTGATCACGTGGCTATCATGCACTGATGACGTGACTGCGCATGCACTGATGACGTGGCTGATCGGGCACTGATCACATGGCTCATCATTCACTGATCACGTGTTTATCAGGCAATGATCAGTGACTGACATGGCTGCACTGATCACGTGGGACTGTGCATGCACTGATGACGTGGCTGTTCGGGCACTGATCACGTGTTTATCAGGCAGTGATCAGTGACTGACAGGCGCTGATCAGGGGACTGTGCACGCACTGATCAGGTGGCTGATCAGGAACTGACCACCTGACCGTGCATGCAGTGATCACGTGGCTGGTCGTTCACTGATCACGTGATTATCATACGGTGATCACGTGACTGAGAGGCGCTGATCACGTGACTGTGCCGTCAGTGATCACGTGGCTGAGCAGGCACTGATATCGTGACTGAGCATGCACTGATCATGTGCCGGGAGCCGGGGAGGCATTCCACTCTGGACAAAGGTCATGAGGAAGGAGGCTCGGCATACGCAAATGCGGGATCGAGCCTCAGGAGTCCACCCGGATGTTCTCGAGCATCTCCCCCCAAAAAAACCGGAGTCTGCCTACTGTATTGCTTTGTGCTCTCACCTCTGATTTCACTGGGGGCTGTCCCCCACCACCATCTCGCTCTCTCTGTCAAAGAGTTAACTTAGAGCTCCAATTCATAAAGTTCCTTGTCATTCTTCCCTTTAACTTCCAGCTGAGTCTCCATCTGGAGCGCGGAACCCACCACGCTTACTAATTATGCCTGGGCTGCTAAGACCCACTCGAGAAGGTGTCTAGGGTGAGGCACCTTTCGCTATTCGAGAGGGCGCCTGCGGCCTACGTAAGTGGTGCAAACTTCTTGTCTTGAAGTTTGATTGGTCTTCCGCGTAAACCAAGCTACTCAGTCTCTTTTCTCCACCGAATTTTCCTACTGAGCTCTCCTCATACTATTATTCTTGACATCTCTGATTAGCATATAAAGAGTCGCCTAGGCCATCTCTCCTTCGAATACCCTGGATCAGTTGGGGCTGGTCCCCGGCAGGTGGCGACCGAACAGGGACCTCAGGAGGCGATACTCAAAGAGCTGAGCAGACACGAACCACGCAATCAGCAGGCAATAAGCATGGAGCTCAGCAGTGACGAATCATGCTGCTCAACTGGCAATAATCAAGCACGTGACCAGGCAGGAATCACGCAGCTCAGCTGGCAACTGTCAAGCAGATGAGCCGACAGGAATCACGCAGCTCAGCTGGCAATTGTCATGCAGATGAGCCGGCAGGAATCACGCAGCTCAGCAGGCCCTGATCACGTGACTCTGCAGGCACTGATCACGTGGCTGATCAAGTCCAGATCACGTGACTGAGCATGCACTGATCACGTGGCTATCATGCACTGATGACGTGACTGCGCATGCACTGATGACGTGGCTGATCGGGCACTGATCACATGGCTCATCATTCACTGATCACTTGTTTATCAGGCAATGATCAGTGACTGACGGGCGCTGATCATGGGACTGTGCACGCACTGATCACGTGGCTATCATGCACTGATCACGTGACTGCGCATGCACTGATGACGTGGCTGTTCGGGCACTGATCACGTGTTTATCAGGCAGTGATCAGTGACTGACAGGCGCTGATCAGGGGACTGTGCACGCACTGATCAGGTGGCTGATCAGGAACTGACCACCTGACCGTGCATGCAGTGATCACGTGGCTGGTCGATCACTGATCACGTGTTTATCATACGGTGATCACGTGACTGAGAGGCGCTGATCACGTGACTGTGCCGTCAGTGATCACGTGGCTGAGCAGGCACTGATATCGTGACTGAGCATGCACTGATCATGTGCCGGGAGCCGGGGAGGCCTTCCACTCTGGACAAAGGTCATGAGGAAGGAGGCTCGGCATACGCAAATGCGGGATCGAGCCTCAGGGGTCCACCCGGATATTCTCGAGCATCTCCCCCCAAAAAAAACCGGAGTCTGCCTACTGTATTGCTTTGTGCTCTCACCTCTGATTTCACTGGGGGCTGTCCCCCACCACCATCTTGCTCTCTCTGTCAAAGAGTTAACTTAGAGCTCCAATTCATAAAGTTCCTTGTCATTCTTCCCTTTAACTTCCAGCTGAGTCTCCATCTGGAGCGCGGAACCCACCACACTTACTAATTATGCCTGGGCTGCTAAGACCCACTCGAGAAGGTGTCTAGGGTGAGGCACCTTTCGCTATTCGAGAGGGCGCCTGCGGCCTACGTAAGTGGTGCAAACTTCTTGTCTTGAAGTTTGATTGGTCTTCCGCGTAAACCAAGCTACTCAGTCTCTTTTCTCCACCGAATTTTCCTACTGAGCTCTCCTCATACTATTATTCTTGACATCTCTGATTAGCATATAAAGAGTCGCCTAGGCCATCTCTCCTTCGAATACCCTGGATCAGTTGGGGCTGGTCCCCGGCAGGTGGCGACCGAACAGGGACCTCAGGAGGCGATACTCAAAGAGCTGAGCAGACATGAACCACGCAATCAGCAGGCAATAAGCATGGAGCTCAGCAGTGACGAATCATGCTGCTCAACTGGCAATAATCAAGCACGTGACCAGGCAGGAATCACGCAGCTCAGCTGGCAATTGTCAAGCAGATGAGCCGGCAGGAATCACGCAGCTCAGCAGGCCCTGATCACGTGACTCTGCAGGCACTGATCACGTGGCTGATCACCAGATCACGTGACTGAGCATGCACTGATCACGTGGCTATCATGCACTGATCACGTGACTCGCATGCACTGATCACGTGGCTGATCATGCACTGATCACGTGGCTGATCATGCACTGATCACGTGGCTGATCATGCACTGATACGTGACTGATCATGCACTGATCACGTGACTGATCATGCACTGATCACGTGACTGATCATGCACTGATCATGTTTGCTATCATACACTGATGAAGTGCCTCTGGAGGCAATATACAAAGAGCAGAGTAGGCACGAATCATACAGTCAGCAGGCAATGATCATTGAACTCAGGTGTGAGGAATCATGCTGCTCAGCTGGCAATAATCAAGCACTGAGCAGGCAGGAATTACGCAGCACAGCTGGCAATTGTCAAGCAGATGACAGGCAGGAATCTTGCAGCTCAGATTGCAATTGTCAAGCAGATGAACAGACAGTAATCACGCAGCTCAGCAGACCCTGATCACGTGACTGAGCATGCACTGTTCACGTGGCTGATCACACACCTGTCACGTGACTGATCATGCACTGATCACGTGGCACTCATGCACTGATCACATGGCTGATCATACTCTGCTCACGTAACTGATCATGCACATATCACGTGGCCATCATGCACTGCTCAAGTGGCTGGTCATGCAATGTTCACGTAGCTACCATATACTGGTCACGTGATTCATCATGCACTGATCACGTAAATGATCATGCACTGTTCAAGTGACTGATCATGTACTGATCACGTGACTGATCATGCACTGATCACATGGCTATCATGCACTGCTCACGTGGCTGATCATGCAGTGATCATGTAGCATCCATGTGGTCACGTGACTGATCATGCACTGATCACGTAATTGATCCTGAACTGATCACGTGGCTCATCATGCACTGATCACGTGACTGTCACGCACTGATCACGTGACTGATCATGTACTGATCACGTGGCTATCATGCACTGATCACGTGGCTGATCATGCACTGATCACGAAGGTCATGCACTGATCACGTGACTGATCATGCACTGATCACGTGGCTATCATGCACTGATCACGTGGAGCACTGATCACGTGGCTGTCATGCACTGATCACGTGACTATCATGCACTGATCACGTGGCATCATGCACTGATCACGTTGCTGATCATACACTGATCACGTGACTGTCATGCACTGATCACGTGGCTGATCATACACTGCTCATGTAGCTGATCATGCACTGATCACGTGTCTATCATGCAGTGATCACGTGGCTGATCCTGCATGATCACGTAGCCATCTACTGGTCATGTGACTGATCATGCAAAGGTAACGTTTGATCATGCACAGATCAACTGATCATGCACTGATCACGTGGCTATCATGCACTACTCACGTGGCTGATCATGCAATGATCACGTGACTGATCATGCACTGATCACGTGGCTATTATGCACTGCTCCATCTGGAGCGCGGAACCCACCACGCTTACTAATTATGCCTGGGCTGCTAAGACCCACTCGAGAAGGTGTCTAGGGTGAGGCACCTTTCGCTATTCGAGAGGGCGCCTGCGGCCTACGTAAGTGGTGCAAACTTCTTGTCTTGAAGTTTGATTGGTCTTCCGCTTAAACCAAGCTACTCAGTCTCTTTTCTCCACCGAATTTTCCTACTGAGCTCTCCTCATACTATTATTCTTGACATCTCTGATTAGCATATAAAGAGTCGCCTAGGCCATCTCTCCTTCGAATACCCTGGATCAGTTGGGGCTGGTCCCCGGCAGGTGGCGACCGAACAGGGACCTCAGGAGGCGATACTCAAAGAGCTGAGCAGACACGAACCACGCAATCAGCAGGCAATAAGCATGGAGCTCAGCAGTGACGAATCATGCTGCTCAACTGGCAATAATCAAGCACGTGACCAGGCAGGAATCACGCAGCTCAGCTGGCAATTGTCAAGCAGATGAGCCGACAGGAATCACGCAGCTCAGCTGGCAATTGTCATGCAGATGAGCCGGCAGGAATCACGCAGCTCAGCAGGCCCTGATCACGTGACTCTGCAGGCACTGATCACGTGGCTGATCAAGTCCAGATCACGTGACTGAGCAAGCACTGATCACGTGGCTATCATGCACTGATGACGTGACTGATCGGGCACTGATCACGTGTTTATCAGGCAATGATCAGTGACTGACAGGCGCTGATCATGGGACTGTGCACGCACTGATCACGTGGCTATCATGCACTGATCACGTGACTGCGCATGCACTGATGACGTGGCTGTTCGGGCACTGATCACGTATTTATCAGGCAGTGATCAGTGACTGACAGGCGCTGATCAGGGGACTGTGCACGCACTGATCAGGTGGCTGATCAGGAACTGACCACCTGACCGCGCATGCAGTGATCACGTGGCTGGTCGTTCACTGATCACGTGTTTATCCTACGGTGATCACGTGACTGAGAGGCGCTGATCACGTGACTGTACCGTCAGTGATCACGTGGCTGAGCAGGCACTGATATCGTGACTGAGCATGCACTGATCATGTGCCGGGAGCCGGGGAGGCATTCCACTCTGGAAAAAGGTCATGAGGAAGGAGGCTCGGCATACGCAAATGCGGGATGGAGCCACAGGAGTCCACCCGGATGTTCTCGAGCATCTCCCCCCAAAAAAACCGGAGTCTGCCTACTGTATTGCTTTGTGCTCTCACCTCTGATTTCACTGGGGGCTGTCCCCCACCACCATCTCGCTCTCTCTGTCAAAGAGTTAACTTAGAGCTCCAATTCATAAAGTTCCTTGTCATTCTTCCCTTTAACTTCCAGCTGAGTCTCCATCTGGAGCGCGGAACCCACCACACTTACTAATTATGCCTGGGCTGCTAAGACCCACTCGAGAAGGTGTCTAGGGTGAGGCACCTTTCGCTATTCGAGAGGGCGCCTGCGGCCTACGTAAGTGGTGCAAACTTCTTGTCTTGAAGTTTGATTGGTCTTCCGCGTAAACCAAGCTACTCAGTCTCTTTTCTCCACCGAATTTTCCTACTGAGCTCTCCTCATACTATTATTCTTGACATCTCTGATTAGCATATAAAGAGTCGCCTAGGCCATCTCTCCTTCGAATACCCTGGATCAGTTGGGGCTGGTCTCCGGCAGGTGGCGACCGAACAGGGACCTCAGGAGGGAATACTCAAAGAGCTGAGCAGACACCAACCACGCAATCAGCAGGCAATAAGCATGGAGCTCAGCAGTGACGAATCATGCTGCTCAACTGGCAATAATCAAGCACGTGACCAGGCAGGAATCACGCAGCTCAGCTGGCAATTGTCAAGCAGATGAGCCGGCAGGAATCACGCAGCTCAGCAGGCCCTGATCACGTGACTCTGCAGGCACTGATCACGTGGCTGATCAAGTCCAGATCACGTGACTGAGCATGCACTGATCACGTGGCTATCATGCACTGAAGACGTGACTGCGCATGCACTGATGACGTAGCTGATCGGGCACTGATCACATGGCTCATCATTCACTGATCACGTGTTTATCAGGCAATGATCAGTGACTGACAGGCGCTGATCATGGGACTGTGCATGCACTGATGACGTGGCTGTTCGGGCACTGATCACGTGTTTATCAGGCAGTGATCAGTGACTGACAGGCGCTGATCAGGGGACTGTGCACGCACTGATCAGGTGGCTGATCAGGAACTGACCACCTGACCGTGCATGCAGTGATCACGTGGCTGGTCGTTCACTGATCACGTGATTATCATACGGTGATCACGTGACTGAGAGGCGCTGATCACGTGACTGTGGCGTCAGTGATCACGTGGCTGAGCAGGCACTGATATCGTGACTGAGCATGCACTGATCATGTGCTGGGAGCCGGGGAGGCATTCCACTCTGGACAAAGGTCATGAGGAAGGAGGCTCGGCATACGCAAATGCGGGATCGAGCCTCAGGAGTCCACCCGGATGTTCTCGAGCATCTCCCCCCAAAAAAACCGGAGTCTGCCTACTGTATTGTTTTGTGCTCTCACCTCTGATTTCACTGGGGGCTGTCCCCCACCACCATCTCGCTCTCTCTGTCAAAGAGTTAACTTACAGCTCCAATTCATAAAGTTCCTTGTCATTCTTCCCTTTAACTTCCAGCTGAGTCTCCATCTGGAGCGCGGAACCCACCACGCTTACTAATTATGCCTGGGCTGCTAAGACCCACTCGAGAAGGTGTCTAGGGTGAGGCACCTTTCGCTATTCGAGAGGGGGCCTGCGGCCTACGTAAGTGGTGCAAACTTCTTGTCTTGAAGTTTGATTGGTCTTCCGCGTAAACCAAGCTACTCAGTCTCTTTTCTACACCGAATTTTCCTACTGAGCTCTCCTCATACTATTATTCTTGACATCTCTGATTAGCATATAAAGAGTCGCCTAGGCCATCTCTCCTTCGAATACCCTGGATCAGTTGGGGCTGGTCCCCGGCAGGTGGCGACCGAACAGGGACCTCAGGAGGCGATACTCAAAGAGCTGAGCAGACACGAACCACGCAATCAGCAGGCAATAAGCATGGAGCTCAGCAGTGACGAATCATGCTGCTCAACTGGCAATAATCAAGCACGTGACCAGGCAGGAATCACGCAGCTCAGCTGGCAATTGTCAAGCAGATGAGCCGACAGGAATCACGCAGCTCAGCTGGCAATTGTCATGCAGATGAGCCGGCAGGAATCACGCAGCTCAGCAGGCCCTGATCACGTGACTCTACAGGCACTGATCACGTGGCTGATCAAGTCCAGATCACGTGACTGAGCATGCACTGATCACGTGGCTATCATGCACTGATGACGTGACTGCGCATGCACTGATGACGTGGCTGATCGGGCACTGATCACATGGCTCATCATGCACTGATCACGTGTTTATCAGGCAATGATCAGTGACTGACAGGCGCTGATCATGGGACTGTGCACGCACTGATCACGTGGCTATCATGCACTGATCACGTGACTGCGCATGCACTGATGACGTGGCTGTTCGGGCACTGATCACGTGTTTATCAGGCAGTGATCAGTGACTGACAGGCGCTGATCAGGGGACTGTGCACGCACTGATCAGGTGGCTGATCAGGAACTGACCACCTGACCGTGCATGCAGTGATCACGTGGCTGGTCGATCACTGATCACGTGTTTATCATACGGTGATCACGTGACTGAGAGGCGCTGATCACGTGACTGTGCCGTCAGTGATCACGTGGCTGAGCAGGCACTGATATCGTGACTGAGCATGCACTGATCATGTGCCGGGAGCCGGGGAGGCATTCGACTCTGGACAAAGGTCATGAGGAAGGAGGCTCGGCATACGCAAATGCGGGATCCAGCCTCAGGGGTCCACCCGGATATTCTCGAGCATCTCCCCCCAAAAAAACCGGAGTCTGCCTACTGTATTGCTTTGTGCTCTCACCTCTGATTTCACTGGGGGCTGTCCCCCACCACCATCTCGCTCTCTCTGTCAAAGAGTTAACTTAGAGCTCCAATTCATAAAGTTCCTTGTCATTCTTCCCTTTAACTTCCAACTGAGTCTCCATCTGGAGCGCGGAACCCACCACACTTACTAATTATGCCTGGGCTGCTAAGACCCACTCGAGAAGGTGTCTAGGGTGAGGCACCTTTCGCTATTCGAGAGGGCGCCTGCGGCCTACGTAAGTGGTGCAAACTTCTTGTCTTGAAGTTTGATTGGTCTTCCGCGTAAACCAAGCTACTCAGTCTCTTTTCTCCACCGAATTTTCCTACTGAGCTCTCCTCATACTATTATTCTTGACATCTCTGATTAGCATATAAAGAGTCGCCTAGGCCATCTCTCCTTCGAATACCCTGGATCAGTTGGGGCTGGTCCCCGGCAGGTGGCGACCGAACAGGGACCTCAGGAGGCGATACTCAAAGAGCTGAGCAGACACGAACCACGCA
Source organism: Bos javanicus (assembly GCF_032452875.1). NCBI lineage: Eukaryota > Metazoa > Chordata > Mammalia > Artiodactyla > Bovidae > Bos > Bos javanicus. The sequence continues at coordinate 201,437 of NW_026893844.1, forward strand.
ATCAGCAGGCAATAAGCATGGAGCTCAGCAGTGACGAATCATGCTGCTCAACTGGCAACAATCAAGCACGTGACCAGGCAGGAATCACGCAGCTCAGCTGGCAATTGTCAAGCAGATGAGCCGGCAGGAATCACGCAGCTCAGCAGGCCCTGATCACGTGACTCTGCAGGCACTGATCACGTGGCTGATCAAGATCACGTGACTGATCATGCACTGATCACGTGGCTATCATGCACTGATCACGTGGCAATCATGCACTGATCACGTGGCTGATCATGCACTGATCACGTGGCTGATCATGCACTGATCACGTGGCTGATCATGCACTGATACGTGACTGATCATGCACTGATCACGTGGCTGATCATGCACTGATCATGTGACTGATCATGCACTGATCATGTTTGCTATCATACACTGATCAAGTGCCTCTGGAGGCAATATACAAAGAGCAGAGTGGCACGAATCATACAGTCAGCAGGCAATAATCATGAACTCAGGTGTGAGCATGCTGCTCAGCTGGCAATAATCAAGCAGCTGAGCAGGCAGGAATTACGCAGCACAGCTGGCAATTGTCAAGCAGATGACAGGCAGGAATCTTGCAGCTCAGATTGCAATTGTCAAGCAGATGAACAGACAGTAATCACGCAGCTCAGCAGACCCTGATCACGTGACTGAGCATGCACTGTTCACGTGGCTGATCACACACCTGTCACGTGACTGATCATGCACTGATCACGTGGCACTCATGCACTGATCACATGGCTGATCATACTCTGCTCACGTAACTGATCATGCACTATCACGTGGCCATCATGCACTGCTCAAGTGGCTGGTCATGCAATGATCACGTAGCTACCATATACTGGTCACGTGATTCATCATGCACAGATCACATAAATGATCATGCACTGTTCAAGTGACTGATCATGACTGATCACGTGACTGATCATGCACTGATCACATGGCTATCATGCACTGCTCACGTGGCTGATCATGCAGTGATCATGTAGCATCCATGACTGGTCACGTGACTGATCATGCACTGATCACGTAATTGATCCTGATGATCACGTGGCTCATCATGCACTGATCAGGTGACTGTTCACCCACTGATCACTTGACTGATCATGTACTGATCACGTGGCTATCATGCACTGATCACGTGGCTGATCATGCACTGATCACGAGCCAGGTCATGCACAGATCACGTGACTAATCATGAACTGATCACGTGGCTATAATTCACTGATCACGTGGATTTCATACACTGATCACGTCTGTCATGCACTGATCACGTGACTAATCATGAACTGATCACGTGGCATCATGCACTGATCACGTTGCTGATCATACACTGATAACGTGTCTGATCATGCACTGATCACGTGGCTGATCATACACTGCTCATGTAGCTAATCATGCACTTATGACGTGTCTATCATGCAGTGATCACGTGGCTGATCCTGCAATGATCACGTAGCCATCTACTGATCATGTGACTGATCATGCAAAGGTAACGTAATTGATCATGCACAGATCACACTGATCATGCACTGATCACGTGGCTATCATGCACTACTCACGTGGCTGATCATGCAATGATCACGTGACTGATCATGCACTGATCACGTGGCTATTATGCACTGCTCCATCTGGAGCGCGGAACCCACCACGCTTACTAATTATGCCTGGGCTGCTAAGACCCACTCGAGAAGGTGTCTAGGGTGAGGCACCTTTCGCTATTCGAGAGGGCGCCTGCGGCCTACGTAAGTGGTGCAAACTTCTTGTCTTGAAGTTTGATTGGTCTTCCGCTTAAACCAAGCTACTCAGTCTCTTTTCTCCACCGAATTTTCCTACTGAGCTCTCCTCATACTATTATTCTTGACATCTCTGATTAGCATATAAATAGTCGCCTAGGCCATCTCTCCTTCGAATACCCTGGATCAGTTGGGGCTGGTCCCCGGCAGGTGGCGACCGAACAGGGACCTCAGGAGGCGATACTCAAAGAGCTGAGCAGACACGAACCACGCAATCAGCAGGCAATAAGCATGGAGCTCAGCAGTGACGAATCATGCTGCTCAACTGGCAATAATCAAGCACGTGACCAGGCAGGAATCACGCAGCTCAGCTGGCAATTGTCAAGCAGATGAGCCGACAGGAATCACGCAGCTCAGCTGGCAATTGTCATGCAGATGAGCCGGCAGGAATCACGCAGCTCAGCAGGCCCTGATCACGTGACTCTGCAGGCACTGATCACGTGGCTGATCAAGTCCAGATCACGTGACTGAGCATGCACTGATCACGTGGCTATCATGCACTGATGACGTGACTGACTGATCGGGCACTGATCACGTGTTTCTCAGGCAATGATCAGTGACTGACAAGCGCTGATCATGGGACTGTGCACGCACTGATCACGTGGCTATCATGCACTGATCACGTGACTGCGCATGCACTGATGACGTGGCTGTTCGGGCACTGATCACGGGTTTATCAAGCAGTGATCAGTGACTGACAGGCGCTGATCAGGGGACTGTGCACGCACTGATCAGGTGGCTGATCAGGAACTGACCACCTGACCCTGCATGCAGTGATCACCTGGGTGGTCGTTCATTGATCACGTGTTTATCATACGGTGATCACGTGACTGAGAGGCGCTGATCACGTGACTGTGCCGTCAGTGATCACGTGTCTGAGCAGGCACTGATATCGTGACTGAGCATGCACTGATCATGTGCCGGGAGCCAGGGAGGCATTCCACTCTGGACAAAGGTCATGAGGAAGGAGGCTCGGCATACGGAAATGCGGGATCGAGCCTCAGGAGTCCACCCGGATGTTCTCGAGCATCTCTCCCCCCCCCAAAAAAACCGGAGTCTGCCTACTGTATTGCTTTGTGCTCTCACCTCTGATTTCACTGGGGGCTGTCCCCCACCACCATCTCACTCTCTCTGTCAAAGACTTAACTTACAGCTCCAATTCATAAAGTTCCTTGTCATTCTTCCCTTTAACTTCCAGCTGAGTCTCCATCTGGAGGGCGGAACCCACCACGCTTACTAATTATGCCTGGGCTGCTAAGACCCACTCGAGAAGGTGTCTAGGGTGAGGCACCTTTCGCTATTCGAGAGGGCGCCTGCGGCCTACGTAAGTGGTGCAAACTTCTTGTCTTGAAGTTTGATTGGTCTTCCGCGTAAACCAAGCTACTCAGTCTCTTTTCTCCACCGAATTTTCCTACTGAGCTCTCCTCATACTATTATTCTTGACATCTCTGATTAGCATATAAATAGTCGCCTAGGCCATCTCTCGTTCGAATACCCTGGATCAGTTGGGGCTGGTCCCCGGCAGGTGGCGACCGAACAGGGACCTCAGGAGGCAATACTCAAAGAGCTGAGCAGACACGAACCACGCAATCAGCAGGCAATAAGCATTGAGCTCAGCAGTGACGAATCATGCTGCTCAACTGGCAATAATCAAGCACGTGACCAGGCAGGAATCACGCAGCTCAGCTGGCAATTGTCAAGCAGATGAGCCGACAGGAATCACGCAGCTCAGTCACGCAGCTCAGCAGGCCCTGATCACGTGACTCTGCAGGCACTGATCACGTGGCTGATCAAGTCCAGATCACGTGACTGAGCATGCACTGATCACGTGGCTATCATGCACTGATGACGTGACTGCGCATGCACTGATGACGTGGCTGATCGGGCACTGATCACATGGCTCATCATGCACTGATCACTTGTTTATCAGGCAATGATCAGTGACTGACAGGCGCTGATCATGGGACTGTGCACGCACTGATCACGTGACTATCATGCACTGATCACGTGACTGCACATGCACTGATGACGTGGCTGTTCGGGCACTGATCACGTGATTATCAGGCAGTGATCAGTGACTGACAGGCGCTGATCAGGGGACTGTGCACGCACTGATCAGGTGGCTGATCAGGAACTGACCACCTGACCGCGCATGCAGTGATCACGTGGTTGGTCGTTCACTGATCACGTGTTTATCACACGGTGATCACGTGACTGAGAGGCGCTGATCACGTGACTGTGCCGTCAGTGATCACGTGGCTGAGCAGGCACTGATATCGTGACTGAGCATGCACTGATCATGTGCCGGGAGCCGGGGAGGCATTCCACTCTGGAAAAGGTCATGAGGAAGGAGGCTCGGCATACGCAAATGCGGGATGGAGCCACAGGAGTCCACCCGGATGTTCTCGAGCATCTCCCCCCAAAAAAACCGGAGTCTGCCTACTGTATTGCTTTGTGCTCTCACCTCTGATTTCACTGGGGGCTGTCCCCCACCACCATCTCGCTCTCTCTGTCAAAGAGTTAACTTAGAGCTCCAATTCATAAAGTTCCTTGTCATTCTTCCCTTTAACTTCCAGCTGAGTCTCCATCTGGAGCGCGGAACCCACCACGCTTACTAATTATGCCTGGGCTGCTAAGACCCACTCGAGAAGGTGTCTAGGGTGAGGCACCTTTCGCTATTCGAGAGGGCGCCTGCGGCCTACGTAAGTGGTGCAAACTTCTTGTCTTGAAGTTTGATTGGTCTTCCGCGTAAACCAAGCTACTCAGTCTCTTTTCTCCACCGAATTTTCCTACTGAGCTCTCTTCATACTATTATTCTTGACATCTCTTATTAGCATATAAAGAGTCGCCTAGGCCATCTCTCCTTCGAATACCCTGGATCAGTTGGGGCTGGTCCCCGGCAGGTGGCGACCGAACAGGGACCTCAGGAGGCGATACTCAAAGAGCTGAGCAGACACGAACCACGCAATCAGCAGGCAATAAGCATGGAGCTCAGCAGTGACGAATCATGCTGCTCAACTGGCAATAATCAAGCACGTGACCAGGCAGGAATCACGCAGCTCAGCTGGCAATTTTCAAGCAGATGAGCCGACAGGAATCACGCAGCTCAGCAGGCCCTGATCACGTGACTCTGCAGGCACTGATCACGTGGCTGATCAAGATCACGTGACTGATCATGCACTGATCACGTGGCTATCATGCACTGATGACGTGGCTCATGCACTGATCACGTGGCTGATCATGCACTGATCACGTGGCTGATCATGCACTGATCACGTGGCTGATCATGCACTGATACGTGACTGATCATGCACTGATCACGTGGCTGATCATGCACTGATCACGTGACTGATCATGCACTGATCATGTTTGCTATCATACACTGATGAAGTGCCTCTGGAGGCAATGAGCAGAGTGGCACGAATCATACAGTCAGCAGGCAATAATCATTGAACTCAGGTGTGAGGAATCATGCTGCTCAGCTGGCAATAATCAAGCAGCTGAGCAGGCAGGAATTACGCAGCACAGCTGGCAATTGTCAAGCAGATGACAGGCAGGAATCTTGCAGCTCAGATTGCAATTGTCAAGCAGATGAACAGACAGTAATCACGCAGCTCAGCAGACCCTGATCACGTGACTGAGCATGCACTGTTCACGTGGCTGATCACACACCTGTCACGTGACTGATCATGCACTGATCACGTGGCACTCATGCACTGATCACATGGCTGATCATACTCTGCTCACGTAACTGATCATGCACTATCACGTGGCCATCATGCACTGCTCAAGTGGCTGGTCATGCAATGATCACGTAGCTACCATATACTGGTCACGTGATTCATCATGCACAGATCACGTAAATGATCATGCACTGTTCAAGTGACTGATCAGGTACTGATCACGTGACTGATCATGCACTGATCACATGGCTATCATGCACTGCTCACGTGGCTGATCATGCAGTGATCATGTAGCATCCATGTACTGGTCACGTGACTGATCATGCACTGATCACGTGATGCTGATCACGTGGCTCATCATGCACTGATCACGTGACTGAGGCACTGATCACGTGACTGATCATGCACTGATCACGTGGCTATCATGCACTGATCACGTGGCTGATCATGCACTGATCACGGAGGCATGCACTGATCACGTGACTTCATGCACTGATCACGTGGCTATCATGCACTGATCACGTCATGCACTGATCACGTCCTGTCATGCACTGATCACGTGACTATCATGAACTGATCACGAGGCATCATGCACTGATCACGTGGCTGATCAACACTGAAACGTGGATCATGCACTGATCACGTGGCTGATCATGCACTGATCATGTGCTGATCATGCACTGATGACGTGTCATCATGCAGTGATCACGTGGCTGATCCCACTGATCACAGCCATCTCTGGTCATCTGACTGATCAAAAGGTAACGTTTGATCATGCTCACACTGATCATGCACTGATCACGTGGCTATCATGCACTTCACTGGCTGTCATGCAATGATCACGTTTCATGCACTTCACATTCTGCAGTCTCCATCTGGAGCGCGGAACCCACCACGCTTACTAATTATGCCTGGGCTGCTAAGACCCACTCGAGAAGGTGTCTAGGGTGAGGCACCTTTCGCTATTCGAGAGGGCGCCTGCGGCCTACGTAAGTGGTGCAAACTTCTTGTCTTGAAGTTTGATTGGTCTTCCGCGTAAACCAAGCTACTCAGTCTCTTTTCTCCACCGAATTTTCCTACTGAGCTCTCCTCATACTATTATTCTTGACATCTCTGATTAGCATATAAATAGTCGCCTAGGCCATCTCTCCTTCGAATACCCTGGATCAGTTGGGGCTGGTCCCCGGCAGGTGGCGACCGAACAGGGACCTCAGGAGGCAATACTCAAAGAGCTGAGCAGACACGAACCACGCAATCAGCAGGCAATAAGCATGGAGCTCAGCAGTGACGAATCATGCTGCTCAACTGGCAATAATCAAGCACGTGACCAGGCAGGAATCACGCAGCTCAGCTGGCAATTGTCAAGCAGATGAGCCGACAGGAATCACGCAGCTCAGCTGGCAATTGTCATGCAGATGAGCCGGCAGGAATCACGCAGCTCAGCAGGCCCTGATCACGTGACTCTGCAGGCACTGATCACGTGGCTGATCAAGTCCAGATCACGTGACTGAGCATGCACTGATCACGTGGCTATCATGCACTGATGACGTGACTGCGCATGCACTGATGACGTGGCTGATCGGGCACTGATCACATGGCTCATCATGCACTGATCACGTGTTTATCAGGCAATGATCAGTGACTGACAGGCGCTGATCATGGGACTGTGCACGCACTGATCACGTGGCTATCATGCACTGATCACGTGACTGCGCATGCACTGATGACGTGGCTGTTCGGGCACTGATCACGTGTTTATCAGGCAGTGATCAGTGACTGACAGGCGCTGATCAGGGGACTGTGCACGCACTGATCAGGTGGCTGATCAGGAACTGACCACCTGACCGCGCATGCAGTGATCACGTGGCTGGTCGTTCACTGATCACGTGTTTATCATACGGTGATCACGTGACTGAGAGGCGCTGATCACGTGACTGTGCCGTCAGTGATCACGTGGCTGAGCAGGCACTGATATCGTGACTGAGCATGCACTGATCATGTGCCGGGAGCCGGGGAGGCATTCCACTCTGGACAAAGGTCATGAGGAAGGAGGCTCGGCATACGCAAATGCGGGATCGAGCCTCAGGAGTCCACCCGGATATTCTCGAGCATCTCCCCCCAAAAAAACCGGAGTCTGCCTACTGTATTGCTTTGTGCTCTCACCTCTGATTTCACTGGGGGCTGTCCCCCACCACCATCTCGCTCTCTCTGTCAAAGAGTTAACTTACAGCTCCAATTCATAAAGTTCCTTGTCATTCTTCCCTTTAACTTCCAGCTGAGTCTCCATCTGGAGCGCGGAACCCACCACGCTTACTAATTATGCCTGGGCTGCTAAGACCCACTCGAGAAGGTGTCTAGGGTGAGGCACCTTTCGCTATTCGAGAGGGCGCCTGCGGCCTACGTAAGTGGTGCAAACTTCTTGTCTTGAAGTTTGATTGGTCTTCCGCGTAAACCAAGCTACTCAGTCTCTTTTCTCCACCGAATTTTCCTACTGAGCTCTCCTCATACTATTATTCTTGACATCTCTGATTAGCATATAAATAGTCGCCTAGGCCATCTCTCCTTCGAATACCCTGGATCAGTTGGGGCTGGTCCCCGGCAGGTGGCGACCGAACAGGGACCTCAGGAGGCAATACTCAAAGAGCTGAGCAGACACGAACCACGCAATCAGCAGGCAATAAGCATGGAGCTCAGCAGTGACGAATCATGCTGCTCAACTGGCAATAATCAAGCACGTGACCAGGCAGGAATCACGCAGCTCAGCTGGCAATTGTCAAGCAGATGAGCCGGCAGGAATCACGCAGCTCAGCAGGCCCTGATCACGTGACTCTGCAGGCACTGATCACGTGGCTGATCAAGTCCAGATCACGTGACTGAGCATGCACTGATCACGTGGCTATCATGCACTGATGACGTGACTGCGCATGCACTGATGACGTGGCTGATCGGGCACTGATCACATGGCTCATCATGCACTGATCACGTGTTTATCAGGCAATGATCAGTGACTGACAGGCGCTGATCATGGGACTGTGCACGCACTGATCACGTGGCTATCATGCACTGATCACGTGACTGCGCATGCACTGATGACGTGGCTGTTCGGGCACTGATCACGTGTTTATCAGGCAGTGATCAGTGACTGACAGGCGCTGATCAGGGGACTGTGCACGCACTGATCAGGTGGCTGATCAGGAACTGACCACCTGACCGCGCATGCAGTGATCACGTGGCTGGTCGTTCACTGATCACGTGTTTATCATACGGTGATCACGTGACTGAGAGGCGCTGATCACGTGACTGTGCCGTCAGTGATCACGTGGCTGAGCAGGCACTGATATCGTGACTGAGCATGCACTGATCATGTGCCGGGAGCCGGGGAGGCATTCCACTCTGGACAAAGGTCATGAGGAAGGAGGCTCGGCATACGCAAATGCGGGATCGAGCCTCAGGAGTCCACCCGGATATTCTCGAGCATCTCCCCCCAAAAAAACCGGAGTCTGCCTACTGTATTGCTTTGTGCTCTCACCTCTGATTTCACTGGGGGCTGTCCCCCACCACCATCTCGCTCTCTCTGTCAAAGAGTTAACTTACAGCTCCAATTCATAAAGTTCCTTGTCATTCTTCCCTTTAACTTCCAGCTGAGTCTCCATCTGGAGCGCGGAACCCACCACGCTTACTAATTATGCCTGGGCTGCTAAGACCCACTCGAGAAGGTGTCTAGGGTGAGGCACCTTTCGCTATTCGAGAGGGCGCCTGCGGCCTACGTAAGTGGTGCAAACTTCTTGTCTTGAAGTTTGATTGGTCTTCCGCGTAAACCAAGCTACTCAGTCTCTTTTCTCCACCGAATTTTCCTACTGAGCTCTCCTCATACTATTATTCTTGACATCTCTGATTAGCATATAAATAGTCGCCTAGGCCATCTCTCCTTCGAATACCCTGGATCAGTTGGGGCTGGTCCCCGGCAGGTGGCGACCGAACAGGGACCTCAGGAGGCAATACTCAAAGAGCTGAGCAGACACGAACCACGCAATCAGCAGGCAATAAGCATGGAGCTCAGCAGTGACGAATCATGCTGCTCAACTGGCAATAATCAAGCACGTGACCAGGCAGGAATCACGCAGCTCAGCTGGCAATTGTCAAGCAGATGAGCCGACAGGAATCACGCAGCTCAGCTGGCAATTGTCATGCAGATGAGCCGGCAGGAATCACGCAGCTCAGCAGGCCCTGATCACGTGACTCTGCAGGCACTGATCACGTGGCTGATCAAGTCCAGATCACGTGACTGAGCATGCACTGATCACGTGGCTATCATGCACTGATGACGTGACTGCGCATGCACTGATGACGTGGCTGATCGGGCACTGATCACATGGCTCATCATGCACTGATCACGTGTTTATCAGGCAATGATCAGTGACTGACAGGCGCTGATCATGGGACTGTGCACGCACTGATCACGTGGCTATCATGCACTGATCACGTGACTGCGCATGCACTGATGACGTGGCTGTTCGGGCACTGATCACGTGTTTATCAGGCAGTGATCAGTGACTGACAGGCGCTGATCAGGGGACTGTGCACGCACTGATCAGGTGGCTGATCAGGAACTGACCACCTGACCGCGCATGCAGTGATCACGTGGCTGGTCGTTCACTGATCACGTGTTTATCATACGGTGATCACGTGACTGAGAGGCGATCTGATCACGTGACTGTGATCCGTCATGTGATCACGTGGCTGACTGATCACGTGCACTGATCACGTGACTGTGATCACGTGACAGTGATCACGTGGCTGAGCAGGCACTGATATCGTGACTGAGCATGCACTGATCATGTGCCGGGAGCCGGGGAGGCATTCCACTCTGGACAAAGGTCATGAGGAAGGAGGCTCGGCATACGCAAATGCGGGATCGAGCCTCAGGAGTCCACCCGGATATTCTCGAGCATCTCCCCCCAAAAAAACCGGAGTCTGCCTACTGTATTGCTTTGTGCTCTCACCTCTGATTTCACTGGGGGCTGTCCCCCACCACCATCTCGCTCTCTCTGTCAAAGAGTTAACTTACAGCTCCAATTCATAAAGTTCCTTGTCATTCTTCCCTTTAACTTCCAGCTGAGTCTCCATCTGGAGCGCGGAACCCACCACGCTTACTAATTATGCCTGGGCTGCTAAGACCCACTCGAGAAGGTGTCTAGGGTGAGGCACCTTTCGCTATTCGAGAGGGCGCCTGCGGCCTACGTAAGTGGTGCAAACTTCTTGTCTTGAAGTTTGATTGGTCTTCCGCGTAAACCAAGCTACTCAGTCTCTTTTCTCCACCGAATTTTCCTACTGAGCTCTCCTCATACTATTATTCTTGACATCTCTGATTAGCATATAAATAGTCGCCTAGGCCATCTCTCCTTCGAATACCCTGGATCAGTTGGGGCTGGTCCCCGGCAGGTGGCGACCGAACAGGGACCTCAGGAGGCAATACTCAAAGAGCTGAGCAGACACGAACCACGCAATCAGCAGGCAATAAGCATGGAGCTCAGCAGTGACGAATCATGCTGCTCAACTGGCAATAATCAAGCACGTGACCAGGCAGGAATCACGCAGCTCAGCTGGCAATTGTCAAGCAGATGAGCCGACAGGAATCACGCAGCTCAGCTGGCAATTGTCATGCAGATGAGCCGGCAGGAATCACGCAGCTCAGCAGGCCCTGATCACGTGACTCTGCAGGCACTGATCACGTGGCTGATCAAGTCCAGATCACGTGACTGAGCATGCACTGATCACGTGGCTATCATGCACTGATGACGTGACTGCGCATGCACTGATGACGTGGCTGATCGGGCACTGATCACATGGCTCATCATGCACTGATCACGTGTTTATCAGGCAATGATCAGTGACTGACAGGCGCTGATCATGGGACTGTGCACGCACTGATCACGTGGCTATCATGCACTGATCACGTGACTGCGCATGCACTGATGACGTGGCTGTTCGGGCACTGATCACGTGTTTATCAGGCAGTGATCAGTGACTGACAGGCGCTGATCAGGGGACTGTGCACGCACTGATCAGGTGGCTGATCAGGAACTGACCACCTGACCGCGCATGCAGTGATCACGTGGCTGGTCGTTCACTGATCACGTGTTTATCATACGGTGATCACGTGACTGAGAGGCGCTGATCACGTGACTGTGCCGTCAGTGATCACGTGGCTGAGCAGGCACTGATATCGTGACTGAGCATGCACTGATCATGTGCCGGGAGCCGGGGAGGCATTCCACTCTGGACAAAGGTCATGAGGAAGGAGGCTCGGCATACGCAAATGCGGGATCGAGCCTCAGGAGTCCACCCGGATATTCTCGAGCATCTCCCCCCAAAAAAACCGGAGTCTGCCTACTGTATTGCTTTGTGCTCTCACCTCTGATTTCACTGGGGGCTGTCCCCCACCACCATCTCGCTCTCTCTGTCAAAGAGTTAACTTACAGCTCCAATTCATAAAGTTCCTTGTCATTCTTCCCTTTAACTTCCAGCTGAGTCTCCATCTGGAGCGCGGAACCCACCACGCTTACTAATTATGCCTGGGCTGCTAAGACCCACTCGAGAAGGTGTCTAGGGTGAGGCACCTTTCGCTATTCGAGAGGGCGCCTGCGGCCTACGTAAGTGGTGCAAACTTCTTGTCTTGAAGTTTGATTGGTCTTCCGCGTAAACCAAGCTACTCAGTCTCTTTTCTCCACCGAATTTTCCTACTGAGCTCTCCTCATACTATTATTCTTGACATCTCTGATTAGCATATAAATAGTCGCCTAGGCCATCTCTCCTTCGAATACCCTGGATCAGTTGGGGCTGGTCCCCGGCAGGTGGCGACCGAACAGGGACCTCAGGAGGCAATACTCAAAGAGCTGAGCAGACACGAACCACGCAATCAGCAGGCAATAAGCATGGAGCTCAGCAGTGACGAATCATGCTGCTCAACTGGCAATAATCAAGCACGTGACCAGGCAGGAATCACGCAGCTCAGCTGGCAATTGTCAAGCAGATGAGCCGACAGCAGGAATCACGCAGCTCAGCAGGCCCTGATCACGTGACTCTGCAGGCACTGATCACGTGGCTGATCAAGTCCAGATCACGTGACTGAGCATGCACTGATCACGTGGCTATCATGCACTGATGACGTGACTGCGCATGCACTGATGACGTGGCTGATCGGGCACTGATCACATGGCTCATCATGCACTGATCACGTGTTTATCAGGCAATGATCAGTGACTGACAGGCGCTGATCATGGGACTGTGCACGCACTGATCACGTGGCTATCATGCACTGATCACGTGACTGCGCATGCACTGATGACGTGGCTGTTCGGGCACTGATCACGTGTTTATCAGGCAGTGATCAGTGACTGACAGGCGCTGATCAGGGGACTGTGCACGCACTGATCAGGTGGCTGATCAGGAACTGACCACCTGACCGCGCATGCAGTGATCACGTGGCTGGTCGTTCACTGATCACGTGTTTATCATACGGTGATCACGTGACTGAGAGGCGCTGATCACGTGACTGTGCCGTCAGTGATCACGTGGCTGAGCAGGCACTGATATCGTGACTGAGCATGCACTGATCATGTGCCGGGAGCCGGGGAGGCATTCCACTCTGGACAAAGGTCATGAGGAAGGAGGCTCGGCATACGCAAATGCGGGATCGAGCCTCAGGAGTCCACCCGGATATTCTCGAGCATCTCCCCCCAAAAAACCGGAGTCTGCCTACTGTATTGCTTTGTGCTCTCACCTCTGATTTCACTGGGGGCTGTCCCCCACCACCATCTCGCTCTCTCTGTCAAAGAGTTAACTTACAGCTCCAATTCATAAAGTTCCTTGTCATTCTTCCCTTTAACTTCCAGCTGAGTCTCCATCTGGAGCGCGGAACCCACCACGCTTACTAATTATGCCTGGGCTGCTAAGACCCACTCGAGAAGGTGTCTAGGGTGAGGCACCTTTCGCTATTCGAGAGGGCGCCTGCGGCCTACGTAAGTGGTGCAAACTTCTTGTCTTGAAGTTTGATTGGTCTTCCGCGTAAACCAAGCTACTCAGTCTCTTTTCTCCACCGAATTTTCCTACTGAGCTCTCCTCATACTATTATTCTTGACATCTCTGATTAGCATATAAATAGTCGCCTAGGCCATCTCTCCTTCGAATACCCTGGATCAGTTGGGGCTGGTCCCCGGCAGGTGGCGACCGAACAGGGACCTCAGGAGGCAATACTCAAAGAGCTGAGCAGACACGAACCACGCAATCAGCAGGCAATAAGCATGGAGCTCAGCAGTGACGAATCATGCTGCTCAACTGGCAATAATCAAGCACGTGACCAGGCAGGAATCACGCAGCTCAGCTGGCAATTGTCAAGCAGATGAGCCGGCAGGAATCACGCAGCTCAGCAGGCCCTGATCACGTGACTCTGCAGGCACTGATCACGTGGCTGATCAAGTCCAGATCACGTGACTGAGCATGCACTGATCACGTGGCTATCATGCACTGATGACGTGACTGCGCATGCACTGATGACGTGGCTGATCGGGCACTGATCACATGGCTCATCATGCACTGATCACGTGTTTATCAGGCAATGATCAGTGACTGACAGGCGCTGATCATGGGACTGTGCACGCACTGATCACGTGGCTATCATGCACTGATCACGTGACTGCGCATGCACTGATGACGTGGCTGTTCGGGCACTGATCACGTGTTTATCAGGCAGTGATCAGTGACTGACAGGCGCTGATCAGGGGACTGTGCACGCACTGATCAGGTGGCTGATCAGGAACTGACCACCTGACCGCGCATGCAGTGATCACGTGGCTGGTCGTTCACTGATCACGTGTTTATCATACGGTGATCACGTGACTGAGAGGCGCTGATCACGTGACTGTGCCGTCAGTGATCACGTGGCTGAGCAGGCACTGATATCGTGACTGAGCATGCACTGATCATGTGCCGGGAGCCGGGGAGGCATTCCACTCTGGACAAAGGTCATGAGGAAGGAGGCTCGGCATACGCAAATGCGGGATCGAGCCTCAGGAGTCCACCCGGATATTCTCGAGCATCTCCCCCCAAAAAACCGGAGTCTGCCTACTGTATTGCTTTGTGCTCTCACCTCTGATTTCACTGGGGGCTGTCCCCCACCACCATCTCGCTCTCTCTGTCAAAGAGTTAACTTACAGCTCCAATTCATAAAGTTCCTTGTCATTCTTCCCTTTAACTTCCAGCTGAGTCTCCATCTGGAGCGCGGAACCCACCACGCTTACTAATTATGCCTGGGCTGCTAAGACCCACTCGAGAAGGTGTCTAGGGTGAGGCACCTTTCGCTATTCGAGAGGGCGCCTGCGGCCTACGTAAGTGGTGCAAACTTCTTGTCTTGAAGTTTGATTGGTCTTCCGCGTAAACCAAGCTACTCAGTCTCTTTTCTCCACCGAATTTTCCTACTGAGCTCTCCTCATACTATTATTCTTGACATCTCTGATTAGCATATAAATAGTCGCCTAGGCCATCTCTCCTTCGAATACCCTGGATCAGTTGGGGCTGGTCCCCGGCAGGTGGCGACCGAACAGGGACCTCAGGAGGCAATACTCAAAGAGCTGAGCAGACACGAACCACGCAATCAGCAGGCAATAAGCATGGAGCTCAGCAGTGACGAATCATGCTGCTCAACTGGCAATAATCAAGCACGTGACCAGGCAGGAATCACGCAGCTCAGCTGGCAATTGTCAAGCAGATGCAGATGAGCCGGCAGGAATCACGCAGCTCAGCAGGCCCTGATCACGTGACTCTGCAGGCACTGATCACGTGGCTGATCAAGTCCAGATCACGTGACTGAGCATGCACTGATCACGTGGCTATCATGCACTGATGACGTGACTGCGCATGCACTGATGACGTGGCTGATCGGGCACTGATCACATGGCTCATCATGCACTGATCACGTGTTTATCAGGCAATGATCAGTGACTGACAGGCGCTGATCATGGGACTGTGCACGCACTGATCACGTGGCTATCATGCACTGATCACGTGACTGCGCATGCACTGATGACGTGGCTGTTCGGGCACTGATCACGTGTTTATCAGGCAGTGATCAGTGACTGACAGGCGCTGATCAGGGGACTGTGCACGCACTGATCAGGTGGCTGATCAGGAACTGACCACCTGACCGCGCATGCAGTGATCACGTGGCTGGTCGTTCACTGATCACGTGTTTATCATACGGTGATCACGTGACTGAGAGGCGCTGATCACGTGACTGTGCCGTCAGTGATCACGTGGCTGAGCAGGCACTGATATCGTGACTGAGCATGCACTGATCATGTGCCGGGAGCCGGGGAGGCATTCCACTCTGGACAAAGGTCATGAGGAAGGAGGCTCGGCATACGCAAATGCGGGATCGAGCCTCAGGAGTCCACCCGGATATTCTCGAGCATCTCCCCCCAAAAAAACCGGAGTCTGCCTACTGTATTGCTTTGTGCTCTCACCTCTGATTTCACTGGGGGCTGTCCCCCACCACCATCTCGCTCTCTCTGTCAAAGAGTTAACTTACAGCTCCAATTCATAAAGTTCCTTGTCATTCTTCCCTTTAACTTCCAGCTGAGTCTCCATCTGGAGCGCGGAACCCACCACGCTTACTAATTATGCCTGGGCTGCTAAGACCCACTCGAGAAGGTGTCTAGGGTGAGGCACCTTTCGCTATTCGAGAGGGCGCCTGCGGCCTACGTAAGTGGTGCAAACTTCTTGTCTTGAAGTTTGATTGGTCTTCCGCGTAAACCAAGCTACTCAGTCTCTTTTCTCCACCGAATTTTCCTACTGAGCTCTCCTCATACTATTATTCTTGACATCTCTGATTAGCATATAAATAGTCGCCTAGGCCATCTCTCCTTCGAATACCCTGGATCAGTTGGGGCTGGTCCCCGGCAGGTGGCGACCGAACAGGGACCTCAGGAGGCAATACTCAAAGAGCTGAGCAGACACGAACCACGCAATCAGCAGGCAATAAGCATGGAGCTCAGCAGTGACGAATCATGCTGCTCAACTGGCAATAATCAAGCACGTGACCAGGCAGGAATCACGCAGCTCAGCTGGCAATTGTCAAGCAGATGAGCCGACAGGAATCACGCAGCTCAGCTGGCAATTGTCATGCAGATGAGCCGGCAGGAATCACGCAGCTCAGCAGGCCCTGATCACGTGACTCTGCAGGCACTGATCACGTGGCTGATCAAGTCCAGATCACGTGACTGAGCATGCACTGATCACGTGGCTATCATGCACTGATGACGTGACTGCGCATGCACTGATGACGTGGCTGATCGGGCACTGATCACATGGCTCATCATGCACTGATCACGTGTTTATCAGGCAATGATCAGTGACTGACAGGCGCTGATCATGGGACTGTGCACGCACTGATCACGTGGCTATCATGCACTGATCACGTGACTGCGCATGCACTGATGACGTGGCTGTTCGGGCACTGATCACGTGTTTATCAGGCAGTGATCAGTGACTGACAGGCGCTGATCAGGGGACTGTGCACGCACTGATCAGGTGGCTGATCAGGAACTGACCACCTGACCGCGCATGCAGTGATCACGTGGCTGGTCGTTCACTGATCACGTGTTTATCATACGGTGATCACGTGACTGAGAGGCGCTGATCACGTGACTGTGCCGTCAGTGATCACGTGGCTGAGCAGGCACTGATATCGTGACTGAGCATGCACTGATCATGTGCCGGGAGCCGGGGAGGCATTCCACTCTGGACAAAGGTCATGAGGAAGGAGGCTCGGCATACGCAAATGCGGGATCGAGCCTCAGGAGTCCACCCGGATATTCTCGAGCATCTCCCCCCAAAAAAACCGGAGTCTGCCTACTGTATTGCTTTGTGCTCTCACCTCTGATTTCACTGGGGGCTGTCCCCCACCACCATCTCGCTCTCTCTGTCAAAGAGTTAACTTACAGCTCCAATTCATAAAGTTCCTTGTCATTCTTCCCTTTAACTTCCAGCTGAGTCTCCATCTGGAGCGCGGAACCCACCACGCTTACTAATTATGCCTGGGCTGCTAAGACCCACTCGAGAAGGTGTCTAGGGTGAGGCACCTTTCGCTATTCGAGAGGGCGCCTGCGGCCTACGTAAGTGGTGCAAACTTCTTGTCTTGAAGTTTGATTGGTCTTCCGCGTAAACCAAGCTACTCAGTCTCTTTTCTCCACCGAATTTTCCTACTGAGCTCTCCTCATACTATTATTCTTGACATCTCTGATTAGCATATAAATAGTCGCCTAGGCCATCTCTCCTTCGAATACCCTGGATCAGTTGGGGCTGGTCCCCGGCAGGTGGCGACCGAACAGGGACCTCAGGAGGCAATACTCAAAGAGCTGAGCAGACACGAACCACGCAATCAGCAGGCAATAAGCATGGAGCTCAGCAGTGACGAATCATGCTGCTCAACTGGCAATAATCAAGCACGTGACCAGGCAGGAATCACGCAGCTCAGCTGGCAATTGTCAAGCAGATGAGCCGACAGGAATCACGCAGCTCAGGGCAATTGTCATGCAGATGAGCCGGCAGGAATCACGCAGCTCAGCAGGCCCTGATCACGTGACTCTGCAGGCACTGATCACGTGGCTGATCAAGTCCAGATCACGTGACTGAGCATGCACTGATCACGTGGCTATCATGCACTGATGACGTGACTGCGCATGCACTGATGACGTGGCTGATCGGGCACTGATCACATGGCTCATCATGCACTGATCACGTGTTTATCAGGCAATGATCAGTGACTGACAGGCGCTGATCATGGGACTGTGCACGCACTGATCACGTGGCTATCATGCACTGATCACGTGACTGCGCATGCACTGATGACGTGGCTGTTCGGGCACTGATCACGTGTTTATCAGGCAGTGATCAGTGACTGACAGGCGCTGATCAGGGGACTGTGCACGCACTGATCAGGTGGCTGATCAGGAACTGACCACCTGACCGCGCATGCAGTGATCACGTGGCTGGTCGTTCACTGATCACGTGTTTATCATACGGTGATCACGTGACTGAGAGGCGCTGATCACGTGACTGTGCCGTCAGTGATCACGTGGCTGAGCAGGCACTGATATCGTGACTGAGCATGCACTGATCATGTGCCGGGAGCCGGGGAGGCATTCCACTCTGGACAAAGGTCATGAGGAAGGAGGCTCGGCATACGCAAATGCGGGATCGAGCCTCAGGAGTCCACCCGGATATTCTCGAGCATCTCCCCCCAAAAAAACCGGAGTCTGCCTACTGTATTGCTTTGTGCTCTCACCTCTGATTTCACTGGGGGCTGTCCCCCACCACCATCTCGCTCTCTCTGTCAAAGAGTTAACTTACAGCTCCAATTCATAAAGTTCCTTGTCATTCTTCCCTTTAACTTCCAGCTGAGTCTCCATCTGGAGCGCGGAACCCACCACGCTTACTAATTATGCCTGGGCTGCTAAGACCCACTCGAGAAGGTGTCTAGGGTGAGGCACCTTTCGCTATTCGAGAGGGCGCCTGCGGCCTACGTAAGTGGTGCAAACTTCTTGTCTTGAAGTTTGATTGGTCTTCCGCGTAAACCAAGCTACTCAGTCTCTTTTCTCCACCGAATTTTCCTACTGAGCTCTCCTCATACTATTATTCTTGACATCTCTGATTAGCATATAAATAGTCGCCTAGGCCATCTCTCCTTCGAATACCCTGGATCAGTTGGGGCTGGTCCCCGGCAGGTGGCGACCGAACAGGGACCTCAGGAGGCAATACTCAAAGAGCTGAGCAGACACGAACCACGCAATCAGCAGGCAATAAGCATGGAGCTCAGCAGTGACGAATCATGCTGCTCAACTGGCAATAATCAAGCACGTGACCAGGCAGGAATCACGCAGCTCAGCTGGCAATTGTCAAGCAGATGCAGATGAGCCGGGCAGGAATCACGCAGCTCAGCAGGCCCTGATCACGTGACTCTGCAGGCACTGATCACGTGGCTGATCAAGTCCAGATCACGTGACTGAGCATGCACTGATCACGTGGCTATCATGCACTGATGACGTGACTGCGCATGCACTGATGACGTGGCTGATCGGGCACTGATCACATGGCTCATCATGCACTGATCACGTGTTTATCAGGCAATGATCAGTGACTGACAGGCGCTGATCATGGGACTGTGCACGCACTGATCACGTGGCTATCATGCACTGATCACGTGACTGCGCATGCACTGATGACGTGGCTGTTCGGGCACTGATCACGTGTTTATCAGGCAGTGATCAGTGACTGACAGGCGCTGATCAGGGGACTGTGCACGCACTGATCAGGTGGCTGATCAGGAACTGACCACCTGACCGCGCATGCAGTGATCACGTGGCTGGTCGTTCACTGATCACGTGTTTATCATACGGTGATCACGTGACTGAGAGGCGCTGATCACGTGACTGTGCCGTCAGTGATCACGTGGCTGAGCAGGCACTGATATCGTGACTGAGCATGCACTGATCATGTGCCGGGAGCCGGGGAGGCATTCCACTCTGGACAAAGGTCATGAGGAAGGAGGCTCGGCATACGCAAATGCGGGATCGAGCCTCAGGAGTCCACCCGGATATTCTCGAGCATCTCCCCCCAAAAAAACCGGAGTCTGCCTACTGTATTGCTTTGTGCTCTCACCTCTGATTTCACTGGGGGCTGTCCCCCACCACCATCTCGCTCTCTCTGTCAAAGAGTTAACTTACAGCTCCAATTCATAAAGTTCCTTGTCATTCTTCCCTTTAACTTCCAGCTGAGTCTCCATCTGGAGCGCGGAACCCACCACGCTTACTAATTATGCCTGGGCTGCTAAGACCCACTCGAGAAGGTGTCTAGGGTGAGGCACCTTTCGCTATTCGAGAGGGCGCCTGCGGCCTACGTAAGTGGTGCAAACTTCTTGTCTTGAAGTTTGATTGGTCTTCCGCGTAAACCAAGCTACTCAGTCTCTTTTCTCCACCGAATTTTCCTACTGAGCTCTCCTCATACTATTATTCTTGACATCTCTGATTAGCATATAAATAGTCGCCTAGGCCATCTCTCCTTCGAATACCCTGGATCAGTTGGGGCTGGTCCCCGGCAGGTGGCGACCGAACAGGGACCTCAGGAGGCAATACTCAAAGAGCTGAGCAGACACGAACCACGCAATCAGCAGGCAATAAGCATGGAGCTCAGCAGTGACGAATCATGCTGCTCAACTGGCAATAATCAAGCACGTGACCAGGCAGGAATCACGCAGCTCAGCTGGCAATTGTCAAGCAGATGAGCCGACAGGAATCACGCAGCTCAGCTGGCAATTGTCATGCAGATGAGCCGGCAGGAATCACGCAGCTCAGCAGGCCCTGATCACGTGACTCTGCAGGCACTGATCACGTGGCTGATCAAGTCCAGATCACGTGACTGAGCATGCACTGATCACGTGGCTATCATGCACTGATGACGTGACTGCGCATGCACTGATGACGTGGCTGATCGGGCACTGATCACATGGCTCATCATGCACTGATCACGTGTTTATCAGGCAATGATCAGTGACTGACAGGCGCTGATCATGGGACTGTGCACGCACTGATCACGTGGCTATCATGCACTGATCACGTGACTGCGCATGCACTGATGACGTGGCTGTTCGGGCACTGATCACGTGTTTATCAGGCAGTGATCAGTGACTGACAGGCGCTGATCAGGGGACTGTGCACGCACTGATCAGGTGGCTGATCAGGAACTGACCACCTGACCGCGCATGCAGTGATCACGTGGCTGGTCGTTCACTGATCACGTGTTTATCATACGGTGATCACGTGACTGAGAGGCGCTGATCACGTGACTGTGCCGTCAGTGATCACGTGGCTGAGCAGGCACTGATATCGTGACTGAGCATGCACTGATCATGTGCCGGGAGCCGGGGAGGCATTCCACTCTGGACAAAGGTCATGAGGAAGGAGGCTCGGCATACGCAAATGCGGGATCGAGCCTCAGGAGTCCACCCGGATATTCTCGAGCATCTCCCCCCAAAAAAACCGGAGTCTGCCTACTGTATTGCTTTGTGCTCTCACCTCTGATTTCACTGGGGGCTGTCCCCCACCACCATCTCGCTCTCTCTGTCAAAGAGTTAACTTACAGCTCCAATTCATAAAGTTCCTTGTCATTCTTCCCTTTAACTTCCAGCTGAGTCTCCATCTGGAGCGCGGAACCCACCACGCTTACTAATTATGCCTGGGCTGCTAAGACCCACTCGAGAAGGTGTCTAGGGTGAGGCACCTTTCGCTATTCGAGAGGGCGCCTGCGGCCTACGTAAGTGGTGCAAACTTCTTGTCTTGAAGTTTGATTGGTCTTCCGCGTAAACCAAGCTACTCAGTCTCTTTTCTCCACCGAATTTTCCTACTGAGCTCTCCTCATACTATTATTCTTGACATCTCTGATTAGCATATAAATAGTCGCCTAGGCCATCTCTCCTTCGAATACCCTGGATCAGTTGGGGCTGGTCCCCGGCAGGTGGCGACCGAACAGGGACCTCAGGAGGCAATACTCAAAGAGCTGAGCAGACACGAACCACGCAATCAGCAGGCAATAAGCATGGAGCTCAGCAGTGACGAATCATGCTGCTCAACTGGCAATAATCAAGCACGTGACCAGGCAGGAATCACGCAGCTCAGCTGGCAATTGTCAAGCAGATGAGCCGACAGGAATCACGCAGCTCAGCTGGCAATTGTCATGCAGATGAGCCGGCAGGAATCACGCAGCTCAGCAGGCCCTCACGATCACAGTGATCACGTGACTCTGCAGGCACTGATCACGTGGCTGATCAAGTCCAGATCACGTGACTGAGCATGCACTGATCACGTGGCTATCATGCACTGATGACGTGACTGCGCATGCACTGATGACGTGGCTGATCGGGCACTGATCACATGGCTCATCATGCACTGATCACGTGTTTATCAGGCAATGATCAGTGACTGACAGGCGCTGATCATGGGACTGTGCACGCACTGATCACGTGGCTATCATGCACTGATCACGTGACTGCGCATGCACTGATGACGTGGCTGTTCGGGCACTGATCACGTGTTTATCAGGCAGTGATCAGTGACTGACAGGCGCTGATCAGGGGACTGTGCACGCACTGATCAGGTGGCTGATCAGGAACTGACCACCTGACCGCGCATGCAGTGATCACGTGGCTGGTCGTTCACTGATCACGTGTTTATCATACGGTGATCACGTGACTGAGAGGCGCTGATCACGTGACTGTGCCGTCAGTGATCACGTGGCTGAGCAGGCACTGATATCGTGACTGAGCATGCACTGATCATGTGCCGGGAGCCGGGGAGGCATTCCACTCTGGACAAAGGTCATGAGGAAGGAGGCTCGGCATACGCAAATGCGGGATCGAGCCTCAGGAGTCCACCCGGATATTCTCGAGCATCTCCCCCCAAAAAAACCGGAGTCTGCCTACTGTATTGCTTTGTGCTCTCACCTCTGATTTCACTGGGGGCTGTCCCCCACCACCATCTCGCTCTCTCTGTCAAAGAGTTAACTTACAGCTCCAATTCATAAAGTTCCTTGTCATTCTTCCCTTTAACTTCCAGCTGAGTCTCCATCTGGAGCGCGGAACCCACCACGCTTACTAATTATGCCTGGGCTGCTAAGACCCACTCGAGAAGGTGTCTAGGGTGAGGCACCTTTCGCTATTCGAGAGGGCGCCTGCGGCCTACGTAAGTGGTGCAAACTTCTTGTCTTGAAGTTTGATTGGTCTTCCGCGTAAACCAAGCTACTCAGTCTCTTTTCTCCACCGAATTTTCCTACTGAGCTCTCCTCATACTATTATTCTTGACATCTCTGATTAGCATATAAATAGTCGCCTAGGCCATCTCTCCTTCGAATACCCTGGATCAGTTGGGGCTGGTCCCCGGCAGGTGGCGACCGAACAGGGACCTCAGGAGGCAATACTCAAAGAGCTGAGCAGACACGAACCACGCAATCAGCAGGCAATAAGCATGGAGCTCAGCAGTGACGAATCATGCTGCTCAACTGGCAATAATCAAGCACGTGACCAGGCAGGAATCACGCAGCTCAGCTGGCAATTGTCAAGCAGATGAGCCGACAGGAATCACGCAGCTCAGCTGGCAATTGTCATGCAGATGAGCCGGCAGGAATCACGCAGCTCAGCAGGCCCTGATCACGTGACTCTGCAGGCACTGATCACGTGGCTGATCAAGTCCAGATCACGTGACTGAGCATGCACTGATCACGTGGCTATCATGCACTGATGACGTGACTGCGCATGCACTGATGACGTGGCTGATCGGGCACTGATCACATGGCTCATCATGCACTGATCACGTGTTTATCAGGCAATGATCAGTGACTGACAGGCGCTGATCATGGGACTGTGCACGCACTGATCACGTGGCTATCATGCACTGATCACGTGACTGCGCATGCACTGATGACGTGGCTGTTCGGGCACTGATCACGTGTTTATCAGGCAGTGATCAGTGACTGACAGGCGCTGATCAGGGGACTGTGCACGCACTGATCAGGTGGCTGATCAGGAACTGACCACCTGACCGCGCATGCAGTGATCACGTGGCTGGTCGTTCACTGATCACGTGTTTATCATACGGTGATCACGTGACTGAGAGGCGCTGATCACGTGACTGTGCCGTCAGTGATCACGTGGCTGAGCAGGCACTGATATCGTGACTGAGCATGCACTGATCATGTGCCGGGAGCCGGGGAGGCATTCCACTCTGGACAAAGGTCATGAGGAAGGAGGCTCGGCATACGCAAATGCGGGATCGAGCCTCAGGAGTCCACCCGGATATTCTCGAGCATCTCCCCCCAAAAAAACCGGAGTCTGCCTACTGTATTGCTTTGTGCTCTCACCTCTGATTTCACTGGGGGCTGTCCCCCACCACCATCTCGCTCTCTCTGTCAAAGAGTTAACTTACAGCTCCAATTCATAAAGTTCCTTGTCATTCTTCCCTTTAACTTCCAGCTGAGTCTCCATCTGGAGCGCGGAACCCACCACGCTTACTAATTATGCCTGGGCTGCTAAGACCCACTCGAGAAGGTGTCTAGGGTGAGGCACCTTTCGCTATTCGAGAGGGCGCCTGCGGCCTACGTAAGTGGTGCAAACTTCTTGTCTTGAAGTTTGATTGGTCTTCCGCGTAAACCAAGCTACTCAGTCTCTTTTCTCCACCGAATTTTCCTACTGAGCTCTCCTCATACTATTATTCTTGACATCTCTGATTAGCATATAAATAGTCGCCTAGGCCATCTCTCCTTCGAATACCCTGGATCAGTTGGGGCTGGTCCCCGGCAGGTGGCGACCGAACAGGGACCTCAGGAGGCAATACTCAAAGAGCTGAGCAGACACGAACCACGCAATCAGCAGGCAATAAGCATGGAGCTCAGCAGTGACGAATCATGCTGCTCAACTGGCAATAATCAAGCACGTGACCAGGCAGGAATCACGCAGCTCAGCTGGCAATTGTCAAGCAGATGAGCCGACAGGAATCACGCAGCTCAGCTGGCAATTGTCATGCAGATGAGCCGGCAGGAATCACGCAGCTCAGCAGGCCCTGATCACGTGACTCTGCAGGCACTGATCACGTGGCTGATCAAGTCCAGATCACGTGACTGAGCATGCACTGATCACGTGGCTATCATGCACTGATGACGTGACTGCGCATGCACTGATGACGTGGCTGATCGGGCACTGATCACATGGCTCATCATGCACTGATCACGTGTTTATCAGGCAATGATCAGTGACTGACAGGCGCTGATCATGGGACTGTGCACGCACTGATCACGTGGCTATCATGCACTGATCACGTGACTGCGCATGCACTGATGACGTGGCTGTTCGGGCACTGATCACGTGTTTATCAGGCAGTGATCAGTGACTGACAGGCGCTGATCAGGGGACTGTGCACGCACTGATCAGGTGGCTGATCAGGAACTGACCACCTGACCGCGCATGCAGTGATCACGTGGCTGGTCGTTCACTGATCACGTGTTTATCATACGGTGATCACGTGACTGAGAGGCGCTGATCACGTGACTGTGCCGTCAGTGATCACGTGGCTGAGCAGGCACTGATATCGTGACTGAGCATGCACTGATCATGTGCCGGGAGCCGGGGAGGCATTCCACTCTGGACAAAGGTCATGAGGAAGGAGGCTCGGCATACGCAAATGCGGGATCGAGCCTCAGGAGTCCACCCGGATATTCTCGAGCATCTCCCCCCAAAAAAACCGGAGTCTGCCTACTGTATTGCTTTGTGCTCTCACCTCTGATTTCACTGGGGGCTGTCCCCCACCACCATCTCGCTCTCTCTGTCAAAGAGTTAACTTACAGCTCCAATTCATAAAGTTCCTTGTCATTCTTCCCTTTAACTTCCAGCTGAGTCTCCATCTGGAGCGCGGAACCCACCACGCTTACTAATTATGCCTGGGCTGCTAAGACCCACTCGAGAAGGTGTCTAGGGTGAGGCACCTTTCGCTATTCGAGAGGGCGCCTGCGGCCTACGTAAGTGGTGCAAACTTCTTGTCTTGAAGTTTGATTGGTCTTCCGCGTAAACCAAGCTACTCAGTCTCTTTTCTCCACCGAATTTTCCTACTGAGCTCTCCTCATACTATTATTCTTGACATCTCTGATTAGCATATAAATAGTCGCCTAGGCCATCTCTCCTTCGAATACCCTGGATCAGTTGGGGCTGGTCCCCGGCAGGTGGCGACCGAACAGGGACCTCAGGAGGCAATACTCAAAGAGCTGAGCAGACACGAACCACGCAATCAGCAGGCAATAAGCATGGAGCTCAGCAGTGACGAATCATGCTGCTCAACTGGCAATAATCAAGCACGTGACCAGGCAGGAATCACGCAGCTCAGCTGGCAATTGTCAAGCAGATGAGCCGACAGGAATCACGCAGCTCAGCTGGCAATTGTCATGCAGATGAGCCGGCAGGAATCACGCAGCTCAGCAGGCCCTGATCACGTGACTCTGCAGGCACTGATCACGTGGCTGATCAAGTCCAGATCACGTGACTGAGCATGCACTGATCACGTGGCTATCATGCACTGATGACGTGACTGCGCATGCACTGATGACGTGGCTGATCGGGCACTGATCACATGGCTCATCATGCACTGATCACGTGTTTATCAGGCAATGATCAGTGACTGACAGGCGCTGATCATGGGACTGTGCACGCACTGATCACGTGGCTATCATGCACTGATCACGTGACTGCGCATGCACTGATGACGTGGCTGTTCGGGCACTGATCACGTGTTTATCAGGCAGTGATCAGTGACTGACAGGCGCTGATCAGGGGACTGTGCACGCACTGATCAGGTGGCTGATCAGGAACTGACCACCTGACCGCGCATGCAGTGATCACGTGGCTGGTCGTTCACTGATCACGTGTTTATCATACGGTGATCACGTGACTGAGAGGCGCTGATCACGTGACTGTGCCGTCAGTGATCACGTGGCTGAGCAGGCACTGATATCGTGACTGAGCATGCACTGATCATGTGCCGGGAGCCGGGGAGGCATTCCACTCTGGACAAAGGTCATGAGGAAGGAGGCTCGGCATACGCAAATGCGGGATCGAGCCTCAGGAGTCCACCCGGATATTCTCGAGCATCTCCCCCCAAAAAAACCGGAGTCTGCCTACTGTATTGCTTTGTGCTCTCACCTCTGATTTCACTGGGGGCTGTCCCCCACCACCATCTCGCTCTCTCTGTCAAAGAGTTAACTTACAGCTCCAATTCATAAAGTTCCTTGTCATTCTTCCCTTTAACTTCCAGCTGAGTCTCCATCTGGAGCGCGGAACCCACCACGCTTACTAATTATGCCTGGGCTGCTAAGACCCACTCGAGAAGGTGTCTAGGGTGAGGCACCTTTCGCTATTCGAGAGGGCGCCTGCGGCCTACGTAAGTGGTGCAAACTTCTTGTCTTGAAGTTTGATTGGTCTTCCGCGTAAACCAAGCTACTCAGTCTCTTTTCTCCACCGAATTTTCCTACTGAGCTCTCCTCATACTATTATTCTTGACATCTCTGATTAGCATATAAATAGTCGCCTAGGCCATCTCTCCTTCGAATACCCTGGATCAGTTGGGGCTGGTCCCCGGCAGGTGGCGACCGAACAGGGACCTCAGGAGGCAATACTCAAAGAGCTGAGCAGACACGAACCACGCAATCAGCAGGCAATAAGCATGGAGCTCAGCAGTGACGAATCATGCTGCTCAACTGGCAATAATCAAGCACGTGACCAGGCAGGAATCACGCAGCTCAGCTGGCAATTGTCAAGCAGATGAGCCGACAGGAATCACGCAGCTCAGCTGGCAATTGTCATGCAGATGAGCCGGCAGGAATCACGCAGCTCAGCAGGCCCTGATCACGTGACTCTGCAGGCACTGATCACGTGGCTGATCAAGTCCAGATCACGTGACTGAGCATGCACTGATCACGTGGCTATCATGCACTGATGACGTGACTGCGCATGCACTGATGACGTGGCTGATCGGGCACTGATCACATGGCTCATCATGCACTGATCACGTGTTTATCAGGCAATGATCAGTGACTGACAGGCGCTGATCATGGGACTGTGCACGCACTGATCACGTGGCTATCATGCACTGATCACGTGACTGCGCATGCACTGATGACGTGGCTGTTCGGGCACTGATCACGTGTTTATCAGGCAGTGATCAGTGACTGACAGGCGCTGATCAGGGGACTGTGCACGCACTGATCAGGTGGCTGATCAGGAACTGACCACCTGACCGCGCATGCAGTGATCACGTGGCTGGTCGTTCACTGATCACGTGTTTATCATACGGTGATCACGTGACTGAGAGGCGCTGATCACGTGACTGTGCCGTCAGTGATCACGTGGCTGAGCAGGCACTGATATCGTGACTGAGCATGCACTGATCATGTGCCGGGAGCCGGGGAGGCATTCCACTCTGGACAAAGGTCATGAGGAAGGAGGCTCGGCATACGCAAATGCGGGATCGAGCCTCAGGAGTCCACCCGGATATTCTCGAGCATCTCCCCCCAAAAAAACCGGAGTCTGCCTACTGTATTGCTTTGTGCTCTCACCTCTGATTTCACTGGGGGCTGTCCCCCACCACCATCTCGCTCTCTCTGTCAAAGAGTTAACTTACAGCTCCAATTCATAAAGTTCCTTGTCATTCTTCCCTTTAACTTCCAGCTGAGTCTCCATCTGGAGCGCGGAACCCACCACGCTTACTAATTATGCCTGGGCTGCTAAGACCCACTCGAGAAGGTGTCTAGGGTGAGGCACCTTTCGCTATTCGAGAGGGCGCCTGCGGCCTACGTAAGTGGTGCAAACTTCTTGTCTTGAAGTTTGATTGGTCTTCCGCGTAAACCAAGCTACTCAGTCTCTTTTCTCCACCGAATTTTCCTACTGAGCTCTCCTCATACTATTATTCTTGACATCTCTGATTAGCATATAAATAGTCGCCTAGGCCATCTCTCCTTCGAATACCCTGGATCAGTTGGGGCTGGTCCCCGGCAGGTGGCGACCGAACAGGGACCTCAGGAGGCAATACTCAAAGAGCTGAGCAGACACGAACCACGCAATCAGCAGGCAATAAGCATGGAGCTCAGCAGTGACGAATCATGCTGCTCAACTGGCAATAATCAAGCACGTGACCAGGCAGGAATCACGCAGCTCAGCTGGCAATTGTCAAGCAGATGAGCCGACAGGAATCACGCAGCTCAGCTGGCAATTGTCATGCAGATGAGCCGGCAGGAATCACGCAGCTCAGCAGGCCCTGATCACGTGACTCTGCAGGCACTGATCACGTGGCTGATCAAGTCCAGATCACGTGACTGAGCATGCACTGATCACGTGGCTATCATGCACTGATGACGTGACTGCGCATGCACTGATGACGTGGCTGATCGGGCACTGATCACATGGCTCATCATGCACTGATCACGTGTTTATCAGGCAATGATCAGTGACTGACAGGCGCTGATCATGGGACTGTGCACGCACTGATCACGTGGCTATCATGCACTGATCACGTGACTGCGCATGCACTGATGACGTGGCTGTTCGGGCACTGATCACGTGTTTATCAGGCAGTGATCAGTGACTGACAGGCGCTGATCAGGGGACTGTGCACGCACTGATCAGGTGGCTGATCAGGAACTGACCACCTGACCGCGCATGCAGTGATCACGTGGCTGGTCGTTCACTGATCACGTGTTTATCATACGGTGATCACGTGACTGAGAGGCGCTGATCACGTGACTGTGCCGTCAGTGATCACGTGGCTGAGCAGGCACTGATATCGTGACTGAGCATGCACTGATCATGTGCCGGGAGCCGGGGAGGCATTCCACTCTGGACAAAGGTCATGAGGAAGGAGGCTCGGCATACGCAAATGCGGGATCGAGCCTCAGGAGTCCACCCGGATATTCTCGAGCATCTCCCCCCAAAAAAACCGGAGTCTGCCTACTGTATTGCTTTGTGCTCTCACCTCTGATTTCACTGGGGGCTGTCCCCCACCACCATCTCGCTCTCTCTGTCAAAGAGTTAACTTACAGCTCCAATTCATAAAGTTCCTTGTCATTCTTCCCTTTAACTTCCAGCTGAGTCTCCATCTGGAGCGCGGAACCCACCACGCTTACTAATTATGCCTGGGCTGCTAAGACCCACTCGAGAAGGTGTCTAGGGTGAGGCACCTTTCGCTATTCGAGAGGGCGCCTGCGGCCTACGTAAGTGGTGCAAACTTCTTGTCTTGAAGTTTGATTGGTCTTCCGCGTAAACCAAGCTACTCAGTCTCTTTTCTCCACCGAATTTTCCTACTGAGCTCTCCTCATACTATTATTCTTGACATCTCTGATTAGCATATAAATAGTCGCCTAGGCCATCTCTCCTTCGAATACCCTGGATCAGTTGGGGCTGGTCCCCGGCAGGTGGCGACCGAACAGGGACCTCAGGAGGCAATACTCAAAGAGCTGAGCAGACACGAACCACGCAATCAGCAGGCAATAAGCATGGAGCTCAGCAGTGACGAATCATGCTGCTCAACTGGCAATAATCAAGCACGTGACCAGGCAGGAATCACGCAGCTCAGCTGGCAATTGTCAAGCAGATGAGCCGACAGGAATCACGCAGC
Organism: Bos javanicus; assembly: GCF_032452875.1. Taxonomy (NCBI): domain Eukaryota; kingdom Metazoa; phylum Chordata; class Mammalia; order Artiodactyla; family Bovidae; genus Bos; species Bos javanicus. The sequence goes on from NW_026893844.1 coordinate 232,193, forward strand.
TCAGCTGGCAATTGTCATGCAGATGAGCCGGCAGGAATCACGCAGCTCAGCAGGCCCTGATCACGTGACTCTGCAGGCACTGATCACGTGGCTGATCAAGTCCAGATCACGTGACTGAGCATGCACTGATCACGTGGCTATCATGCACTGATGACGTGACTGCGCATGCACTGATGACGTGGCTGATCGGGCACTGATCACATGGCTCATCATGCACTGATCACGTGTTTATCAGGCAATGATCAGTGACTGACAGGCGCTGATCATGGGACTGTGCACGCACTGATCACGTGGCTATCATGCACTGATCACGTGACTGCGCATGCACTGATGACGTGGCTGTTCGGGCACTGATCACGTGTTTATCAGGCAGTGATCAGTGACTGACAGGCGCTGATCAGGGGACTGTGCACGCACTGATCAGGTGGCTGATCAGGAACTGACCACCTGACCGCGCATGCAGTGATCACGTGGCTGGTCGTTCACTGATCACGTGTTTATCATACGGTGATCACGTGACTGAGAGGCGCTGATCACGTGACTGTGCCGTCAGTGATCACGTGGCTGAGCAGGCACTGATATCGTGACTGAGCATGCACTGATCATGTGCCGGGAGCCGGGGAGGCATTCCACTCTGGACAAAGGTCATGAGGAAGGAGGCTCGGCATACGCAAATGCGGGATCGAGCCTCAGGAGTCCACCCGGATATTCTCGAGCATCTCCCCCCAAAAAAACCGGAGTCTGCCTACTGTATTGCTTTGTGCTCTCACCTCTGATTTCACTGGGGGCTGTCCCCCACCACCATCTCGCTCTCTCTGTCAAAGAGTTAACTTACAGCTCCAATTCATAAAGTTCCTTGTCATTCTTCCCTTTAACTTCCAGCTGAGTCTCCATCTGGAGCGCGGAACCCACCACGCTTACTAATTATGCCTGGGCTGCTAAGACCCACTCGAGAAGGTGTCTAGGGTGAGGCACCTTTCGCTATTCGAGAGGGCGCCTGCGGCCTACGTAAGTGGTGCAAACTTCTTGTCTTGAAGTTTGATTGGTCTTCCGCGTAAACCAAGCTACTCAGTCTCTTTTCTCCACCGAATTTTCCTACTGAGCTCTCCTCATACTATTATTCTTGACATCTCTGATTAGCATATAAATAGTCGCCTAGGCCATCTCTCCTTCGAATACCCTGGATCAGTTGGGGCTGGTCCCCGGCAGGTGGCGACCGAACAGGGACCTCAGGAGGCAATACTCAAAGAGCTGAGCAGACACGAACCACGCAATCAGCAGGCAATAAGCATGGAGCTCAGCAGTGACGAATCATGCTGCTCAACTGGCAATAATCAAGCACGTGACCAGGCAGGAATCACGCAGCTCAGCTGGCAATTGTCAAGCAGATGAGCCGACAGGAATCACGCAGCTCAGCTGGCAATTGTCATGCAGATGAGCCGGCAGGAATCACGCAGCTCAGCAGGCCCTGATCACGTGACTCTGCAGGCACTGATCACGTGGCTGATCAAGTCCAGATCACGTGACTGAGCATGCACTGATCACGTGGCTATCATGCACTGATGACGTGACTGCGCATGCACTGATGACGTGGCTGATCGGGCACTGATCACATGGCTCATCATGCACTGATCACGTGTTTATCAGGCAATGATCAGTGACTGACAGGCGCTGATCATGGGACTGTGCACGCACTGATCACGTGGCTATCATGCACTGATCACGTGACTGCGCATGCACTGATGACGTGGCTGTTCGGGCACTGATCACGTGTTTATCAGGCAGTGATCAGTGACTGACAGGCGCTGATCAGGGGACTGTGCACGCACTGATCAGGTGGCTGATCAGGAACTGACCACCTGACCGCGCATGCAGTGATCACGTGGCTGGTCGTTCACTGATCACGTGTTTATCATACGGTGATCACGTGACTGAGAGGCGCTGATCACGTGACTGTGCCGTCAGTGATCACGTGGCTGAGCAGGCACTGATATCGTGACTGAGCATGCACTGATCATGTGCCGGGAGCCGGGGAGGCATTCCACTCTGGACAAAGGTCATGAGGAAGGAGGCTCGGCATACGCAAATGCGGGATCGAGCCTCAGGAGTCCACCCGGATATTCTCGAGCATCTCCCCCCAAAAAAACCGGAGTCTGCCTACTGTATTGCTTTGTGCTCTCACCTCTGATTTCACTGGGGGCTGTCCCCCACCACCATCTCGCTCTCTCTGTCAAAGAGTTAACTTACAGCTCCAATTCATAAAGTTCCTTGTCATTCTTCCCTTTAACTTCCAGCTGAGTCTCCATCTGGAGCGCGGAACCCACCACGCTTACTAATTATGCCTGGGCTGCTAAGACCCACTCGAGAAGGTGTCTAGGGTGAGGCACCTTTCGCTATTCGAGAGGGCGCCTGCGGCCTACGTAAGTGGTGCAAACTTCTTGTCTTGAAGTTTGATTGGTCTTCCGCGTAAACCAAGCTACTCAGTCTCTTTTCTCCACCGAATTTTCCTACTGAGCTCTCCTCATACTATTATTCTTGACATCTCTGATTAGCATATAAATAGTCGCCTAGGCCATCTCTCCTTCGAATACCCTGGATCAGTTGGGGCTGGTCCCCGGCAGGTGGCGACCGAACAGGGACCTCAGGAGGCAATACTCAAAGAGCTGAGCAGACACGAACCACGCAATCAGCAGGCAATAAGCATGGAGCTCAGCAGTGACGAATCATGCTGCTCAACTGGCAATAATCAAGCACGTGACCAGGCAGGAATCACGCAGCTCAGCTGGCAATTGTCAAGCAGATGAGCCGACAGGAATCACGCAGCTCAGCTGGCAATTGTCATGCAGATGAGCCGGCAGGAATCACGCAGCTCAGCAGGCCCTGATCACGTGACTCTGCAGGCACTGATCACGTGGCTGATCAAGTCCAGATCACGTGACTGAGCATGCACTGATCACGTGGCTATCATGCACTGATGACGTGACTGCGCATGCACTGATGACGTGGCTGATCGGGCACTGATCACATGGCTCATCATGCACTGATCACGTGTTTATCAGGCAATGATCAGTGACTGACAGGCGCTGATCATGGGACTGTGCACGCACTGATCACGTGGCTATCATGCACTGATCACGTGACTGCGCATGCACTGATGACGTGGCTGTTCGGGCACTGATCACGTGTTTATCAGGCAGTGATCAGTGACTGACAGGCGCTGATCAGGGGACTGTGCACGCACTGATCAGGTGGCTGATCAGGAACTGACCACCTGACCGCGCATGCAGTGATCACGTGGCTGGTCGTTCACTGATCACGTGTTTATCATACGGTGATCACGTGACTGAGAGGCGCTGATCACGTGACTGTGCCGTCAGTGATCACGTGGCTGAGCAGGCACTGATATCGTGACTGAGCATGCACTGATCATGTGCCGGGAGCCGGGGAGGCATTCCACTCTGGACAAAGGTCATGAGGAAGGAGGCTCGGCATACGCAAATGCGGGATCGAGCCTCAGGAGTCCACCCGGATATTCTCGAGCATCTCCCCCCAAAAAAACCGGAGTCTGCCTACTGTATTGCTTTGTGCTCTCACCTCTGATTTCACTGGGGGCTGTCCCCCACCACCATCTCGCTCTCTCTGTCAAAGAGTTAACTTACAGCTCCAATTCATAAAGTTCCTTGTCATTCTTCCCTTTAACTTCCAGCTGAGTCTCCATCTGGAGCGCGGAACCCACCACGCTTACTAATTATGCCTGGGCTGCTAAGACCCACTCGAGAAGGTGTCTAGGGTGAGGCACCTTTCGCTATTCGAGAGGGCGCCTGCGGCCTACGTAAGTGGTGCAAACTTCTTGTCTTGAAGTTTGATTGGTCTTCCGCGTAAACCAAGCTACTCAGTCTCTTTTCTCCACCGAATTTTCCTACTGAGCTCTCCTCATACTATTATTCTTGACATCTCTGATTAGCATATAAATAGTCGCCTAGGCCATCTCTCCTTCGAATACCCTGGATCAGTTGGGGCTGGTCCCCGGCAGGTGGCGACCGAACAGGGACCTCAGGAGGCAATACTCAAAGAGCTGAGCAGACACGAACCACGCAATCAGCAGGCAATAAGCATGGAGCTCAGCAGTGACGAATCATGCTGCTCAACTGGCAATAATCAAGCACGTGACCAGGCAGGAATCACGCAGCTCAGCTGGCAATTGTCAAGCAGATGAGCCGACAGGAATCACGCAGCTCAGCTGGCAATTGTCATGCAGATGAGCCGGCAGGAATCACGCAGCTCAGCAGGCCCTGATCACGTGACTCTGCAGGCACTGATCACGTGGCTGATCAAGTCCAGATCACGTGACTGAGCATGCACTGATCACGTGGCTATCATGCACTGATGACGTGACTGCGCATGCACTGATGACGTGGCTGATCGGGCACTGATCACATGGCTCATCATGCACTGATCACGTGTTTATCAGGCAATGATCAGTGACTGACAGGCGCTGATCATGGGACTGTGCACGCACTGATCACGTGGCTATCATGCACTGATCACGTGACTGCGCATGCACTGATGACGTGGCTGTTCGGGCACTGATCACGTGTTTATCAGGCAGTGATCAGTGACTGACAGGCGCTGATCAGGGGACTGTGCACGCACTGATCAGGTGGCTGATCAGGAACTGACCACCTGACCGCGCATGCAGTGATCACGTGGCTGGTCGTTCACTGATCACGTGTTTATCATACGGTGATCACGTGACTGAGAGGCGCTGATCACGTGACTGTGCCGTCAGTGATCACGTGGCTGAGCAGGCACTGATATCGTGACTGAGCATGCACTGATCATGTGCCGGGAGCCGGGGAGGCATTCCACTCTGGACAAAGGTCATGAGGAAGGAGGCTCGGCATACGCAAATGCGGGATCGAGCCTCAGGAGTCCACCCGGATATTCTCGAGCATCTCCCCCCAAAAAAACCGGAGTCTGCCTACTGTATTGCTTTGTGCTCTCACCTCTGATTTCACTGGGGGCTGTCCCCCACCACCATCTCGCTCTCTCTGTCAAAGAGTTAACTTACAGCTCCAATTCATAAAGTTCCTTGTCATTCTTCCCTTTAACTTCCAGCTGAGTCTCCATCTGGAGCGCGGAACCCACCACGCTTACTAATTATGCCTGGGCTGCTAAGACCCACTCGAGAAGGTGTCTAGGGTGAGGCACCTTTCGCTATTCGAGAGGGCGCCTGCGGCCTACGTAAGTGGTGCAAACTTCTTGTCTTGAAGTTTGATTGGTCTTCCGCGTAAACCAAGCTACTCAGTCTCTTTTCTCCACCGAATTTTCCTACTGAGCTCTCCTCATACTATTATTCTTGACATCTCTGATTAGCATATAAATAGTCGCCTAGGCCATCTCTCCTTCGAATACCCTGGATCAGTTGGGGCTGGTCCCCGGCAGGTGGCGACCGAACAGGGACCTCAGGAGGCAATACTCAAAGAGCTGAGCAGACACGAACCACGCAATCAGCAGGCAATAAGCATGGAGCTCAGCAGTGACGAATCATGCTGCTCAACTGGCAATAATCAAGCACGTGACCAGGCAGGAATCACGCAGCTCAGCTGGCAATTGTCAAGCAGATGAGCCGACAGGAATCACGCAGCTCAGCTGGCAATTGTCATGCAGATGAGCCGGCAGGAATCACGCAGCTCAGCAGGCCCTGATCACGTGACTCTGCAGGCACTGATCACGTGGCTGATCAAGTCCAGATCACGTGACTGAGCATGCACTGATCACGTGGCTATCATGCACTGATGACGTGACTGCGCATGCACTGATGACGTGGCTGATCGGGCACTGATCACATGGCTCATCATGCACTGATCACGTGTTTATCAGGCAATGATCAGTGACTGACAGGCGCTGATCATGGGACTGTGCACGCACTGATCACGTGGCTATCATGCACTGATCACGTGACTGCGCATGCACTGATGACGTGGCTGTTCGGGCACTGATCACGTGTTTATCAGGCAGTGATCAGTGACTGACAGGCGCTGATCAGGGGACTGTGCACGCACTGATCAGGTGGCTGATCAGGAACTGACCACCTGACCGCGCATGCAGTGATCACGTGGCTGGTCGTTCACTGATCACGTGTTTATCATACGGTGATCACGTGACTGAGAGGCGCTGATCACGTGACTGTGCCGTCAGTGATCACGTGGCTGAGCAGGCACTGATATCGTGACTGAGCATGCACTGATCATGTGCCGGGAGCCGGGGAGGCATTCCACTCTGGACAAAGGTCATGAGGAAGGAGGCTCGGCATACGCAAATGCGGGATCGAGCCTCAGGAGTCCACCCGGATATTCTCGAGCATCTCCCCCCAAAAAAACCGGAGTCTGCCTACTGTATTGCTTTGTGCTCTCACCTCTGATTTCACTGGGGGCTGTCCCCCACCACCATCTCGCTCTCTCTGTCAAAGAGTTAACTTACAGCTCCAATTCATAAAGTTCCTTGTCATTCTTCCCTTTAACTTCCAGCTGAGTCTCCATCTGGAGCGCGGAACCCACCACGCTTACTAATTATGCCTGGGCTGCTAAGACCCACTCGAGAAGGTGTCTAGGGTGAGGCACCTTTCGCTATTCGAGAGGGCGCCTGCGGCCTACGTAAGTGGTGCAAACTTCTTGTCTTGAAGTTTGATTGGTCTTCCGCGTAAACCAAGCTACTCAGTCTCTTTTCTCCACCGAATTTTCCTACTGAGCTCTCCTCATACTATTATTCTTGACATCTCTGATTAGCATATAAATAGTCGCCTAGGCCATCTCTCCTTCGAATACCCTGGATCAGTTGGGGCTGGTCCCCGGCAGGTGGCGACCGAACAGGGACCTCAGGAGGCAATACTCAAAGAGCTGAGCAGACACGAACCACGCAATCAGCAGGCAATAAGCATGGAGCTCAGCAGTGACGAATCATGCTGCTCAACTGGCAATAATCAAGCACGTGACCAGGCAGGAATCACGCAGCTCAGCTGGCAATTGTCAAGCAGATGAGCCGACAGGAATCACGCAGCTCAGCTGGCAATTGTCATGCAGATGAGCCGGCAGGAATCACGCAGCTCAGCAGGCCCTGATCACGTGATCTCTGCAGGCACTGATCACGTGGCTGATCAAGTCCAGATCACGTGACTGAGCATGCACTGATCACGTGGCTATCATGCACTGATGACGTGACTGCGCATGCACTGATGACGTGGCTGATCGGGCACTGATCACATGGCTCATCATGCACTGATCACGTGTTTATCAGGCAATGATCAGTGACTGACAGGCGCTGATCATGGGACTGTGCACGCACTGATCACGTGGCTATCATGCACTGATCACGTGACTGCGCATGCACTGATGACGTGGCTGTTCGGGCACTGATCACGTGTTTATCAGGCAGTGATCAGTGACTGACAGGCGCTGATCAGGGGACTGTGCACGCACTGATCAGGTGGCTGATCAGGAACTGACCACCTGACCGCGCATGCAGTGATCACGTGGCTGGTCGTTCACTGATCACGTGTTTATCATACGGTGATCACGTGACTGAGAGGCGCTGATCACGTGACTGTGCCGTCAGTGATCACGTGGCTGAGCAGGCACTGATATCGTGACTGAGCATGCACTGATCATGTGCCGGGAGCCGGGGAGGCATTCCACTCTGGACAAAGGTCATGAGGAAGGAGGCTCGGCATACGCAAATGCGGGATCGAGCCTCAGGAGTCCACCCGGATATTCTCGAGCATCTCCCCCCAAAAAAACCGGAGTCTGCCTACTGTATTGCTTTGTGCTCTCACCTCTGATTTCACTGGGGGCTGTCCCCCACCACCATCTCGCTCTCTCTGTCAAAGAGTTAACTTACAGCTCCAATTCATAAAGTTCCTTGTCATTCTTCCCTTTAACTTCCAGCTGAGTCTCCATCTGGAGCGCGGAACCCACCACGCTTACTAATTATGCCTGGGCTGCTAAGACCCACTCGAGAAGGTGTCTAGGGTGAGGCACCTTTCGCTATTCGAGAGGGCGCCTGCGGCCTACGTAAGTGGTGCAAACTTCTTGTCTTGAAGTTTGATTGGTCTTCCGCGTAAACCAAGCTACTCAGTCTCTTTTCTCCACCGAATTTTCCTACTGAGCTCTCCTCATACTATTATTCTTGACATCTCTGATTAGCATATAAATAGTCGCCTAGGCCATCTCTCCTTCGAATACCCTGGATCAGTTGGGGCTGGTCCCCGGCAGGTGGCGACCGAACAGGGACCTCAGGAGGCAATACTCAAAGAGCTGAGCAGACACGAACCACGCAATCAGCAGGCAATAAGCATGGAGCTCAGCAGTGACGAATCATGCTGCTCAACTGGCAATAATCAAGCACGTGACCAGGCAGGAATCACGCAGCTCAGCTGGCAATTGTCAAGCAGATGAGCCGACAGGAATCACGCAGCTCAGCTGGCAATTGTCATGCAGATGAGCCGGCAGGAATCACGCAGCTCAGCAGGCCCTGATCACGTGACTCTGCAGGCACTGATCACGTGGCTGATCAAGTCCAGATCACGTGACTGAGCATGCACTGATCACGTGGCTATCATGCACTGATGACGTGACTGCGCATGCACTGATGACGTGGCTGATCGGGCACTGATCACATGGCTCATCATGCACTGATCACGTGTTTATCAGGCAATGATCAGTGACTGACAGGCGCTGATCATGGGACTGTGCACGCACTGATCACGTGGCTATCATGCACTGATCACGTGACTGCGCATGCACTGATGACGTGGCTGTTCGGGCACTGATCACGTGTTTATCAGGCAGTGATCAGTGACTGACAGGCGCTGATCAGGGGACTGTGCACGCACTGATCAGGTGGCTGATCAGGAACTGACCACCTGACCGCGCATGCAGTGATCACGTGGCTGGTCGTTCACTGATCACGTGTTTATCATACGGTGATCACGTGACTGAGAGGCGCTGATCACGTGACTGTGCCGTCAGTGATCACGTGGCTGAGCAGGCACTGATATCGTGACTGAGCATGCACTGATCATGTGCCGGGAGCCGGGGAGGCATTCCACTCTGGACAAAGGTCATGAGGAAGGAGGCTCGGCATACGCAAATGCGGGATCGAGCCTCAGGAGTCCACCCGGATATTCTCGAGCATCTCCCCCCAAAAAAACCGGAGTCTGCCTACTGTATTGCTTTGTGCTCTCACCTCTGATTTCACTGGGGGCTGTCCCCCACCACCATCTCGCTCTCTCTGTCAAAGAGTTAACTTACAGCTCCAATTCATAAAGTTCCTTGTCATTCTTCCCTTTAACTTCCAGCTGAGTCTCCATCTGGAGCGCGGAACCCACCACGCTTACTAATTATGCCTGGGCTGCTAAGACCCACTCGAGAAGGTGTCTAGGGTGAGGCACCTTTCGCTATTCGAGAGGGCGCCTGCGGCCTACGTAAGTGGTGCAAACTTCTTGTCTTGAAGTTTGATTGGTCTTCCGCGTAAACCAAGCTACTCAGTCTCTTTTCTCCACCGAATTTTCCTACTGAGCTCTCCTCATACTATTATTCTTGACATCTCTGATTAGCATATAAATAGTCGCCTAGGCCATCTCTCCTTCGAATACCCTGGATCAGTTGGGGCTGGTCCCCGGCAGGTGGCGACCGAACAGGGACCTCAGGAGGCAATACTCAAAGAGCTGAGCAGACACGAACCACGCAATCAGCAGGCAATAAGCATGGAGCTCAGCAGTGACGAATCATGCTGCTCAACTGGCAATAATCAAGCACGTGACCAGGCAGGAATCACGCAGCTCAGCTGGCAATTGTCAAGCAGATGAGCCGACAGGAATCACGCAGCTCAGCTGGCAATTGTCATGCAGATGCAGCCGGCAGGAATCACGCAGCTCAGCAGGCCCTGATCACGTGACTCTGCAGGCACTGATCACGTGGCTGATCAAGTCCAGATCACGTGACTGAGCATGCACTGATCACGTGGCTATCATGCACTGATGACGTGACTGCGCATGCACTGATGACGTGGCTGATCGGGCACTGATCACATGGCTCATCATGCACTGATCACGTGTTTATCAGGCAATGATCAGTGACTGACAGGCGCTGATCATGGGACTGTGCACGCACTGATCACGTGGCTATCATGCACTGATCACGTGACTGCGCATGCACTGATGACGTGGCTGTTCGGGCACTGATCACGTGTTTATCAGGCAGTGATCAGTGACTGACAGGCGCTGATCAGGGGACTGTGCACGCACTGATCAGGTGGCTGATCAGGAACTGACCACCTGACCGCGCATGCAGTGATCACGTGGCTGGTCGTTCACTGATCACGTGTTTATCATACGGTGATCACGTGACTGAGAGGCGCTGATCACGTGACTGTGCCGTCAGTGATCACGTGGCTGAGCAGGCACTGATATCGTGACTGAGCATGCACTGATCATGTGCCGGGAGCCGGGGAGGCATTCCACTCTGGACAAAGGTCATGAGGAAGGAGGCTCGGCATACGCAAATGCGGGATCGAGCCTCAGGAGTCCACCCGGATATTCTCGAGCATCTCCCCCCAAAAAAACCGGAGTCTGCCTACTGTATTGCTTTGTGCTCTCACCTCTGATTTCACTGGGGGCTGTCCCCCACCACCATCTCGCTCTCTCTGTCAAAGAGTTAACTTACAGCTCCAATTCATAAAGTTCCTTGTCATTCTTCCCTTTAACTTCCAGCTGAGTCTCCATCTGGAGCGCGGAACCCACCACGCTTACTAATTATGCCTGGGCTGCTAAGACCCACTCGAGAAGGTGTCTAGGGTGAGGCACCTTTCGCTATTCGAGAGGGCGCCTGCGGCCTACGTAAGTGGTGCAAACTTCTTGTCTTGAAGTTTGATTGGTCTTCCGCGTAAACCAAGCTACTCAGTCTCTTTTCTCCACCGAATTTTCCTACTGAGCTCTCCTCATACTATTATTCTTGACATCTCTGATTAGCATATAAATAGTCGCCTAGGCCATCTCTCCTTCGAATACCCTGGATCAGTTGGGGCTGGTCCCCGGCAGGTGGCGACCGAACAGGGACCTCAGGAGGCAATACTCAAAGAGCTGAGCAGACACGAACCACGCAATCAGCAGGCAATAAGCATGGAGCTCAGCAGTGACGAATCATGCTGCTCAACTGGCAATAATCAAGCACGTGACCAGGCAGGAATCACGCAGCTCAGCTGGCAATTGTCAAGCAGATGAGCCGACAGGAATCACGCAGCTCAGCTGGCAATTGTCATGCAGATGAGCCGGCAGGAATCACGCAGCTCAGCAGGCCCTGATCACGTGACTCTGCAGGCACTGATCACGTGGCTGATCAAGTCCAGATCACGTGACTGAGCATGCACTGATCACGTGGCTATCATGCACTGATGACGTGACTGCGCATGCACTGATGACGTGGCTGATCGGGCACTGATCACATGGCTCATCATGCACTGATCACGTGTTTATCAGGCAATGATCAGTGACTGACAGGCGCTGATCATGGGACTGTGCACGCACTGATCACGTGGCTATCATGCACTGATCACGTGACTGCGCATGCACTGATGACGTGGCTGTTCGGGCACTGATCACGTGTTTATCAGGCAGTGATCAGTGACTGACAGGCGCTGATCAGGGGACTGTGCACGCACTGATCAGGTGGCTGATCAGGAACTGACCACCTGACCGCGCATGCAGTGATCACGTGGCTGGTCGTTCACTGATCACGTGTTTATCATACGGTGATCACGTGACTGAGAGGCGCTGATCACGTGACTGTGCCGTCAGTGATCACGTGGCTGAGCAGGCACTGATATCGTGACTGAGCATGCACTGATCATGTGCCGGGAGCCGGGGAGGCATTCCACTCTGGACAAAGGTCATGAGGAAGGAGGCTCGGCATACGCAAATGCGGGATCGAGCCTCAGGAGTCCACCCGGATATTCTCGAGCATCTCCCCCCAAAAAAACCGGAGTCTGCCTACTGTATTGCTTTGTGCTCTCACCTCTGATTTCACTGGGGGCTGTCCCCCACCACCATCTCGCTCTCTCTGTCAAAGAGTTAACTTACAGCTCCAATTCATAAAGTTCCTTGTCATTCTTCCCTTTAACTTCCAGCTGAGTCTCCATCTGGAGCGCGGAACCCACCACGCTTACTAATTATGCCTGGGCTGCTAAGACCCACTCGAGAAGGTGTCTAGGGTGAGGCACCTTTCGCTATTCGAGAGGGCGCCTGCGGCCTACGTAAGTGGTGCAAACTTCTTGTCTTGAAGTTTGATTGGTCTTCCGCGTAAACCAAGCTACTCAGTCTCTTTTCTCCACCGAATTTTCCTACTGAGCTCTCCTCATACTATTATTCTTGACATCTCTGATTAGCATATAAATAGTCGCCTAGGCCATCTCTCCTTCGAATACCCTGGATCAGTTGGGGCTGGTCCCCGGCAGGTGGCGACCGAACAGGGACCTCAGGAGGCAATACTCAAAGAGCTGAGCAGACACGAACCACGCAATCAGCAGGCAATAAGCATGGAGCTCAGCAGTGACGAATCATGCTGCTCAACTGGCAATAATCAAGCACGTGACCAGGCAGGAATCACGCAGCTCAGCTGGCAATTGTCAAGCAGATGAGCCGACAGGAATCACGCAGCTCAGCTGGCAATTGTCATGCAGATGAGCCGGCAGGAATCACGCAGCTCAGCAGGCCCTGATCACGTGACTCTGCAGGCACTGATCACGTGGCTGATCAAGTCCAGATCACGTGACTGAGCATGCACTGATCACGTGGCTATCATGCACTGATGACGTGACTGCGCATGCACTGATGACGTGGCTGATCGGGCACTGATCACATGGCTCATCATGCACTGATCACGTGTTTATCAGGCAATGATCAGTGACTGACAGGCGCTGATCATGGGACTGTGCACGCACTGATCACGTGGCTATCATGCACTGATCACGTGACTGCGCATGCACTGATGACGTGGCTGTTCGGGCACTGATCACGTGTTTATCAGGCAGTGATCAGTGACTGACAGGCGCTGATCAGGGGACTGTGCACGCACTGATCAGGTGGCTGATCAGGAACTGACCACCTGACCGCGCATGCAGTGATCACGTGGCTGGTCGTTCACTGATCACGTGTTTATCATACGGTGATCACGTGACTGAGAGGCGCTGATCACGTGACTGTGCCGTCAGTGATCACGTGGCTGAGCAGGCACTGATATCGTGACTGAGCATGCACTGATCATGTGCCGGGAGCCGGGGAGGCATTCCACTCTGGACAAAGGTCATGAGGAAGGAGGCTCGGCATACGCAAATGCGGGATCGAGCCTCAGGAGTCCACCCGGATATTCTCGAGCATCTCCCCCCAAAAAAACCGGAGTCTGCCTACTGTATTGCTTTGTGCTCTCACCTCTGATTTCACTGGGGGCTGTCCCCCACCACCATCTCGCTCTCTCTGTCAAAGAGTTAACTTACAGCTCCAATTCATAAAGTTCCTTGTCATTCTTCCCTTTAACTTCCAGCTGAGTCTCCATCTGGAGCGCGGAACCCACCACGCTTACTAATTATGCCTGGGCTGCTAAGACCCACTCGAGAAGGTGTCTAGGGTGAGGCACCTTTCGCTATTCGAGAGGGCGCCTGCGGCCTACGTAAGTGGTGCAAACTTCTTGTCTTGAAGTTTGATTGGTCTTCCGCGTAAACCAAGCTACTCAGTCTCTTTTCTCCACCGAATTTTCCTACTGAGCTCTCCTCATACTATTATTCTTGACATCTCTGATTAGCATATAAATAGTCGCCTAGGCCATCTCTCCTTCGAATACCCTGGATCAGTTGGGGCTGGTCCCCGGCAGGTGGCGACCGAACAGGGACCTCAGGAGGCAATACTCAAAGAGCTGAGCAGACACGAACCACGCAATCAGCAGGCAATAAGCATGGAGCTCAGCAGTGACGAATCATGCTGCTCAACTGGCAATAATCAAGCACGTGACCAGGCAGGAATCACGCAGCTCAGCTGGCAATTGTCAAGCAGATGAGCCGACAGGAATCACGCAGCTCAGCTGGCAATTGTCATGCAGATGAGCCGGCAGGAATCACGCAGCTCAGCAGGCCCTGATCACGTGACTCTGCAGGCACTGATCACGTGGCTGATCAAGTCCAGATCACGTGACTGAGCATGCACTGATCACGTGGCTATCATGCACTGATGACGTGACTGCGCATGCACTGATGACGTGGCTGATCGGGCACTGATCACATGGCTCATCATGCACTGATCACGTGTTTATCAGGCAATGATCAGTGACTGACAGGCGCTGATCATGGGACTGTGCACGCACTGATCACGTGGCTATCATGCACTGATCACGTGACTGCGCATGCACTGATGACGTGGCTGTTCGGGCACTGATCACGTGTTTATCAGGCAGTGATCAGTGACTGACAGGCGCTGATCAGGGGACTGTGCACGCACTGATCAGGTGGCTGATCAGGAACTGACCACCTGACCGCGCATGCAGTGATCACGTGGCTGGTCGTTCACTGATCACGTGTTTATCATACGGTGATCACGTGACTGAGAGGCGCTGATCACGTGACTGTGCCGTCAGTGATCACGTGGCTGAGCAGGCACTGATATCGTGACTGAGCATGCACTGATCATGTGCCGGGAGCCGGGGAGGCATTCCACTCTGGACAAAGGTCATGAGGAAGGAGGCTCGGCATACGCAAATGCGGGATCGAGCCTCAGGAGTCCACCCGGATATTCTCGAGCATCTCCCCCCAAAAAACCGGAGTCTGCCTACTGTATTGCTTTGTGCTCTCACCTCTGATTTCACTGGGGGCTGTCCCCCACCACCATCTCGCTCTCTCTGTCAAAGAGTTAACTTACAGCTCCAATTCATAAAGTTCCTTGTCATTCTTCCCTTTAACTTCCAGCTGAGTCTCCATCTGGAGCGCGGAACCCACCACGCTTACTAATTATGCCTGGGCTG
The DNA here is from genome assembly GCF_032452875.1 of Bos javanicus. Classification (NCBI taxonomy): domain Eukaryota; kingdom Metazoa; phylum Chordata; class Mammalia; order Artiodactyla; family Bovidae; genus Bos; species Bos javanicus. The sequence goes on from NW_026893844.1 coordinate 247,252, forward strand.
CTAAGACCCACTCGAGAAGGTGTCTAGGGTGAGGCACCTTTCGCTATTCGAGAGGGCGCCTGCGGCCTACGTAAGTGGTGCAAACTTCTTGTCTTGAAGTTTGATTGGTCTTCCGCGTAAACCAAGCTACTCAGTCTCTTTTCTCCACCGAATTTTCCTACTGAGCTCTCCTCATACTATTATTCTTGACATCTCTGATTAGCATATAAATAGTCGCCTAGGCCATCTCTCCTTCGAATACCCTGGATCAGTTGGGGCTGGTCCCCGGCAGGTGGCGACCGAACAGGGACCTCAGGAGGCAATACTCAAAGAGCTGAGCAGACACGAACCACGCAATCAGCAGGCAATAAGCATGGAGCTCAGCAGTGACGAATCATGCTGCTCAACTGGCAATAATCAAGCACGTGACCAGGCAGGAATCACGCAGCTCAGCTGGCAATTGTCAAGCAGATGAGCCGACAGGAATCACGCAGCTCAGCTGGCAATTGTCATGCAGATGAGCCGGCAGGAATCACGCAGCTCAGCAGGCCCTGATCACGTGACTCTGCAGGCACTGATCACGTGGCTGATCAAGTCCAGATCACGTGACTGAGCATGCACTGATCACGTGGCTATCATGCACTGATGACGTGACTGCGCATGCACTGATGACGTGGCTGATCGGGCACTGATCACATGGCTCATCATGCACTGATCACGTGTTTATCAGGCAATGATCAGTGACTGACAGGCGCTGATCATGGGACTGTGCACGCACTGATCACGTGGCTATCATGCACTGATCACGTGACTGCGCATGCACTGATGACGTGGCTGTTCGGGCACTGATCACGTGTTTATCAGGCAGTGATCAGTGACTGACAGGCGCTGATCAGGGGACTGTGCACGCACTGATCAGGTGGCTGATCAGGAACTGACCACCTGACCGCGCATGCAGTGATCACGTGGCTGGTCGTTCACTGATCACGTGTTTATCATACGGTGATCACGTGACTGAGAGGCGCTGATCACGTGACTGTGCCGTCAGTGATCACGTGGCTGAGCAGGCACTGATATCGTGACTGAGCATGCACTGATCATGTGCCGGGAGCCGGGGAGGCATTCCACTCTGGACAAAGGTCATGAGGAAGGAGGCTCGGCATACGCAAATGCGGGATCGAGCCTCAGGAGTCCACCCGGATATTCTCGAGCATCTCCCCCCAAAAAAACCGGAGTCTGCCTACTGTATTGCTTTGTGCTCTCACCTCTGATTTCACTGGGGGCTGTCCCCCACCACCATCTCGCTCTCTCTGTCAAAGAGTTAACTTACAGCTCCAATTCATAAAGTTCCTTGTCATTCTTCCCTTTAACTTCCAGCTGAGTCTCCATCTGGAGCGCGGAACCCACCACGCTTACTAATTATGCCTGGGCTGCTAAGACCCACTCGAGAAGGTGTCTAGGGTGAGGCACCTTTCGCTATTCGAGAGGGCGCCTGCGGCCTACGTAAGTGGTGCAAACTTCTTGTCTTGAAGTTTGATTGGTCTTCCGCGTAAACCAAGCTACTCAGTCTCTTTTCTCCACCGAATTTTCCTACTGAGCTCTCCTCATACTATTATTCTTGACATCTCTGATTAGCATATAAATAGTCGCCTAGGCCATCTCTCCTTCGAATACCCTGGATCAGTTGGGGCTGGTCCCCGGCAGGTGGCGACCGAACAGGGACCTCAGGAGGCAATACTCAAAGAGCTGAGCAGACACGAACCACGCAATCAGCAGGCAATAAGCATGGAGCTCAGCAGTGACGAATCATGCTGCTCAACTGGCAATAATCAAGCACGTGACCAGGCAGGAATCACGCAGCTCAGCTGGCAATTGTCAAGCAGATGAGCCGACAGGAATCACGCAGCTCAGCTGGCAATTGTCATGCAGATGAGCCGGCAGGAATCACGCAGCTCAGCAGGCCCTGATCACGTGACTCTGCAGGCACTGATCACGTGGCTGATCAAGTCCAGATCACGTGACTGAGCATGCACTGATCACGTGGCTATCATGCACTGATGACGTGACTGCGCATGCACTGATGACGTGGCTGATCGGGCACTGATCACATGGCTCATCATGCACTGATCACGTGTTTATCAGGCAATGATCAGTGACTGACAGGCGCTGATCATGGGACTGTGCACGCACTGATCACGTGGCTATCATGCACTGATCACGTGACTGCGCATGCACTGATGACGTGGCTGTTCGGGCACTGATCACGTGTTTATCAGGCAGTGATCAGTGACTGACAGGCGCTGATCAGGGGACTGTGCACGCACTGATCAGGTGGCTGATCAGGAACTGACCACCTGACCGCGCATGCAGTGATCACGTGGCTGGTCGTTCACTGATCACGTGTTTATCATACGGTGATCACGTGACTGAGAGGCGCTGATCACGTGACTGTGCCGTCAGTGATCACGTGGCTGAGCAGGCACTGATATCGTGACTGAGCATGCACTGATCATGTGCCGGGAGCCGGGGAGGCATTCCACTCTGGACAAAGGTCATGAGGAAGGAGGCTCGGCATACGCAAATGCGGGATCGAGCCTCAGGAGTCCACCCGGATATTCTCGAGCATCTCCCCCCAAAAAAACCGGAGTCTGCCTACTGTATTGCTTTGTGCTCTCACCTCTGATTTCACTGGGGGCTGTCCCCCACCACCATCTCGCTCTCTCTGTCAAAGAGTTAACTTACAGCTCCAATTCATAAAGTTCCTTGTCATTCTTCCCTTTAACTTCCAGCTGAGTCTCCATCTGGAGCGCGGAACCCACCACGCTTACTAATTATGCCTGGGCTGCTAAGACCCACTCGAGAAGGTGTCTAGGGTGAGGCACCTTTCGCTATTCGAGAGGGCGCCTGCGGCCTACGTAAGTGGTGCAAACTTCTTGTCTTGAAGTTTGATTGGTCTTCCGCGTAAACCAAGCTACTCAGTCTCTTTTCTCCACCGAATTTTCCTACTGAGCTCTCCTCATACTATTATTCTTGACATCTCTGATTAGCATATAAATAGTCGCCTAGGCCATCTCTCCTTCGAATACCCTGGATCAGTTGGGGCTGGTCCCCGGCAGGTGGCGACCGAACAGGGACCTCAGGAGGCAATACTCAAAGAGCTGAGCAGACACGAACCACGCAATCAGCAGGCAATAAGCATGGAGCTCAGCAGTGACGAATCATGCTGCTCAACTGGCAATAATCAAGCACGTGACCAGGCAGGAATCACGCAGCTCAGCTGGCAATTGTCAAGCAGATGAGCCGACAGGAATCACGCAGCTCAGCTGGCAATTGTCATGCAGATGAGCCGGCAGGAATCACGCAGCTCAGCAGGCCCTGATCACGTGACTCTGCAGGCACTGATCACGTGGCTGATCAAGTCCAGATCACGTGACTGAGCATGCACTGATCACGTGGCTATCATGCACTGATGACGTGACTGCGCATGCACTGATGACGTGGCTGATCGGGCACTGATCACATGGCTCATCATGCACTGATCACGTGTTTATCAGGCAATGATCAGTGACTGACAGGCGCTGATCATGGGACTGTGCACGCACTGATCACGTGGCTATCATGCACTGATCACGTGACTGCGCATGCACTGATGACGTGGCTGTTCGGGCACTGATCACGTGTTTATCAGGCAGTGATCAGTGACTGACAGGCGCTGATCAGGGGACTGTGCACGCACTGATCAGGTGGCTGATCAGGAACTGACCACCTGACCGCGCATGCAGTGATCACGTGGCTGGTCGTTCACTGATCACGTGTTTATCATACGGTGATCACGTGACTGAGAGGCGCTGATCACGTGACTGTGCCGTCAGTGATCACGTGGCTGAGCAGGCACTGATATCGTGACTGAGCATGCACTGATCATGTGCCGGGAGCCGGGGAGGCATTCCACTCTGGACAAAGGTCATGAGGAAGGAGGCTCGGCATACGCAAATGCGGGATCGAGCCTCAGGAGTCCACCCGGATATTCTCGAGCATCTCCCCCCAAAAAAACCGGAGTCTGCCTACTGTATTGCTTTGTGCTCTCACCTCTGATTTCACTGGGGGCTGTCCCCCACCACCATCTCGCTCTCTCTGTCAAAGAGTTAACTTACAGCTCCAATTCATAAAGTTCCTTGTCATTCTTCCCTTTAACTTCCAGCTGAGTCTCCATCTGGAGCGCGGAACCCACCACGCTTACTAATTATGCCTGGGCTGCTAAGACCCACTCGAGAAGGTGTCTAGGGTGAGGCACCTTTCGCTATTCGAGAGGGCGCCTGCGGCCTACGTAAGTGGTGCAAACTTCTTGTCTTGAAGTTTGATTGGTCTTCCGCGTAAACCAAGCTACTCAGTCTCTTTTCTCCACCGAATTTTCCTACTGAGCTCTCCTCATACTATTATTCTTGACATCTCTGATTAGCATATAAATAGTCGCCTAGGCCATCTCTCCTTCGAATACCCTGGATCAGTTGGGGCTGGTCCCCGGCAGGTGGCGACCGAACAGGGACCTCAGGAGGCAATACTCAAAGAGCTGAGCAGACACGAACCACGCAATCAGCAGGCAATAAGCATGGAGCTCAGCAGTGACGAATCATGCTGCTCAACTGGCAATAATCAAGCACGTGACCAGGCAGGAATCACGCAGCTCAGCTGGCAATTGTCAAGCAGATGAGCCGACAGGAATCACGCAGCTCAGCTGGCAATTGTCATGCAGATGAGCCGGCAGGAATCACGCAGCTCAGCAGGCCCTGATCACGTGACTCTGCAGGCACTGATCACGTGGCTGATCAAGTCCAGATCACGTGACTGAGCATGCACTGATCACGTGGCTATCATGCACTGATGACGTGACTGCGCATGCACTGATGACGTGGCTGATCGGGCACTGATCACATGGCTCATCATGCACTGATCACGTGTTTATCAGGCAATGATCAGTGACTGACAGGCGCTGATCATGGGACTGTGCACGCACTGATCACGTGGCTATCATGCACTGATCACGTGACTGCGCATGCACTGATGACGTGGCTGTTCGGGCACTGATCACGTGTTTATCAGGCAGTGATCAGTGACTGACAGGCGCTGATCAGGGGACTGTGCACGCACTGATCAGGTGGCTGATCAGGAACTGACCACCTGACCGCGCATGCAGTGATCACGTGGCTGGTCGTTCACTGATCACGTGTTTATCATACGGTGATCACGTGACTGAGAGGCGCTGATCACGTGACTGTGCCGTCAGTGATCACGTGGCTGAGCAGGCACTGATATCGTGACTGAGCATGCACTGATCATGTGCCGGGAGCCGGGGAGGCATTCCACTCTGGACAAAGGTCATGAGGAAGGAGGCTCGGCATACGCAAATGCGGGATCGAGCCTCAGGAGTCCACCCGGATATTCTCGAGCATCTCCCCCCCAAAAACCGGAGTCTGCCTACTGTATTGCTTTGTGCTCTCACCTCTGATTTCACTGGGGGCTGTCCCCCACCACCATCTCGCTCTCTCTGTCAAAGAGTTAACTTACAGCTCCAATTCATAAAGTTCCTTGTCATTCTTCCCTTTAACTTCCAGCTGAGTCTCCATCTGGAGCGCGGAACCCACCACGCTTACTAATTATGCCTGGGCTGCTAAGACCCACTCGAGAAGGTGTCTAGGGTGAGGCACCTTTCGCTATTCGAGAGGGCGCCTGCGGCCTACGTAAGTGGTGCAAACTTCTTGTCTTGAAGTTTGATTGGTCTTCCGCGTAAACCAAGCTACTCAGTCTCTTTTCTCCACCGAATTTTCCTACTGAGCTCTCCTCATACTATTATTCTTGACATCTCTGATTAGCATATAAATAGTCGCCTAGGCCATCTCTCCTTCGAATACCCTGGATCAGTTGGGGCTGGTCCCCGGCAGGTGGCGACCGAACAGGGACCTCAGGAGGCAATACTCAAAGAGCTGAGCAGACACGAACCACGCAATCAGCAGGCAATAAGCATGGAGCTCAGCAGTGACGAATCATGCTGCTCAACTGGCAATAATCAAGCACGTGACCAGGCAGGAATCACGCAGCTCAGCTGGCAATTGTCAAGCAGATGAGCCGACAGGAATCACGCAGCTCAGCTGGCAATTGTCATGCAGATGAGCCGGCAGGAATCACGCAGCTCAGCAGGCCCTGATCACGTGACTCTGCAGGCACTGATCACGTGGCTGATCAAGTCCAGATCACGTGACTGAGCATGCACTGATCACGTGGCTATCATGCACTGATGACGTGACTGCGCATGCACTGATGACGTGGCTGATCGGGCACTGATCACATGGCTCATCATGCACTGATCACGTGTTTATCAGGCAATGATCAGTGACTGACAGGCGCTGATCATGGGACTGTGCACGCACTGATCACGTGGCTATCATGCACTGATCACGTGACTGCGCATGCACTGATGACGTGGCTGTTCGGGCACTGATCACGTGTTTATCAGGCAGTGATCAGTGACTGACAGGCGCTGATCAGGGGACTGTGCACGCACTGATCAGGTGGCTGATCAGGAACTGACCACCTGACCGCGCATGCAGTGATCACGTGGCTGGTCGTTCACTGATCACGTGTTTATCATACGGTGATCACGTGACTGAGAGGCGCTGATCACGTGACTGTGCCGTCAGTGATCACGTGGCTGAGCAGGCACTGATATCGTGACTGAGCATGCACTGATCATGTGCCGGGAGCCGGGGAGGCATTCCACTCTGGACAAAGGTCATGAGGAAGGAGGCTCGGCATACGCAAATGCGGGATCGAGCCTCAGGAGTCCACCCGGATATTCTCGAGCATCTCCCCCCAAAAAAACCGGAGTCTGCCTACTGTATTGCTTTGTGCTCTCACCTCTGATTTCACTGGGGGCTGTCCCCCACCACCATCTCGCTCTCTCTGTCAAAGAGTTAACTTACAGCTCCAATTCATAAAGTTCCTTGTCATTCTTCCCTTTAACTTCCAGCTGAGTCTCCATCTGGAGCGCGGAACCCACCACGCTTACTAATTATGCCTGGGCTGCTAAGACCCACTCGAGAAGGTGTCTAGGGTGAGGCACCTTTCGCTATTCGAGAGGGCGCCTGCGGCCTACGTAAGTGGTGCAAACTTCTTGTCTTGAAGTTTGATTGGTCTTCCGCGTAAACCAAGCTACTCAGTCTCTTTTCTCCACCGAATTTTCCTACTGAGCTCTCCTCATACTATTATTCTTGACATCTCTGATTAGCATATAAATAGTCGCCTAGGCCATCTCTCCTTCGAATACCCTGGATCAGTTGGGGCTGGTCCCCGGCAGGTGGCGACCGAACAGGGACCTCAGGAGGCAATACTCAAAGAGCTGAGCAGACACGAACCACGCAATCAGCAGGCAATAAGCATGGAGCTCAGCAGTGACGAATCATGCTGCTCAACTGGCAATAATCAAGCACGTGACCAGGCAGGAATCACGCAGCTCAGCTGGCAATTGTCAAGCAGATGAGCCGACAGGAATCACGCAGCTCAGCTGGCAATTGTCATGCAGATGAGCCGGCAGGAATCACGCAGCTCAGCAGGCCCTGATCACGTGACTCTGCAGGCACTGATCACGTGGCTGATCAAGTCCAGATCACGTGACTGAGCATGCACTGATCACGTGGCTATCATGCACTGATGACGTGACTGCGCATGCACTGATGACGTGGCTGATCGGGCACTGATCACATGGCTCATCATGCACTGATCACGTGTTTATCAGGCAATGATCAGTGACTGACAGGCGCTGATCATGGGACTGTGCACGCACTGATCACGTGGCTATCATGCACTGATCACGTGACTGCGCATGCACTGATGACGTGGCTGTTCGGGCACTGATCACGTGTTTATCAGGCAGTGATCAGTGACTGACAGGCGCTGATCAGGGGACTGTGCACGCACTGATCAGGTGGCTGATCAGGAACTGACCACCTGACCGCGCATGCAGTGATCACGTGGCTGGTCGTTCACTGATCACGTGTTTATCATACGGTGATCACGTGACTGAGAGGCGCTGATCACGTGACTGTGCCGTCAGTGATCACGTGGCTGAGCAGGCACTGATATCGTGACTGAGCATGCACTGATCATGTGCCGGGAGCCGGGGAGGCATTCCACTCTGGACAAAGGTCATGAGGAAGGAGGCTCGGCATACGCAAATGCGGGATCGAGCCTCAGGAGTCCACCCGGATATTCTCGAGCATCTCCCCCCAAAAAAACCGGAGTCTGCCTACTGTATTGCTTTGTGCTCTCACCTCTGATTTCACTGGGGGCTGTCCCCCACCACCATCTCGCTCTCTCTGTCAAAGAGTTAACTTACAGCTCCAATTCATAAAGTTCCTTGTCATTCTTCCCTTTAACTTCCAGCTGAGTCTCCATCTGGAGCGCGGAACCCACCACGCTTACTAATTATGCCTGGGCTGCTAAGACCCACTCGAGAAGGTGTCTAGGGTGAGGCACCTTTCGCTATTCGAGAGGGCGCCTGCGGCCTACGTAAGTGGTGCAAACTTCTTGTCTTGAAGTTTGATTGGTCTTCCGCGTAAACCAAGCTACTCAGTCTCTTTTCTCCACCGAATTTTCCTACTGAGCTCTCCTCATACTATTATTCTTGACATCTCTGATTAGCATATAAATAGTCGCCTAGGCCATCTCTCCTTCGAATACCCTGGATCAGTTGGGGCTGGTCCCCGGCAGGTGGCGACCGAACAGGGACCTCAGGAGGCAATACTCAAAGAGCTGAGCAGACACGAACCACGCAATCAGCAGGCAATAAGCATGGAGCTCAGCAGTGACGAATCATGCTGCTCAACTGGCAATAATCAAGCACGTGACCAGGCAGGAATCACGCAGCTCAGCTGGCAATTGTCAAGCAGATGAGCCGACAGGAATCACGCAGCTCAGCTGGCAATTGTCATGCAGATGAGCCGGCAGGAATCACGCAGCTCAGCAGGCCCTGATCACGTGACTCTGCAGGCACTGATCACGTGGCTGATCAAGTCCAGATCACGTGACTGAGCATGCACTGATCACGTGGCTATCATGCACTGATGACGTGACTGCGCATGCACTGATGACGTGGCTGATCGGGCACTGATCACATGGCTCATCATGCACTGATCACGTGTTTATCAGGCAATGATCAGTGACTGACAGGCGCTGATCATGGGACTGTGCACGCACTGATCACGTGGCTATCATGCACTGATCACGTGACTGCGCATGCACTGATGACGTGGCTGTTCGGGCACTGATCACGTGTTTATCAGGCAGTGATCAGTGACTGACAGGCGCTGATCAGGGGACTGTGCACGCACTGATCAGGTGGCTGATCAGGAACTGACCACCTGACCGCGCATGCAGTGATCACGTGGCTGGTCGTTCACTGATCACGTGTTTATCATACGGTGATCACGTGACTGAGAGGCGCTGATCACGTGACTGTGCCGTCAGTGATCACGTGGCTGAGCAGGCACTGATATCGTGACTGAGCATGCACTGATCATGTGCCGGGAGCCGGGGAGGCATTCCACTCTGGACAAAGGTCATGAGGAAGGAGGCTCGGCATACGCAAATGCGGGATCGAGCCTCAGGAGTCCACCCGGATATTCTCGAGCATCTCCCCCCAAAAAAACCGGAGTCTGCCTACTGTATTGCTTTGTGCTCTCACCTCTGATTTCACTGGGGGCTGTCCCCCACCACCATCTCGCTCTCTCTGTCAAAGAGTTAACTTACAGCTCCAATTCATAAAGTTCCTTGTCATTCTTCCCTTTAACTTCCAGCTGAGTCTCCATCTGGAGCGCGGAACCCACCACGCTTACTAATTATGCCTGGGCTGCTAAGACCCACTCGAGAAGGTGTCTAGGGTGAGGCACCTTTCGCTATTCGAGAGGGCGCCTGCGGCCTACGTAAGTGGTGCAAACTTCTTGTCTTGAAGTTTGATTGGTCTTCCGCGTAAACCAAGCTACTCAGTCTCTTTTCTCCACCGAATTTTCCTACTGAGCTCTCCTCATACTATTATTCTTGACATCTCTGATTAGCATATAAATAGTCGCCTAGGCCATCTCTCCTTCGAATACCCTGGATCAGTTGGGGCTGGTCCCCGGCAGGTGGCGACCGAACAGGGACCTCAGGAGGCAATACTCAAAGAGCTGAGCAGACACGAACCACGCAATCAGCAGGCAATAAGCATGGAGCTCAGCAGTGACGAATCATGCTGCTCAACTGGCAATAATCAAGCACGTGACCAGGCAGGAATCACGCAGCTCAGCTGGCAATTGTCAAGCAGATGAGCCGACAGGAATCACGCAGCTCAGCTGGCAATTGTCATGCAGATGAGCCGGCAGGAATCACGCAGCTCAGCAGGCCCTGATCACGTGACTCTGCAGGCACTGATCACGTGGCTGATCAAGTCCAGATCACGTGACTGAGCATGCACTGATCACGTGGCTATCATGCACTGATGACGTGACTGCGCATGCACTGATGACGTGGCTGATCGGGCACTGATCACATGGCTCATCATGCACTGATCACGTGTTTATCAGGCAATGATCAGTGACTGACAGGCGCTGATCATGGGACTGTGCACGCACTGATCACGTGGCTATCATGCACTGATCACGTGACTGCGCATGCACTGATGACGTGGCTGTTCGGGCACTGATCACGTGTTTATCAGGCAGTGATCAGTGACTGACAGGCGCTGATCAGGGGACTGTGCACGCACTGATCAGGTGGCTGATCAGGAACTGACCACCTGACCGCGCATGCAGTGATCACGTGGCTGGTCGTTCACTGATCACGTGTTTATCATACGGTGATCACGTGACTGAGAGGCGCTGATCACGTGACTGTGCCGTCAGTGATCACGTGGCTGAGCAGGCACTGATATCGTGACTGAGCATGCACTGATCATGTGCCGGGAGCCGGGGAGGCATTCCACTCTGGACAAAGGTCATGAGGAAGGAGGCTCGGCATACGCAAATGCGGGATCGAGCCTCAGGAGTCCACCCGGATATTCTCGAGCATCTCCCCCCAAAAAAACCGGAGTCTGCCTACTGTATTGCTTTGTGCTCTCACCTCTGATTTCACTGGGGGCTGTCCCCCACCACCATCTCGCTCTCTCTGTCAAAGAGTTAACTTACAGCTCCAATTCATAAAGTTCCTTGTCATTCTTCCCTTTAACTTCCAGCTGAGTCTCCATCTGGAGCGCGGAACCCACCACGCTTACTAATTATGCCTGGGCTGCTAAGACCCACTCGAGAAGGTGTCTAGGGTGAGGCACCTTTCGCTATTCGAGAGGGCGCCTGCGGCCTACGTAAGTGGTGCAAACTTCTTGTCTTGAAGTTTGATTGGTCTTCCGCGTAAACCAAGCTACTCAGTCTCTTTTCTCCACCGAATTTTCCTACTGAGCTCTCCTCATACTATTATTCTTGACATCTCTGATTAGCATATAAATAGTCGCCTAGGCCATCTCTCCTTCGAATACCCTGGATCAGTTGGGGCTGGTCCCCGGCAGGTGGCGACCGAACAGGGACCTCAGGAGGCAATACTCAAAGAGCTGAGCAGACACGAACCACGCAATCAGCAGGCAATAAGCATGGAGCTCAGCAGTGACGAATCATGCTGCTCAACTGGCAATAATCAAGCACGTGACCAGGCAGGAATCACGCAGCTCAGCTGGCAATTGTCAAGCAGATGAGCCGACAGGAATCACGCAGCTCAGCTGGCAATTGTCATGCAGATGAGCCGGCAGGAATCACGCAGCTCAGCAGGCCCTGATCACGTGACTCTGCAGGCACTGATCACGTGGCTGATCAAGTCCAGATCACGTGACTGAGCATGCACTGATCACGTGGCTATCATGCACTGATGACGTGACTGCGCATGCACTGATGACGTGGCTGATCGGGCACTGATCACATGGCTCATCATGCACTGATCACGTGTTTATCAGGCAATGATCAGTGACTGACAGGCGCTGATCATGGGACTGTGCACGCACTGATCACGTGGCTATCATGCACTGATCACGTGACTGCGCATGCACTGATGACGTGGCTGTTCGGGCACTGATCACGTGTTTATCAGGCAGTGATCAGTGACTGACAGGCGCTGATCAGGGGACTGTGCACGCACTGATCAGGTGGCTGATCAGGAACTGACCACCTGACCGCGCATGCAGTGATCACGTGGCTGGTCGTTCACTGATCACGTGTTTATCATACGGTGATCACGTGACTGAGAGGCGCTGATCACGTGACTGTGCCGTCAGTGATCACGTGGCTGAGCAGGCACTGATATCGTGACTGAGCATGCACTGATCATGTGCCGGGAGCCGGGGAGGCATTCCACTCTGGACAAAGGTCATGAGGAAGGAGGCTCGGCATACGCAAATGCGGGATCGAGCCTCAGGAGTCCACCCGGATATTCTCGAGCATCTCCCCCCAAAAAAACCGGAGTCTGCCTACTGTATTGCTTTGTGCTCTCACCTCTGATTTCACTGGGGGCTGTCCCCCACCACCATCTCGCTCTCTCTGTCAAAGAGTTAACTTACAGCTCCAATTCATAAAGTTCCTTGTCATTCTTCCCTTTAACTTCCAGCTGAGTCTCCATCTGGAGCGCGGAACCCACCACGCTTACTAATTATGCCTGGGCTGCTAAGACCCACTCGAGAAGGTGTCTAGGGTGAGGCACCTTTCGCTATTCGAGAGGGCGCCTGCGGCCTACGTAAGTGGTGCAAACTTCTTGTCTTGAAGTTTGATTGGTCTTCCGCGTAAACCAAGCTACTCAGTCTCTTTTCTCCACCGAATTTTCCTACTGAGCTCTCCTCATACTATTATTCTTGACATCTCTGATTAGCATATAAATAGTCGCCTAGGCCATCTCTCCTTCGAATACCCTGGATCAGTTGGGGCTGGTCCCCGGCAGGTGGCGACCGAACAGGGACCTCAGGAGGCAATACTCAAAGAGCTGAGCAGACACGAACCACGCAATCAGCAGGCAATAAGCATGGAGCTCAGCAGTGACGAATCATGCTGCTCAACTGGCAATAATCAAGCACGTGACCAGGCAGGAATCACGCAGCTCAGCTGGCAATTGTCAAGCAGATGAGCCGACAGGAATCACGCAGCTCAGCTGGCAATTGTCATGCAGATGAGCCGGCAGGAATCACGCAGCTCAGCAGGCCCTGATCACGTGATCTCTGCAGGCACTGATCACGTGGCTGATCAAGTCCAGATCACGTGACTGAGCATGCACTGATCACGTGGCTATCATGCACTGATGACGTGACTGCGCATGCACTGATGACGTGGCTGATCGGGCACTGATCACATGGCTCATCATGCACTGATCACGTGTTTATCAGGCAATGATCAGTGACTGACAGGCGCTGATCATGGGACTGTGCACGCACTGATCACGTGGCTATCATGCACTGATCACGTGACTGCGCATGCACTGATGACGTGGCTGTTCGGGCACTGATCACGTGTTTATCAGGCAGTGATCAGTGACTGACAGGCGCTGATCAGGGGACTGTGCACGCACTGATCAGGTGGCTGATCAGGAACTGACCACCTGACCGCGCATGCAGTGATCACGTGGCTGGTCGTTCACTGATCACGTGTTTATCATACGGTGATCACGTGACTGAGAGGCGCTGATCACGTGACTGTGCCGTCAGTGATCACGTGGCTGAGCAGGCACTGATATCGTGACTGAGCATGCACTGATCATGTGCCGGGAGCCGGGGAGGCATTCCACTCTGGACAAAGGTCATGAGGAAGGAGGCTCGGCATACGCAAATGCGGGATCGAGCCTCAGGAGTCCACCCGGATATTCTCGAGCATCTCCCCCCAAAAAAACCGGAGTCTGCCTACTGTATTGCTTTGTGCTCTCACCTCTGATTTCACTGGGGGCTGTCCCCCACCACCATCTCGCTCTCTCTGTCAAAGAGTTAACTTACAGCTCCAATTCATAAAGTTCCTTGTCATTCTTCCCTTTAACTTCCAGCTGAGTCTCCATCTGGAGCGCGGAACCCACCACGCTTACTAATTATGCCTGGGCTGCTAAGACCCACTCGAGAAGGTGTCTAGGGTGAGGCACCTTTCGCTATTCGAGAGGGCGCCTGCGGCCTACGTAAGTGGTGCAAACTTCTTGTCTTGAAGTTTGATTGGTCTTCCGCGTAAACCAAGCTACTCAGTCTCTTTTCTCCACCGAATTTTCCTACTGAGCTCTCCTCATACTATTATTCTTGACATCTCTGATTAGCATATAAATAGTCGCCTAGGCCATCTCTCCTTCGAATACCCTGGATCAGTTGGGGCTGGTCCCCGGCAGGTGGCGACCGAACAGGGACCTCAGGAGGCAATACTCAAAGAGCTGAGCAGACACGAACCACGCAATCAGCAGGCAATAAGCATGGAGCTCAGCAGTGACGAATCATGCTGCTCAACTGGCAATAATCAAGCACGTGACCAGGCAGGAATCACGCAGCTCAGCTGGCAATTGTCAAGCAGATGAGCCGACAGGAATCACGCAGCTCAGCTGGCAATTGTCATGCAGATGAGCCGGCAGGAATCACGCAGCTCAGCAGGCCCTGATCACGTGACTCTGCAGGCACTGATCACGTGGCTGATCAAGTCCAGATCACGTGACTGAGCATGCACTGATCACGTGGCTATCATGCACTGATGACGTGACTGCGCATGCACTGATGACGTGGCTGATCGGGCACTGATCACATGGCTCATCATGCACTGATCACGTGTTTATCAGGCAATGATCAGTGACTGACAGGCGCTGATCATGGGACTGTGCACGCACTGATCACGTGGCTATCATGCACTGATCACGTGACTGCGCATGCACTGATGACGTGGCTGTTCGGGCACTGATCACGTGTTTATCAGGCAGTGATCAGTGACTGACAGGCGCTGATCAGGGGACTGTGCACGCACTGATCAGGTGGCTGATCAGGAACTGACCACCTGACCGCGCATGCAGTGATCACGTGGCTGGTCGTTCACTGATCACGTGTTTATCATACGGTGATCACGTGACTGAGAGGCGCTGATCACGTGACTGTGCCGTCAGTGATCACGTGGCTGAGCAGGCACTGATATCGTGACTGAGCATGCACTGATCATGTGCCGGGAGCCGGGGAGGCATTCCACTCTGGACAAAGGTCATGAGGAAGGAGGCTCGGCATACGCAAATGCGGGATCGAGCCTCAGGAGTCCACCCGGATATTCTCGAGCATCTCCCCCCAAAAAAACCGGAGTCTGCCTACTGTATTGCTTTGTGCTCTCACCTCTGATTTCACTGGGGGCTGTCCCCCACCACCATCTCGCTCTCTCTGTCAAAGAGTTAACTTACAGCTCCAATTCATAAAGTTCCTTGTCATTCTTCCCTTTAACTTCCAGCTGAGTCTCCATCTGGAGCGCGGAACCCACCACGCTTACTAATTATGCCTGGGCTGCTAAGACCCACTCGAGAAGGTGTCTAGGGTGAGGCACCTTTCGCTATTCGAGAGGGCGCCTGCGGCCTACGTAAGTGGTGCAAACTTCTTGTCTTGAAGTTTGATTGGTCTTCCGCGTAAACCAAGCTACTCAGTCTCTTTTCTCCACCGAATTTTCCTACTGAGCTCTCCTCATACTATTATTCTTGACATCTCTGATTAGCATATAAATAGTCGCCTAGGCCATCTCTCCTTCGAATACCCTGGATCAGTTGGGGCTGGTCCCCGGCAGGTGGCGACCGAACAGGGACCTCAGGAGGCAATACTCAAAGAGCTGAGCAGACACGAACCACGCAATCAGCAGGCAATAAGCATGGAGCTCAGCAGTGACGAATCATGCTGCTCAACTGGCAATAATCAAGCACGTGACCAGGCAGGAATCACGCAGCTCAGCTGGCAATTGTCAAGCAGATGAGCCGACAGGAATCACGCAGCTCAGCTGGCAATTGTCATGCAGATGAGCCGGCAGGAATCACGCAGCTCAGCAGGCCCTGATCACGTGACTCTGCAGGCACTGATCACGTGGCTGATCAAGTCCAGATCACGTGACTGAGCATGCACTGATCACGTGGCTATCATGCACTGATGACGTGACTGCGCATGCACTGATGACGTGGCTGATCGGGCACTGATCACATGGCTCATCATGCACTGATCACGTGTTTATCAGGCAATGATCAGTGACTGACAGGCGCTGATCATGGGACTGTGCACGCACTGATCACGTGGCTATCATGCACTGATCACGTGACTGCGCATGCACTGATGACGTGGCTGTTCGGGCACTGATCACGTGTTTATCAGGCAGTGATCAGTGACTGACAGGCGCTGATCAGGGGACTGTGCACGCACTGATCAGGTGGCTGATCAGGAACTGACCACCTGACCGCGCATGCAGTGATCACGTGGCTGGTCGTTCACTGATCACGTGTTTATCATACGGTGATCACGTGACTGAGAGGCGCTGATCACGTGACTGTGCCGTCAGTGATCACGTGGCTGAGCAGGCACTGATATCGTGACTGAGCATGCACTGATCATGTGCCGGGAGCCGGGGAGGCATTCCACTCTGGACAAAGGTCATGAGGAAGGAGGCTCGGCATACGCAAATGCGGGATCGAGCCTCAGGAGTCCACCCGGATATTCTCGAGCATCTCCCCCCAAAAAACCGGAGTCTGCCTACTGTATTGCTTTGTGCTCTCACCTCTGATTTCACTGGGGGCTGTCCCCCACCACCATCTCGCTCTCTCTGTCAAAGAGTTAACTTACAGCTCCAATTCATAAAGTTCCTTGTCATTCTTCCCTTTAACTTCCAGCTGAGTCTCCATCTGGAGCGCGGAACCCACCACGCTTACTAATTATGCCTGGGCTGCTAAGACCCACTCGAGAAGGTGTCTAGGGTGAGGCACCTTTCGCTATTCGAGAGGGCGCCTGCGGCCTACGTAAGTGGTGCAAACTTCTTGTCTTGAAGTTTGATTGGTCTTCCGCGTAAACCAAGCTACTCAGTCTCTTTTCTCCACCGAATTTTCCTACTGAGCTCTCCTCATACTATTATTCTTGACATCTCTGATTAGCATATAAATAGTCGCCTAGGCCATCTCTCCTTCGAATACCCTGGATCAGTTGGGGCTGGTCCCCGGCAGGTGGCGACCGAACAGGGACCTCAGGAGGCAATACTCAAAGAGCTGAGCAGACACGAACCACGCAATCAGCAGGCAATAAGCATGGAGCTCAGCAGTGACGAATCATGCTGCTCAACTGGCAATAATCAAGCACGTGACCAGGCAGGAATCACGCAGCTCAGCTGGCAATTGTCAAGCAGATGAGCCGACAGGAATCACGCAGCTCAGCTGGCAATTGTCATGCAGATGAGCCGGCAGGAATCACGCAGCTCAGCAGGCCCTGATCACGTGACTCTGCAGGCACTGATCACGTGGCTGATCAAGTCCAGATCACGTGACTGAGCATGCACTGATCACGTGGCTATCATGCACTGATGACGTGACTGCGCATGCACTGATGACGTGGCTGATCGGGCACTGATCACATGGCTCATCATGCACTGATCACGTGTTTATCAGGCAATGATCAGTGACTGACAGGCGCTGATCATGGGACTGTGCACGCACTGATCACGTGGCTATCATGCACTGATCACGTGACTGCGCATGCACTGATGACGTGGCTGTTCGGGCACTGATCACGTGTTTATCAGGCAGTGATCAGTGACTGACAGGCGCTGATCAGGGGACTGTGCACGCACTGATCAGGTGGCTGATCAGGAACTGACCACCTGACCGCGCATGCAGTGATCACGTGGCTGGTCGTTCACTGATCACGTGTTTATCATACGGTGATCACGTGACTGAGAGGCGCTGATCACGTGACTGTGCCGTCAGTGATCACGTGGCTGAGCAGGCACTGATATCGTGACTGAGCATGCACTGATCATGTGCCGGGAGCCGGGGAGGCATTCCACTCTGGACAAAGGTCATGAGGAAGGAGGCTCGGCATACGCAAATGCGGGATCGAGCCTCAGGAGTCCACCCGGATATTCTCGAGCATCTCCCCCCAAAAAAACCGGAGTCTGCCTACTGTATTGCTTTGTGCTCTCACCTCTGATTTCACTGGGGGCTGTCCCCCACCACCATCTCGCTCTCTCTGTCAAAGAGTTAACTTACAGCTCCAATTCATAAAGTTCCTTGTCATTCTTCCCTTTAACTTCCAGCTGAGTCTCCATCTGGAGCGCGGAACCCACCACGCTTACTAATTATGCCTGGGCTGCTAAGACCCACTCGAGAAGGTGTCTAGGGTGAGGCACCTTTCGCTATTCGAGAGGGCGCCTGCGGCCTACGTAAGTGGTGCAAACTTCTTGTCTTGAAGTTTGATTGGTCTTCCGCGTAAACCAAGCTACTCAGTCTCTTTTCTCCACCGAATTTTCCTACTGAGCTCTCCTCATACTATTATTCTTGACATCTCTGATTAGCATATAAATAGTCGCCTAGGCCATCTCTCCTTCGAATACCCTGGATCAGTTGGGGCTGGTCCCCGGCAGGTGGCGACCGAACAGGGACCTCAGGAGGCAATACTCAAAGAGCTGAGCAGACACGAACCACGCAATCAGCAGGCAATAAGCATGGAGCTCAGCAGTGACGAATCATGCTGCTCAACTGGCAATAATCAAGCACGTGACCAGGCAGGAATCACGCAGCTCAGCTGGCAATTGTCAAGCAGATGAGCCGACAGGAATCACGCAGCTCAGCTGGCAATTGTCATGCAGATGAGCCGGCAGGAATCACGCAGCTCAGCAGGCCCTGATCACGTGACTCTGCAGGCACTGATCACGTGGCTGATCAAGTCCAGATCACGTGACTGAGCATGCACTGATCACGTGGCTATCATGCACTGATGACGTGACTGCGCATGCACTGATGACGTGGCTGATCGGGCACTGATCACATGGCTCATCATGCACTGATCACGTGTTTATCAGGCAATGATCAGTGACTGACAGGCGCTGATCATGGGACTGTGCACGCACTGATCACGTGGCTATCATGCACTGATCACGTGACTGCGCATGCACTGATGACGTGGCTGTTCGGGCACTGATCACGTGTTTATCAGGCAGTGATCAGTGACTGACAGGCGCTGATCAGGGGACTGTGCACGCACTGATCAGGTGGCTGATCAGGAACTGACCACCTGACCGCGCATGCAGTGATCACGTGGCTGGTCGTTCACTGATCACGTGTTTATCATACGGTGATCACGTGACTGAGAGGCGCTGATCACGTGACTGTGCCGTCAGTGATCACGTGGCTGAGCAGGCACTGATATCGTGACTGAGCATGCACTGATCATGTGCCGGGAGCCGGGGAGGCATTCCACTCTGGACAAAGGTCATGAGGAAGGAGGCTCGGCATACGCAAATGCGGGATCGAGCCTCAGGAGTCCACCCGGATATTCTCGAGCATCTCCCCCCAAAAAAACCGGAGTCTGCCTACTGTATTGCTTTGTGCTCTCACCTCTGATTTCACTGGGGGCTGTCCCCCACCACCATCTCGCTCTCTCTGTCAAAGAGTTAACTTACAGCTCCAATTCATAAAGTTCCTTGTCATTCTTCCCTTTAACTTCCAGCTGAGTCTCCATCTGGAGCGCGGAACCCACCACGCTTACTAATTATGCCTGGGCTGCTAAGACCCACTCGAGAAGGTGTCTAGGGTGAGGCACCTTTCGCTATTCGAGAGGGCGCCTGCGGCCTACGTAAGTGGTGCAAACTTCTTGTCTTGAAGTTTGATTGGTCTTCCGCGTAAACCAAGCTACTCAGTCTCTTTTCTCCACCGAATTTTCCTACTGAGCTCTCCTCATACTATTATTCTTGACATCTCTGATTAGCATATAAATAGTCGCCTAGGCCATCTCTCCTTCGAATACCCTGGATCAGTTGGGGCTGGTCCCCGGCAGGTGGCGACCGAACAGGGACCTCAGGAGGCAATACTCAAAGAGCTGAGCAGACACGAACCACGCAATCAGCAGGCAATAAGCATGGAGCTCAGCAGTGACGAATCATGCTGCTCAACTGGCAATAATCAAGCACGTGACCAGGCAGGAATCACGCAGCTCAGCTGGCAATTGTCAAGCAGATGAGCCGACAGGAATCACGCAGCTCAGCTGGCAATTGTCATGCAGATGAGCCGGCAGGAATCACGCAGCTCAGCAGGCCCTGATCACGTGACTCTGCAGGCACTGATCACGTGGCTGATCAAGTCCAGATCACGTGACTGAGCATGCACTGATCACGTGGCTATCATGCACTGATGACGTGACTGCGCATGCACTGATGACGTGGCTGATCGGGCACTGATCACATGGCTCATCATGCACTGATCACGTGTTTATCAGGCAATGATCAGTGACTGACAGGCGCTGATCATGGGACTGTGCACGCACTGATCACGTGGCTATCATGCACTGATCACGTGACTGCGCATGCACTGATGACGTGGCTGTTCGGGCACTGATCACGTGTTTATCAGGCAGTGATCAGTGACTGACAGGCGCTGATCAGGGGACTGTGCACGCACTGATCAGGTGGCTGATCAGGAACTGACCACCTGACCGCGCATGCAGTGATCACGTGGCTGGTCGTTCACTGATCACGTGTTTATCATACGGTGATCACGTGACTGAGAGGCGCTGATCACGTGACTGTGCCGTCAGTGATCACGTGGCTGAGCAGGCACTGATATCGTGACTGAGCATGCACTGATCATGTGCCGGGAGCCGGGGAGGCATTCCACTCTGGACAAAGGTCATGAGGAAGGAGGCTCGGCATACGCAAATGCGGGATCGAGCCTCAGGAGTCCACCCGGATATTCTCGAGCATCTCCCCCCAAAAAAACCGGAGTCTGCCTACTGTATTGCTTTGTGCTCTCACCTCTGATTTCACTGGGGGCTGTCCCCCACCACCATCTCGCTCTCTCTGTCAAAGAGTTAACTTACAGCTCCAATTCATAAAGTTCCTTGTCATTCTTCCCTTTAACTTCCAGCTGAGTCTCCATCTGGAGCGCGGAACCCACCACGCTTACTAATTATGCCTGGGCTGCTAAGACCCACTCGAGAAGGTGTCTAGGGTGAGGCACCTTTCGCTATTCGAGAGGGCGCCTGCGGCCTACGTAAGTGGTGCAAACTTCTTGTCTTGAAGTTTGATTGGTCTTCCGCGTAAACCAAGCTACTCAGTCTCTTTTCTCCACCGAATTTTCCTACTGAGCTCTCCTCATACTATTATTCTTGACATCTCTGATTAGCATATAAATAGTCGCCTAGGCCATCTCTCCTTCGAATACCCTGGATCAGTTGGGGCTGGTCCCCGGCAGGTGGCGACCGAACAGGGACCTCAGGAGGCAATACTCAAAGAGCTGAGCAGACACGAACCACGCAATCAGCAGGCAATAAGCATGGAGCTCAGCAGTGACGAATCATGCTGCTCAACTGGCAATAATCAAGCACGTGACCAGGCAGGAATCACGCAGCTCAGCTGGCAATTGTCAAGCAGATGAGCCGACAGGAATCACGCAGCTCAGCTGGCAATTGTCATGCAGATGAGCCGGCAGGAATCACGCAGCTCAGCAGGCCCTGATCACGTGACTCTGCAGGCACTGATCACGTGGCTGATCAAGTCCAGATCACGTGACTGAGCATGCACTGATCACGTGGCTATCATGCACTGATGACGTGACTGCGCATGCACTGATGACGTGGCTGATCGGGCACTGATCACATGGCTCATCATGCACTGATCACGTGTTTATCAGGCAATGATCAGTGACTGACAGGCGCTGATCATGGGACTGTGCACGCACTGATCACGTGGCTATCATGCACTGATCACGTGACTGCGCATGCACTGATGACGTGGCTGTTCGGGCACTGATCACGTGTTTATCAGGCAGTGATCAGTGACTGACAGGCGCTGATCAGGGGACTGTGCACGCACTGATCAGGTGGCTGATCAGGAACTGACCACCTGACCGCGCATGCAGTGATCACGTGGCTGGTCGTTCACTGATCACGTGTTTATCATACGGTGATCACGTGACTGAGAGGCGCTGATCACGTGACTGTGCCGTCAGTGATCACGTGGCTGAGCAGGCACTGATATCGTGACTGAGCATGCACTGATCATGTGCCGGGAGCCGGGGAGGCATTCCACTCTGGACAAAGGTCATGAGGAAGGAGGCTCGGCATACGCAAATGCGGGATCGAGCCTCAGGAGTCCACCCGGATATTCTCGAGCATCTCCCCCCAAAAACCGGAGTCTGCCTACTGTATTGCTTTGTGCTCTCACCTCTGATTTCACTGGGGGCTGTCCCCCACCACCATCTCGCTCTCTCTGTCAAAGAGTTAACTTACAGCTCCAATTCATAAAGTTCCTTGTCATTCTTCCCTTTAACTTCCAGCTGAGTCTCCATCTGGAGCGCGGAACCCACCACGCTTACTAATTATGCCTGGGCTGCTAAGACCCACTCGAGAAGGTGTCTAGGGTGAGGCACCTTTCGCTATTCGAGAGGGCGCCTGCGGCCTACGTAAGTGGTGCAAACTTCTTGTCTTGAAGTTTGATTGGTCTTCCGCGTAAACCAAGCTACTCAGTCTCTTTTCTCCACCGAATTTTCCTACTGAGCTCTCCTCATACTATTATTCTTGACATCTCTGATTAGCATATAAATAGTCGCCTAGGCCATCTCTCCTTCGAATACCCTGGATCAGTTGGGGCTGGTCCCCGGCAGGTGGCGACCGAACAGGGACCTCAGGAGGCAATACTCAAAGAGCTGAGCAGACACGAACCACGCAATCAGCAGGCAATAAGCATGGAGCTCAGCAGTGACGAATCATGCTGCTCAACTGGCAATAATCAAGCACGTGACCAGGCAGGAATCACGCAGCTCAGCTGGCAATTGTCAAGCAGATGAGCCGACAGGAATCACGCAGCTCAGCTGGCAATTGTCATGCAGATGAGCCGGCAGGAATCACGCAGCTCAGCAGGCCCTGATCACGTGACTCTGCAGGCACTGATCACGTGGCTGATCAAGTCCAGATCACGTGACTGAGCATGCACTGATCACGTGGCTATCATGCACTGATGACGTGACTGCGCATGCACTGATGACGTGGCTGATCGGGCACTGATCACATGGCTCATCATGCACTGATCACGTGTTTATCAGGCAATGATCAGTGACTGACAGGCGCTGATCATGGGACTGTGCACGCACTGATCACGTGGCTATCATGCACTGATCACGTGACTGCGCATGCACTGATGACGTGGCTGTTCGGGCACTGATCACGTGTTTATCAGGCAGTGATCAGTGACTGACAGGCGCTGATCAGGGGACTGTGCACGCACTGATCAGGTGGCTGATCAGGAACTGACCACCTGACCGCGCATGCAGTGATCACGTGGCTGGTCGTTCACTGATCACGTGTTTATCATACGGTGATCACGTGACTGAGAGGCGCTGATCACGTGACTGTGCCGTCAGTGATCACGTGGCTGAGCAGGCACTGATATCGTGACTGAGCATGCACTGATCATGTGCCGGGAGCCGGGGAGGCATTCCACTCTGGACAAAGGTCATGAGGAAGGAGGCTCGGCATACGCAAATGCGGGATCGAGCCTCAGGAGTCCACCCGGATATTCTCGAGCATCTCCCCCAAAAAAACCGGAGTCTGCCTACTGTATTGCTTTGTGCTCTCACCTCTGATTTCACTGGGGGCTGTCCCCCACCACCATCTCGCTCTCTCTGTCAAAGAGTTAACTTACAGCTCCAATTCATAAAGTTCCTTGTCATTCTTCCCTTTAACTTCCAGCTGAGTCTCCATCTGGAGCGCGGAACCCACCACGCTTACTAATTATGCCTGGGCTGCTAAGACCCACTCGAGAAGGTGTCTAGGGTGAGGCACCTTTCGCTATTCGAGAGGGCGCCTGCGGCCTACGTAAGTGGTGCAAACTTCTTGTCTTGAAGTTTGATTGGTCTTCCGCGTAAACCAAGCTACTCAGTCTCTTTTCTCCACCGAATTTTCCTACTGAGCTCTCCTCATACTATTATTCTTGACATCTCTGATTAGCATATAAATAGTCGCCTAGGCCATCTCTCCTTCGAATACCCTGGATCAGTTGGGGCTGGTCCCCGGCAGGTGGCGACCGAACAGGGACCTCAGGAGGCAATACTCAAAGAGCTGAGCAGACACGAACCACGCAATCAGCAGGCAATAAGCATGGAGCTCAGCAGTGACGAATCATGCTGCTCAACTGGCAATAATCAAGCACGTGACCAGGCAGGAATCACGCAGCTCAGCTGGCAATTGTCAAGCAGATGAGCCGACAGGAATCACGCAGCTCAGCTGGCAATTGTCATGCAGATGAGCCGGCAGGAATCACGCAGCTCAGCAGGCCCTGATCACGTGACTCTGCAGGCACTGATCACGTGGCTGATCAAGTCCAGATCACGTGACTGAGCATGCACTGATCACGTGGCTATCATGCACTGATGACGTGACTGCGCATGCACTGATGACGTGGCTGATCGGGCACTGATCACATGGCTCATCATGCACTGATCACGTGTTTATCAGGCAATGATCAGTGACTGACAGGCGCTGATCATGGGACTGTGCACGCACTGATCACGTGGCTATCATGCACTGATCACGTGACTGCGCATGCACTGATGACGTGGCTGTTCGGGCACTGATCACGTGTTTATCAGGCAGTGATCAGTGACTGACAGGCGCTGATCAGGGGACTGTGCACGCACTGATCAGGTGGCTGATCAGGAACTGACCACCTGACCGCGCATGCAGTGATCACGTGGCTGGTCGTTCACTGATCACGTGTTTATCATACGGTGATCACGTGACTGAGAGGCGCTGATCACGTGACTGTGCCGTCAGTGATCACGTGGCTGAGCAGGCACTGATATCGTGACTGAGCATGCACTGATCATGTGCCGGGAGCCGGGGAGGCATTCCACTCTGGACAAAGGTCATGAGGAAGGAGGCTCGGCATACGCAAATGCGGGATCGAGCCTCAGGAGTCCACCCGGATATTCTCGAGCATCTCCCCCCAAAAAAACCGGAGTCTGCCTACTGTATTGCTTTGTGCTCTCACCTCTGATTTCACTGGGGGCTGTCCCCCACCACCATCTCGCTCTCTCTGTCAAAGAGTTAACTTACAGCTCCAATTCATAAAGTTCCTTGTCATTCTTCCCTTTAACTTCCAGCTGAGTCTCCATCTGGAGCGCGGAACCCACCACGCTTACTAATTATGCCTGGGCTGCTAAGACCCACTCGAGAAGGTGTCTAGGGTGAGGCACCTTTCGCTATTCGAGAGGGCGCCTGCGGCCTACGTAAGTGGTGCAAACTTCTTGTCTTGAAGTTTGATTGGTCTTCCGCGTAAACCAAGCTACTCAGTCTCTTTTCTCCACCGAATTTTCCTACTGAGCTCTCCTCATACTATTATTCTTGACATCTCTGATTAGCATATAAATAGTCGCCTAGGCCATCTCTCCTTCGAATACCCTGGATCAGTTGGGGCTGGTCCCCGGCAGGTGGCGACCGAACAGGGACCTCAGGAGGCAATACTCAAAGAGCTGAGCAGACACGAACCACGCAATCAGCAGGCAATAAGCATGGAGCTCAGCAGTGACGAATCATGCTGCTCAACTGGCAATAATCAAGCACGTGACCAGGCAGGAATCACGCAGCTCAGCTGGCAATTGTCAAGCAGATGAGCCGACAGGAATCACGCAGCTCAGCTGGCAATTGTCATGCAGATGAGCCGGCAGGAATCACGCAGCTCAGCAGGCCCTGATCACGTGACTCTGCAGGCACTGATCACGTGGCTGATCAAGTCCAGATCACGTGACTGAGCATGCACTGATCACGTGGCTATCATGCACTGATGACGTGACTGCGCATGCACTGATGACGTGGCTGATCGGGCACTGATCACATGGCTCATCATGCACTGATCACGTGTTTATCAGGCAATGATCAGTGACTGACAGGCGCTGATCATGGGACTGTGCACGCACTGATCACGTGGCTATCATGCACTGATCACGTGACTGCGCATGCACTGATGACGTGGCTGTTCGGGCACTGATCACGTGTTTATCAGGCAGTGATCAGTGACTGACAGGCGCTGATCAGGGGACTGTGCACGCACTGATCAGGTGGCTGATCAGGAACTGACCACCTGACCGCGCATGCAGTGATCACGTGGCTGGTCGTTCACTGATCACGTGTTTATCATACGGTGATCACGTGACTGAGAGGCGCTGATCACGTGACTGTGCCGTCAGTGATCACGTGGCTGAGCAGGCACTGATATCGTGACTGAGCATGCACTGATCATGTGCCGGGAGCCGGGGAGGCATTCCACTCTGGACAAAGGTCATGAGGAAGGAGGCTCGGCATACGCAAATGCGGGATCGAGCCTCAGGAGTCCACCCGGATATTCTCGAGCATCTCCCCCCAAAAAAACCGGAGTCTGCCTACTGTATTGCTTTGTGCTCTCACCTCTGATTTCACTGGGGGCTGTCCCCCACCACCATCTCGCTCTCTCTGTCAAAGAGTTAACTTACAGCTCCAATTCATAAAGTTCCTTGTCATTCTTCCCTTTAACTTCCAGCTGAGTCTCCATCTGGAGCGCGGAACCCACCACGCTTACTAATTATGCCTGGGCTGCTAAGACCCACTCGAGAAGGTGTCTAGGGTGAGGCACCTTTCGCTATTCGAGAGGGCGCCTGCGGCCTACGTAAGTGGTGCAAACTTCTTGTCTTGAAGTTTGATTGGTCTTCCGCGTAAACCAAGCTACTCAGTCTCTTTTCTCCACCGAATTTTCCTACTGAGCTCTCCTCATACTATTATTCTTGACATCTCTGATTAGCATATAAATAGTCGCCTAGGCCATCTCTCCTTCGAATACCCTGGATCAGTTGGGGCTGGTCCCCGGCAGGTGGCGACCGAACAGGGACCTCAGGAGGCAATACTCAAAGAGCTGAGCAGACACGAACCACGCAATCAGCAGGCAATAAGCATGGAGCTCAGCAGTGACGAATCATGCTGCTCAACTGGCAATAATCAAGCACGTGACCAGGCAGGAATCACGCAGCTCAGCTGGCAATTGTCAAGCAGATGAGCCGACAGGAATCACGCAGCTCAGCTGGCAATTGTCATGCAGATGAGCCGGCAGGAATCACGCAGCTCAGCAGGCCCTGATCACGTGACTCTGCAGGCACTGATCACGTGGCTGATCAAGTCCAGATCACGTGACTGAGCATGCACTGATCACGTGGCTATCATGCACTGATGACGTGACTGCGCATGCACTGATGACGTGGCTGATCGGGCACTGATCACATGTTTATCAGGCAGTGATCAGTGACTGACAGGCGCTGATCAGGGGACTGTGCACGCACTGATCAGGTGGCTGATCAGGAACTGACCACCTGACCGCGCATGCAGTGATCACGTGGCTGGTCGTTCACTGATCACGTGTTTATCATACGGTGATCACGTGACTGAGAGGCGCTGATCACGTGACTGTGCCGTCAGTGATCACGTGGCTGAGCAGGCACTGATATCGTGACTGAGCATGCACTGATCATGTGCCGGGAGCCGGGGAGGCATTCCACTCTGGACAAAGGTCATGAGGAAGGAGGCTCGGCATACGCAAATGCGGGATCGAGCCTCAGGAGTCCACCCGGATATTCTCGAGCATCTCCCCCCAAAAAACCGGAGTCTGCCTACTGTATTGCTTTGTGCTCTCACCTCTGATTTCACTGGGGGCTGTCCCCCACCACCATCTCGCTCTCTCTGTCAAAGAGTTAACTTACAGCTCCAATTCATAAAGTTCCTTGTCATTCTTCCCTTTAACTTCCAGCTGAGTCTCCATCTGGAGCGCGGAACCCACCACGCTTACTAATTATGCCTGGGCTGCTAAGACCCACTCGAGAAGGTGTCTAGGGTGAGGCACCTTTCGCTATTCGAGAGGGCGCCTGCGGCCTACGTAAGTGGTGCAAACTTCTTGTCTTGAAGTTTGATTGGTCTTCCGCGTAAACCAAGCTACTCAGTCTCTTTTCTCCACCGAATTTTCCTACTGAGCTCTCCTCATACTATTATTCTTGACATCTCTGATTAGCATATAAATAGTCGCCTAGGCCATCTCTCCTTCGAATACCCTGGATCAGTTGGGGCTGGTCCCCGGCAGGTGGCGACCGAACAGGGACCTCAGGAGGCAATACTCAAAGAGCTGAGCAGACACGAACCACGCAATCAGCAGGCAATAAGCATGGAGCTCAGCAGTGACGAATCATGCTGCTCAACTGGCAATAATCAAGCACGTGACCAGGCAGGAATCACGCAGCTCAGCTGGCAATTGTCAAGCAGATGAGCCGACAGGAATCACGCAGCTCAGCTGTCATGCAGATGAGCCGGCAGGAATCACGCAGCTCAGCAGTGATCACGTGACTCTGCAGGCACTGATCACGTGGCTGATCAAGTCCAGATCACGTGACTGAGCATGCACTGATCACGTGGCTATCATGCACTGATGACGTGACTGCGCATGCACTGATGACGTGGCTGATCGGGCACTGATCACATGGCTCATCATGCACTGATCACGTGTTTATCAGGCAATGATCAGTGACTGACAGGCGCTGATCATGGGACTGTGCACGCACTGATCACGTGGCTATCATGCACTGATCACGTGACTGCGCATGCACTGATGACGTGGCTGTTCGGGCACTGATCACGTGTTTATCAGGCAGTGATCAGTGACTGACAGGCGCTGATCAGGGGACTGTGCACGCACTGATCAGGTGGCTGATCAGGAACTGACCACCTGACCGCGCATGCAGTGATCACGTGGCTGGTCGTTCACTGATCACGTGTTTATCATACGGTGATCACGTGACTGAGAGGCGCTGATCACGTGACTGTGCCGTCAGTGATCACGTGGCTGAGCAGGCACTGATATCGTGACTGAGCATGCACTGATCATGTGCCGGGAGCCGGGGAGGCATTCCACTCTGGACAAAGGTCATGAGGAAGGAGGCTCGGCATACGCAAATGCGGGATCGAGCCTCAGGAGTCCACCCGGATATTCTCGAGCATCTCCCCCCAAAAAACCGGAGTCTGCCTACTGTATTGCTTTGTGCTCTCACCTCTGATTTCACTGGGGGCTGTCCCCCACCACCATCTCGCTCTCTCTGTCAAAGAGTTAACTTACAGCTCCAATTCATAAAGTTCCTTGTCATTCTTCCCTTTAACTTCCAGCTGAGTCTCCATCTGGAGCGCGGAACCCACCACGCTTACTAATTATGCCTGGGCTGCTAAGACCCACTCGAGAAGGTGTCTAGGGTGAGGCACCTTTCGCTATTCGAGAGGGCGCCTGCGGCCTACGTAAGTGGTGCAAACTTCTTGTCTTGAAGTTTGATTGGTCTTCCGCGTAAACCAAGCTACTCAGTCTCTTTTCTCCACCGAATTTTCCTACTGAGCTCTCCTCATACTATTATTCTTGACATCTCTGATTAGCATATAAATAGTCGCCTAGGCCATCTCTCCTTCGAATACCCTGGATCAGTTGGGGCTGGTCCCCGGCAGGTGGCGACCGAACAGGGACCTCAGGAGGCAATACTCAAAGAGCTGAGCAGACACGAACCACGCAATCAGCAGGCAATAAGCATGGAGCTCAGCAGTGACGAATCATGCTGCTCAACTGGCAATAATCAAGCACGTGACCAGGCAGGAATCACGCAGCTCAGCTGGCAATTGTCAAGCAGATGAGCCGACAGGAATCACGCAGCTCAGCTGGCAATTGTCATGCAGATGAGCCGGCAGGAATCACGCAGCTCAGCAGGCCCTGATCACGTGACTCTGCAGGCACTGATCACGTGGCTGATCAAGTCCAGATCACGTGACTGAGCATGCACTGATCACGTGGCTATCATGCACTGATGACGTGACTGCGCATGCACTGATGACGTGGCTGATCGGGCACTGATCACATGGCTCATCATGCACTGATCACGTGTTTATCAGGCAATGATCAGTGACTGACAGGCGCTGATCATGGGACTGTGCACGCACTGATCACGTGGCTATCATGCACTGATCACGTGACTGCGCATGCACTGATGACGTGGCTGTTCGGGCACTGATCACGTGTTTATCAGGCAGTGATCAGTGACTGACAGGCGCTGATCAGGGGACTGTGCACGCACTGATCAGGTGGCTGATCAGGAACTGACCACCTGACCGCGCATGCAGTGATCACGTGGCTGGTCGTTCACTGATCACGTGTTTATCATACGGTGATCACGTGACTGAGAGGCGCTGATCACGTGACTGTGCCGTCAGTGATCACGTGGCTGAGCAGGCACTGATATCGTGACTGAGCATGCACTGATCATGTGCCGGGAGCCGGGGAGGCATTCCACTCTGGACAAAGGTCATGAGGAAGGAGGCTCGGCATACGCAAATGCGGGATCGAGCCTCAGGAGTCCACCCGGATATTCTCGAGCATCTCCCCCCAAAAAAACCGGAGTCTGCCTACTGTATTGCTTTGTGCTCTCACCTCTGATTTCACTGGGGGCTGTCCCCCACCACCATCTCGCTCTCTCTGTCAAAGAGTTAACTTACAGCTCCAATTCATAAAGTTCCTTGTCATTCTTCCCTTTAACTTCCAGCTGAGTCTCCATCTGGAGCGCGGAACCCACCACGCTTACTAATTATGCCTGGGCTGCTAAGACCCACTCGAGAAGGTGTCTAGGGTGAGGCACCTTTCGCTATTCGAGAGGGCGCCTGCGGCCTACGTAAGTGGTGCAAACTTCTTGTCTTGAAGTTTGATTGGTCTTCCGCGTAAACCAAGCTACTCAGTCTCTTTTCTCCACCGAATTTTCCTACTGAGCTCTCCTCATACTATTATTCTTGACATCTCTGATTAGCATATAAATAGTCGCCTAGGCCATCTCTCCTTCGAATACCCTGGATCAGTTGGGGCTGGTCCCCGGCAGGTGGCGACCGAACAGGGACCTCAGGAGGCAATACTCAAAGAGCTGAGCAGACACGAACCACGCAATCAGCAGGCAATAAGCATGGAGCTCAGCAGTGACGAATCATGCTGCTCAACTGGCAATAATCAAGCACGTGACCAGGCAGGAATCACGCAGCTCAGCTGGCAATTGTCAAGCAGATGAGCCGACAGGAATCACGCAGCTCAGCTGGCAATTGTCATGCAGATGAGCCGGCAGGAATCACGCAGCTCAGCAGGCCCTGATCACGTGACTCTGCAGGCACTGATCACGTGGCTGATCAAGTCCAGATCACGTGACTGAGCATGCACTGATCACGTGCACTGATGACGTGACTGATGCACTGATGACGTGGCAGGGCACTGATCACGTGTTTATCAGGCAGTGATCAGTGACTGACAGGCGCTGATCAGTGACTGGACTGTGCACGCACTGATCAGGTGGCTGATCAGGAACTGACCACCTGACCGCGCATGCAGTGATCACGTGGCTGGTCGTTCACTGATCACGTGTTTATCATACGGTGATCACGTGACTGAGAGGCGCTGATCACGTGACTGTGCCGTCAGTGATCACGTGGCTGAGCAGGCACTGATATCGTGACTGAGCATGCACTGATCATGTGCCGGGAGCCGGGGAGGCATTCCACTCTGGACAAAGGTCATGAGGAAGGAGGCTCGGCATACGCAAATGCGGGATCGAGCCTCAGGAGTCCACCCGGATATTCTCGAGCATCTCCCCCCAAAAAAACCGGAGTCTGCCTACTGTATTGCTTTGTGCTCTCACCTCTGATTTCACTGGGGGCTGTCCCCCACCACCATCTCGCTCTCTCTGTCAAAGAGTTAACTTACAGCTCCAATTCATAAAGTTCCTTGTCATTCTTCCCTTTAACTTCCAGCTGAGTCTCCATCTGGAGCGCGGAACCCACCACGCTTACTAATTATGCCTGGGCTGCTAAGACCCACTCGAGAAGGTGTCTAGGGTGAGGCACCTTTCGCTATTCGAGAGGGCGCCTGCGGCCTACGTAAGTGGTGCAAACTTCTTGTCTTGAAGTTTGATTGGTCTTCCGCGTAAACCAAGCTACTCAGTCTCTTTTCTCCACCGAATTTTCCTACTGAGCTCTCCTCATACTATTATTCTTGACATCTCTGATTAGCATATAAATAGTCGCCTAGGCCATCTCTCCTTCGAATACCCTGGATCAGTTGGGGCTGGTCCCCGGCAGGTGGCGACCGAACAGGGACCTCAGGAGGCAATACTCAAAGAGCTGAGCAGACACGAACCACGCAATCAGCAGGCAATAAGCATGGAGCTCAGCAGTGACGAATCATGCTGCTCAACTGGCAATAATCAAGCACGTGACCAGGCAGGAATCACGCAGCTCAGCTGGCAATTGTCAAGCAGATGAGCCGACAGGAATCACGCAGCTCAGCTGGCAATTGTCATGCAGATGAGCCGGCAGGAATCACGCAGCTCAGCAGGCCCTGATCACGTGACTCTGCAGGCACTGATCACGTGGCTGATCAAGTCCAGATCACGTGACTGAGCATGCACTGATCACGTGGCTATCATGCACTGATGACGTGACTGCGCATGCACTGATGACGTGGCTGATCGGGCACTGATCACATGGCTCATCATGCACTGATCACGTGTTTATCAGGCAATGATCAGTGACTGACAGGCGCTGATCATGGGACTGTGCACGCACTGATCACGTGGCTATCATGCACTGATCACGTGACTGCGCATGCACTGATGACGTGGCTGTTCGGGCACTGATCACGTGTTTATCAGGCAGTGATCAGTGACTGACAGGCGCTGATCAGGGGACTGTGCACGCACTGATCAGGTGGCTGATCAGGAACTGACCACCTGACCGCGCATGCAGTGATCACGTGGCTGGTCGTTCACTGATCACGTGTTTATCATACGGTGATCACGTGACTGAGAGGCGCTGATCACGTGACTGTGCCGTCAGTGATCACGTGGCTGAGCAGGCACTGATATCGTGACTGAGCATGCACTGATCATGTGCCGGGAGCCGGGGAGGCATTCCACTCTGGACAAAGGTCATGAGGAAGGAGGCTCGGCATACGCAAATGCGGGATCGAGCCTCAGGAGTCCACCCGGATATTCTCGAGCATCTCCCCCCAAAAAACCGGAGTCTGCCTACTGTATTGCTTTGTGCTCTCACCTCTGATTTCACTGGGGGCTGTCCCCCACCACCATCTCGCTCTCTCTGTCAAAGAGTTAACTTACAGCTCCAATTCATAAAGTTCCTTGTCATTCTTCCCTTTAACTTCCAGCTGAGTCTCCATCTGGAGCGCGGAACCCACCACGCTTACTAATTATGCCTGGGCTGCTAAGACCCACTCGAGAAGGTGTCTAGGGTGAGGCACCTTTCGCTATTCGAGAGGGCGCCTGCGGCCTACGTAAGTGGTGCAAACTTCTTGTCTTGAAGTTTGATTGGTCTTCCGCGTAAACCAAGCTACTCAGTCTCTTTTCTCCACCGAATTTTCCTACTGAGCTCTCCTCATACTATTATTCTTGACATCTCTGATTAGCATATAAATAGTCGCCTAGGCCATCTCTCCTTCGAATACCCTGGATCAGTTGGGGCTGGTCCCCGGCAGGTGGCGACCGAACAGGGACCTCAGGAGGCAATACTCAAAGAGCTGAGCAGACACGAACCACGCAATCAGCAGGCAATAAGCATGGAGCTCAGCAGTGACGAATCATGCTGCTCAACTGGCAATAATCAAGCACGTGACCAGGCAGGAATCACGCAGCTCAGCTGGCAATTGTCAAGCAGATGAGCCGACAGGAATCACGCAGCTCAGCTGGCAATTGTCATGCAGATGAGCCGGCAGGAATCACGCAGCTCAGCAGGCCCTGATCACGTGACTCTGCAGGCACTGATCACGTGGCTGATCAAGTCCAGATCACGTGACTGAGCATGCACTGATCACGTGGCTATCATGCACTGATGACGTGACTGCGCATGCACTGATGACGTGGCTGATCGGGCACTGATCACATGGCTCATCATGCACTGATCACGTGTTTATCAGGCAATGATCAGTGACTGACAGGCGCTGATCATGGGACTGTGCACGCACTGATCACGTGGCTATCATGCACTGATCACGTGACTGCGCATGCACTGATGACGTGGCTGTTCGGGCACTGATCACGTGTTTATCAGGCAGTGATCAGTGACTGACAGGCGCTGATCAGGGGACTGTGCACGCACTGATCAGGTGGCTGATCAGGAACTGACCACCTGACCGCGCATGCAGTGATCACGTGGCTGGTCGTTCACTGATCACGTGTTTATCATACGGTGATCACGTGACTGAGAGGCGCTGATCACGTGACTGTGCCGTCAGTGATCACGTGGCTGAGCAGGCACTGATATCGTGACTGAGCATGCACTGATCATGTGCCGGGAGCCGGGGAGGCATTCCACTCTGGACAAAGGTCATGAGGAAGGAGGCTCGGCATACGCAAATGCGGGATCGAGCCTCAGGAGTCCACCCGGATATTCTCGAGCATCTCCCCCCAAAAAAACCGGAGTCTGCCTACTGTATTGCTTTGTGCTCTCACCTCTGATTTCACTGGGGGCTGTCCCCCACCACCATCTCGCTCTCTCTGTCAAAGAGTTAACTTACAGCTCCAATTCATAAAGTTCCTTGTCATTCTTCCCTTTAACTTCCAGCTGAGTCTCCATCTGGAGCGCGGAACCCACCACGCTTACTAATTATGCCTGGGCTGCTAAGACCCACTCGAGAAGGTGTCTAGGGTGAGGCACCTTTCGCTATTCGAGAGGGCGCCTGCGGCCTACGTAAGTGGTGCAAACTTCTTGTCTTGAAGTTTGATTGGTCTTCCGCGTAAACCAAGCTACTCAGTCTCTTTTCTCCACCGAATTTTCCTACTGAGCTCTCCTCATACTATTATTCTTGACATCTCTGATTAGCATATAAATAGTCGCCTAGGCCATCTCTCCTTCGAATACCCTGGATCAGTTGGGGCTGGTCCCCGGCAGGTGGCGACCGAACAGGGACCTCAGGAGGCAATACTCAAAGAGCTGAGCAGACACGAACCACGCAATCAGCAGGCAATAAGCATGGAGCTCAGCAGTGACGAATCATGCTGCTCAACTGGCAATAATCAAGCACGTGACCAGGCAGGAATCACGCAGCTCAGCTGGCAATTGTCAAGCAGATGAGCCGACAGGAATCACGCAGCTCAGCTGGCAATTGTCATGCAGATGAGCCGGCAGGAATCACGCAGCTCAGCAGGCCCTGATCACGTGACTCTGCAGGCACTGATCACGTGGCTGATCAAGTCCAGATCACGTGACTGAGCATGCACTGATCACGTGGCTATCATGCACTGATGACGTGACTGCGCATGCACTGATGACGTGGCTGATCGGGCACTGATCACATGGCTCATCATGCACTGATCACGTGTTTATCAGGCAATGATCAGTGACTGACAGGCGCTGATCATGGGACTGTGCACGCACTGATCACGTGGCTATCATGCACTGATCACGTGACTGCGCATGCACTGATGACGTGGCTGTTCGGGCACTGATCACGTGTTTATCAGGCAGTGATCAGTGACTGACAGGCGCTGATCAGGGGACTGTGCACGCACTGATCAGGTGGCTGATCAGGAACTGACCACCTGACCGCGCATGCAGTGATCACGTGGCTGGTCGTTCACTGATCACGTGTTTATCATACGGTGATCACGTGACTGAGAGGCGCTGATCACGTGACTGTGCCGTCAGTGATCACGTGGCTGAGCAGGCACTGATATCGTGACTGAGCATGCACTGATCATGTGCCGGGAGCCGGGGAGGCATTCCACTCTGGACAAAGGTCATGAGGAAGGAGGCTCGGCATACGCAAATGCGGGATCGAGCCTCAGGAGTCCACCCGGATATTCTCGAGCATCTCCCCCCAAAAAAACCGGAGTCTGCCTACTGTATTGCTTTGTGCTCTCACCTCTGATTTCACTGGGGGCTGTCCCCCACCACCATCTCGCTCTCTCTGTCAAAGAGTTAACTTACAGCTCCAATTCATAAAGTTCCTTGTCATTCTTCCCTTTAACTTCCAGCTGAGTCTCCATCTGGAGCGCGGAACCCACCACGCTTACTAATTATGCCTGGGCTGCTAAGACCCACTCGAGAAGGTGTCTAGGGTGAGGCACCTTTCGCTATTCGAGAGGGCGCCTGCGGCCTACGTAAGTGGTGCAAACTTCTTGTCTTGAAGTTTGATTGGTCTTCCGCGTAAACCAAGCTACTCAGTCTCTTTTCTCCACCGAATTTTCCTACTGAGCTCTCCTCATACTATTATTCTTGACATCTCTGATTAGCATATAAATAGTCGCCTAGGCCATCTCTCCTTCGAATACCCTGGATCAGTTGGGGCTGGTCCCCGGCAGGTGGCGACCGAACAGGGACCTCAGGAGGCAATACTCAAAGAGCTGAGCAGACACGAACCACGCAATCAGCAGGCAATAAGCATGGAGCTCAGCAGTGACGAATCATGCTGCTCAACTGGCAATAATCAAGCACGTGACCAGGCAGGAATCACGCAGCTCAGCTGGCAATTGTCAAGCAGATGAGCCGACAGGAATCACGCAGCTCAGCTGGCAATTGTCATGCAGATGAGCCGGCAGGAATCACGCAGCTCAGCAGGCCCTGATCACGTGACTCTGCAGGCACTGATCACGTGGCTGATCAAGTCCAGATCACGTGACTGAGCATGCACTGATCACGTGGCTATCATGCACTGATGACGTGACTGCGCATGCACTGATGACGTGGCTGATCGGGCACTGATCAGTGACTGACAGGCGCTGATCATGGGACTGTGCACTCACTGATCACGTGGCTATCATGCACTGATCACGTGACTGCGCATGCACTGATGACGTGGCTGTTCGGGCACTGATCACGTGATCAGTGACTGACAGGCGCTGATCAGGGGACTGTGCACGCACTGATCAGGTGGCTGATCAGGAACTGACCACCTGACCGCGCATGCAGTGATCACTGGCTGGTCGTTCACTGATCACGTGTTTATCATACGGTGATCACGTGACTGAGAGGCGCTGATCACGTGACTGTGCCGTCAGTGATCACGTGGCTGAGCAGGCACTGATATCGTGACTGAGCATGCACTGATCATGTGCCGGGAGCCGGGGAGGCATTCCACTCTGGACAAAGGTCATGAGGAAGGAGGCTCGGCATACGCAAATGCGGGATCGAGCCTCAGGAGTCCACCCGGATATTCTCGAGCATCTCCCCCCAAAAAAACCGGAGTCTGCCTACTGTATTGCTTTGTGCTCTCACCTCTGATTTCACTGGGGGCTGTCCCCCACCACCATCTCGCTCTCTCTGTCAAAGAGTTAACTTACAGCTCCAATTCATAAAGTTCCTTGTCATTCTTCCCTTTAACTTCCAGCTGAGTCTCCATCTGGAGCGCGGAACCCACCACGCTTACTAATTATGCCTGGGCTGCTAAGACCCACTCGAGAAGGTGTCTAGGGTGAGGCACCTTTCGCTATTCGAGAGGGCGCCTGCGGCCTACGTAAGTGGTGCAAACTTCTTGTCTTGAAGTTTGATTGGTCTTCCGCGTAAACCAAGCTACTCAGTCTCTTTTCTCCACCGAATTTTCCTACTGAGCTCTCCTCATACTATTATTCTTGACATCTCTGATTAGCATATAAATAGTCGCCTAGGCCATCTCTCCTTCGAATACCCTGGATCAGTTGGGGCTGGTCCCCGGCAGGTGGCGACCGAACAGGGACCTCAGGAGGCAATACTCAAAGAGCTGAGCAGACACGAACCACGCAATCAGCAGGCAATAAGCATGGAGCTCAGCAGTGACGAATCATGCTGCTCAACTGGCAATAATCAAGCACGTGACCAGGCAGGAATCACGCAGCTCAGCTGGCAATTGTCAAGCAGATGAGCAGGAATCACGCAGCTCAGCTGGCAATTGGCAATCACGCAGCTCAGCAGGCCCTGATCACGTGACTCTGCAGGCACTGATCACGTGGCTGATCAAGTCCAGATCACGTGACTGAGCATGCACTGATCACGTGGCTATCATGCACTGATGACGTGACTGCGCATGCACTGATGACGTGGCTGATCGGGCACTGATCACATGGCTCATCATGCACTGATCACGTGTTTATCAGGCAATGATCAGTGACTGACAGGCGCTGATCATGGGACTGTGCACGCACTGATCAGTGGCTGCACTGATCACGTGATCATGCACTGATGACGTGGCTGTTCGGGCACTGATCACGTGTTTATCAGGCAGTGATCAGTGACTGACAGGCGCTGATCAGGGGACTGTGCACGTGATCAGGTGGCTGATCAGGAACTGACCACCTGTCGTGATCACTGATCACGTGTTTATCATACGGTGATCACGTGACTGAGAGGCGCTGATCACGTGACTGTGCCGTCAGTGATCACGTGGCTGAGCAGGCACTGATATCGTGACTGAGCATGCACTGATCATGTGCCGGGAGCCGGGGAGGCATTCCACTCTGGACAAAGGTCATGAGGAAGGAGGCTCGGCATACGCAAATGCGGGATCGAGCCTCAGGAGTCCACCCGGATATTCTCGAGCATCTCCCCCCAAAAAAACCGGAGTCTGCCTACTGTATTGCTTTGTGCTCTCACCTCTGATTTCACTGGGGGCTGTCCCCCACCACCATCTCGCTCTCTCTGTCAAAGAGTTAACTTACAGCTCCAATTCATAAAGTTCCTTGTCATTCTTCCCTTTAACTTCCAGCTGAGTCTCCATCTGGAGCGCGGAACCCACCACGCTTACTAATTATGCCTGGGCTGCTAAGACCCACTCGAGAAGGTGTCTAGGGTGAGGCACCTTTCGCTATTCGAGAGGGCGCCTGCGGCCTACGTAAGTGGTGCAAACTTCTTGTCTTGAAGTTTGATTGGTCTTCCGCGTAAACCAAGCTACTCAGTCTCTTTT
Organism: Bos javanicus; assembly: GCF_032452875.1. Lineage (NCBI taxonomy): Eukaryota > Metazoa > Chordata > Mammalia > Artiodactyla > Bovidae > Bos > Bos javanicus. The sequence continues at coordinate 286,464 of NW_026893844.1, forward strand.
CTCCACCGAATTTTCCTACTGAGCTCTCCTCATACTATTATTCTTGACATCTCTGATTAGCATATAAATAGTCGCCTAGGCCATCTCTCCTTCGAATACCCTGGATCAGTTGGGGCTGGTCCCCGGCAGGTGGCGACCGAACAGGGACCTCAGGAGGCAATACTCAAAGAGCTGAGCAGACACGAACCACGCAATCAGCAGGCAATAAGCATGGAGCTCAGCAGTGACGAATCATGCTGCTCAACTGGCAATAATCAAGCACGTGACCAGGCAGGAATCACGCAGCTCAGCTGGCAATTGTCAAGCAGATGAGCCGACAGGAATCACGCAGCTCAGCTGGCAATTGTCATGCAGATGAGCCGGCAGGAATCACGCAGCTCAGCAGGCCCTGATCACGTGACTCTGCAGGCACTGATCACGTGGCTGATCAAGTCCAGATCACGTGACTGAGCATGCACTGATCACGTGGCTATCATGCACTGATGACGTGACTGCGCATGCACTGATGACGTGGCTGATCGGGCACTGATCACATGGCTCATCATGCACTGATCACGTGTTTATCAGGCAATGATCAGTGACTGACAGGCGCTGATCATGGGACTGTGCACGCACTGATCACGTGGCTATCATGCACTGATCACGTGACTGCGCATGCACTGATGACGTGGCTGTTCGGGCACTGATCACGTGTTTATCAGGCAGTGATCAGTGACTGACAGGCGCTGATCAGGGGACTGTGCACGCACTGATCAGGTGGCTGATCAGGAACTGACCACCTGACCGCGCATGCAGTGATCACGTGGCTGGTCGTTCACTGATCACGTGTTTATCATACGGTGATCACGTGACTGAGAGGCGCTGATCACGTGACTGTGCCGTCAGTGATCACGTGGCTGAGCAGGCACTGATATCGTGACTGAGCATGCACTGATCATGTGCCGGGAGCCGGGGAGGCATTCCACTCTGGACAAAGGTCATGAGGAAGGAGGCTCGGCATACGCAAATGCGGGATCGAGCCTCAGGAGTCCACCCGGATATTCTCGAGCATCTCCCCCCAAAAAAACCGGAGTCTGCCTACTGTATTGCTTTGTGCTCTCACCTCTGATTTCACTGGGGGCTGTCCCCCACCACCATCTCGCTCTCTCTGTCAAAGAGTTAACTTACAGCTCCAATTCATAAAGTTCCTTGTCATTCTTCCCTTTAACTTCCAGCTGAGTCTCCATCTGGAGCGCGGAACCCACCACGCTTACTAATTATGCCTGGGCTGCTAAGACCCACTCGAGAAGGTGTCTAGGGTGAGGCACCTTTCGCTATTCGAGAGGGCGCCTGCGGCCTACGTAAGTGGTGCAAACTTCTTGTCTTGAAGTTTGATTGGTCTTCCGCGTAAACCAAGCTACTCAGTCTCTTTTCTCCACCGAATTTTCCTACTGAGCTCTCCTCATACTATTATTCTTGACATCTCTGATTAGCATATAAATAGTCGCCTAGGCCATCTCTCCTTCGAATACCCTGGATCAGTTGGGGCTGGTCCCCGGCAGGTGGCGACCGAACAGGGACCTCAGGAGGCAATACTCAAAGAGCTGAGCAGACACGAACCACGCAATCAGCAGGCAATAAGCATGGAGCTCAGCAGTGACGAATCATGCTGCTCAACTGGCAATAATCAAGCACGTGACCAGGCAGGAATCACGCAGCTCAGCTGGCAATTGTCAAGCAGATGAGCCGACAGGAATCACGCAGCTCAGCTGGCAATTGTCATGCAGATGAGCCGGCAGGAATCACGCAGCTCAGCAGGCCCTGATCACGTGACTCTGCAGGCACTGATCACGTGGCTGATCAAGTCCAGATCACGTGACTGAGCATGCACTGATCACGTGGCTATCATGCACTGATGACGTGACTGCGCATGCACTGATGACGTGGCTGATCGGGCACTGATCACATGGCTCATCATGCACTGATCACGTGTTTATCAGGCAATGATCAGTGACTGACAGGCGCTGATCATGGGACTGTGCACGCACTGATCACGTGGCTATCATGCACTGATCACGTGACTGCGCATGCACTGATGACGTGGCTGTTCGGGCACTGATCACGTGTTTATCAGGCAGTGATCAGTGACTGACAGGCGCTGATCAGGGGACTGTGCACGCACTGATCAGGTGGCTGATCAGGAACTGACCACCTGACCGCGCATGCAGTGATCACGTGGCTGGTCGTTCACTGATCACGTGTTTATCATACGGTGATCACGTGACTGAGAGGCGCTGATCACGTGACTGTGCCGTCAGTGATCACGTGGCTGAGCAGGCACTGATATCGTGACTGAGCATGCACTGATCATGTGCCGGGAGCCGGGGAGGCATTCCACTCTGGACAAAGGTCATGAGGAAGGAGGCTCGGCATACGCAAATGCGGGATCGAGCCTCAGGAGTCCACCCGGATATTCTCGAGCATCTCCCCCCAAAAAACCGGAGTCTGCCTACTGTATTGCTTTGTGCTCTCACCTCTGATTTCACTGGGGGCTGTCCCCCACCACCATCTCGCTCTCTCTGTCAAAGAGTTAACTTACAGCTCCAATTCATAAAGTTCCTTGTCATTCTTCCCTTTAACTTCCAGCTGAGTCTCCATCTGGAGCGCGGAACCCACCACGCTTACTAATTATGCCTGGGCTGCTAAGACCCACTCGAGAAGGTGTCTAGGGTGAGGCACCTTTCGCTATTCGAGAGGGCGCCTGCGGCCTACGTAAGTGGTGCAAACTTCTTGTCTTGAAGTTTGATTGGTCTTCCGCGTAAACCAAGCTACTCAGTCTCTTTTCTCCACCGAATTTTCCTACTGAGCTCTCCTCATACTATTATTCTTGACATCTCTGATTAGCATATAAATAGTCGCCTAGGCCATCTCTCCTTCGAATACCCTGGATCAGTTGGGGCTGGTCCCCGGCAGGTGGCGACCGAACAGGGACCTCAGGAGGCAATACTCAAAGAGCTGAGCAGACACGAACCACGCAATCAGCAGGCAATAAGCATGGAGCTCAGCAGTGACGAATCATGCTGCTCAACTGGCAATAATCAAGCACGTGACCAGGCAGGAATCACGCAGCTCAGCTGGCAATTGTCAAGCAGATGAGCCGACAGGAATCACGCAGCTCAGCTGGCAATTGTCATGCAGATGAGCCGGCAGGAATCACGCAGCTCAGCAGGCCCTGATCACGTGACTCTGCAGGCACTGATCACGTGGCTGATCAAGTCCAGATCACGTGACTGAGCATGCACTGATCACGTGGCTATCATGCACTGATGACGTGACTGCGCATGCACTGATGACGTGGCTGATCGGGCACTGATCACATGGCTCATCATGCACTGATCACGTGTTTATCAGGCAATGATCAGTGACTGACAGGCGCTGATCATGGGACTGTGCACGCACTGATCACGTGGCTATCATGCACTGATCACGTGACTGCGCATGCACTGATGACGTGGCTGTTCGGGCACTGATCACGTGTTTATCAGGCAGTGATCAGTGACTGACAGGCGCTGATCAGGGGACTGTGCACGCACTGATCAGGTGGCTGATCAGGAACTGACCACCTGACCGCGCATGCAGTGATCACGTGGCTGGTCGTTCACTGATCACGTGTTTATCATACGGTGATCACGTGACTGAGAGGCGCTGATCACGTGACTGTGCCGTCAGTGATCACGTGGCTGAGCAGGCACTGATATCGTGACTGAGCATGCACTGATCATGTGCCGGGAGCCGGGGAGGCATTCCACTCTGGACAAAGGTCATGAGGAAGGAGGCTCGGCATACGCAAATGCGGGATCGAGCCTCAGGAGTCCACCCGGATATTCTCGAGCATCTCCCCCCAAAAAAACCGGAGTCTGCCTACTGTATTGCTTTGTGCTCTCACCTCTGATTTCACTGGGGGCTGTCCCCCACCACCATCTCGCTCTCTCTGTCAAAGAGTTAACTTACAGCTCCAATTCATAAAGTTCCTTGTCATTCTTCCCTTTAACTTCCAGCTGAGTCTCCATCTGGAGCGCGGAACCCACCACGCTTACTAATTATGCCTGGGCTGCTAAGACCCACTCGAGAAGGTGTCTAGGGTGAGGCACCTTTCGCTATTCGAGAGGGCGCCTGCGGCCTACGTAAGTGGTGCAAACTTCTTGTCTTGAAGTTTGATTGGTCTTCCGCGTAAACCAAGCTACTCAGTCTCTTTTCTCCACCGAATTTTCCTACTGAGCTCTCCTCATACTATTATTCTTGACATCTCTGATTAGCATATAAATAGTCGCCTAGGCCATCTCTCCTTCGAATACCCTGGATCAGTTGGGGCTGGTCCCCGGCAGGTGGCGACCGAACAGGGACCTCAGGAGGCAATACTCAAAGAGCTGAGCAGACACGAACCACGCAATCAGCAGGCAATAAGCATGGAGCTCAGCAGTGACGAATCATGCTGCTCAACTGGCAATAATCAAGCACGTGACCAGGCAGGAATCACGCAGCTCAGCTGGCAATTGTCAAGCAGATGAGCCGACAGGAATCACGCAGCTCAGCTGGCAATTGTCATGCAGATGAGCCGGCAGGAATCACGCAGCTCAGCAGGCCCTGATCACGTGACTCTGCAGGCACTGATCACGTGGCTGATCAAGTCCAGATCACGTGACTGAGCATGCACTGATCACGTGGCTATCATGCACTGATGACGTGACTGCGCATGCACTGATGACGTGGCTGATCGGGCACTGATCACATGGCTCATCATGCACTGATCACGTGTTTATCAGGCAATGATCAGTGACTGACAGGCGCTGATCATGGGACTGTGCACGCACTGATCACGTGGCTATCATGCACTGATCACGTGACTGCGCATGCACTGATGACGTGGCTGTTCGGGCACTGATCACGTGTTTATCAGGCAGTGATCAGTGACTGACAGGCGCTGATCAGGGGACTGTGCACGCACTGATCAGGTGGCTGATCAGGAACTGACCACCTGACCGCGCATGCAGTGATCACGTGGCTGGTCGTTCACTGATCACGTGTTTATCATACGGTGATCACGTGACTGAGAGGCGCTGATCACGTGACTGTGCCGTCAGTGATCACGTGGCTGAGCAGGCACTGATATCGTGACTGAGCATGCACTGATCATGTGCCGGGAGCCGGGGAGGCATTCCACTCTGGACAAAGGTCATGAGGAAGGAGGCTCGGCATACGCAAATGCGGGATCGAGCCTCAGGAGTCCACCCGGATATTCTCGAGCATCTCCCCCAAAAAAACCGGAGTCTGCCTACTGTATTGCTTTGTGCTCTCACCTCTGATTTCACTGGGGGCTGTCCCCCACCACCATCTCGCTCTCTCTGTCAAAGAGTTAACTTACAGCTCCAATTCATAAAGTTCCTTGTCATTCTTCCCTTTAACTTCCAGCTGAGTCTCCATCTGGAGCGCGGAACCCACCACGCTTACTAATTATGCCTGGGCTGCTAAGACCCACTCGAGAAGGTGTCTAGGGTGAGGCACCTTTCGCTATTCGAGAGGGCGCCTGCGGCCTACGTAAGTGGTGCAAACTTCTTGTCTTGAAGTTTGATTGGTCTTCCGCGTAAACCAAGCTACTCAGTCTCTTTTCTCCACCGAATTTTCCTACTGAGCTCTCCTCATACTATTATTCTTGACATCTCTGATTAGCATATAAATAGTCGCCTAGGCCATCTCTCCTTCGAATACCCTGGATCAGTTGGGGCTGGTCCCCGGCAGGTGGCGACCGAACAGGGACCTCAGGAGGCAATACTCAAAGAGCTGAGCAGACACGAACCACGCAATCAGCAGGCAATAAGCATGGAGCTCAGCAGTGACGAATCATGCTGCTCAACTGGCAATAATCAAGCACGTGACCAGGCAGGAATCACGCAGCTCAGCTGGCAATTGTCAAGCAGATGAGCCGACAGGAATCACGCAGCTCAGCTGGCAATTGTCATGCAGATGAGCCGGCAGGAATCACGCAGCTCAGCAGGCCCTGATCACGTGACTCTGCAGGCACTGATCACGTGGCTGATCAAGTCCAGATCACGTGACTGAGCATGCACTGATCACGTGGCTATCATGCACTGATGACGTGACTGCGCATGCACTGATGACGTGGCTGATCGGGCACTGATCACATGGCTCATCATGCACTGATCACGTGTTTATCAGGCAATGATCAGTGACTGACAGGCGCTGATCATGGGACTGTGCACGCACTGATCACGTGGCTATCATGCACTGATCACGTGACTGCGCATGCACTGATGACGTGGCTGTTCGGGCACTGATCACGTGTTTATCAGGCAGTGATCAGTGACTGACAGGCGCTGATCAGGGGACTGTGCACGCACTGATCAGGTGGCTGATCAGGAACTGACCACCTGACCGCGCATGCAGTGATCACGTGGCTGGTCGTTCACTGATCACGTGTTTATCATACGGTGATCACGTGACTGAGAGGCGCTGATCACGTGACTGTGCCGTCAGTGATCACGTGGCTGAGCAGGCACTGATATCGTGACTGAGCATGCACTGATCATGTGCCGGGAGCCGGGGAGGCATTCCACTCTGGACAAAGGTCATGAGGAAGGAGGCTCGGCATACGCAAATGCGGGATCGAGCCTCAGGAGTCCACCCGGATATTCTCGAGCATCTCCCCCCAAAAAAACCGGAGTCTGCCTACTGTATTGCTTTGTGCTCTCACCTCTGATTTCACTGGGGGCTGTCCCCCACCACCATCTCGCTCTCTCTGTCAAAGAGTTAACTTACAGCTCCAATTCATAAAGTTCCTTGTCATTCTTCCCTTTAACTTCCAGCTGAGTCTCCATCTGGAGCGCGGAACCCACCACGCTTACTAATTATGCCTGGGCTGCTAAGACCCACTCGAGAAGGTGTCTAGGGTGAGGCACCTTTCGCTATTCGAGAGGGCGCCTGCGGCCTACGTAAGTGGTGCAAACTTCTTGTCTTGAAGTTTGATTGGTCTTCCGCGTAAACCAAGCTACTCAGTCTCTTTTCTCCACCGAATTTTCCTACTGAGCTCTCCTCATACTATTATTCTTGACATCTCTGATTAGCATATAAATAGTCGCCTAGGCCATCTCTCCTTCGAATACCCTGGATCAGTTGGGGCTGGTCCCCGGCAGGTGGCGACCGAACAGGGACCTCAGGAGGCAATACTCAAAGAGCTGAGCAGACACGAACCACGCAATCAGCAGGCAATAAGCATGGAGCTCAGCAGTGACGAATCATGCTGCTCAACTGGCAATAATCAAGCACGTGACCAGGCAGGAATCACGCAGCTCAGCTGGCAATTGTCAAGCAGATGAGCCGACAGGAATCACGCAGCTCAGCTGGCAATTGTCATGCAGATGAGCCGGCAGGAATCACGCAGCTCAGCAGGCCCTGATCACGTGACTCTGCAGGCACTGATCACGTGGCTGATCAAGTCCAGATCACGTGACTGAGCATGCACTGATCACGTGGCTATCATGCACTGATGACGTGACTGCACTGATGACGTGGCTGATCGGGCACTGATCACATGGCTCATCATGCACTGATCACGTGTTTATCAGGCAGTGATCAGTGACTGACAGGCGCTGATCAGGGGACTGTGCACGCACTGATCAGGTGGCTGATCAGGAACTGACCACCTGACCGCGCATGCAGTGATCACGTGGCTGGTCGTTCACTGATCACGTGTTTATCATACGGTGATCACGTGACTGAGAGGCGCTGATCACGTGACTGTGCCGTCAGTGATCACGTGGCTGAGCAGGCACTGATATCGTGACTGAGCATGCACTGATCATGTGCCGGGAGCCGGGGAGGCATTCCACTCTGGACAAAGGTCATGAGGAAGGAGGCTCGGCATACGCAAATGCGGGATCGAGCCTCAGGAGTCCACCCGGATATTCTCGAGCATCTCCCCCCAAAAAAACCGGAGTCTGCCTACTGTATTGCTTTGTGCTCTCACCTCTGATTTCACTGGGGGCTGTCCCCCACCACCATCTCGCTCTCTCTGTCAAAGAGTTAACTTACAGCTCCAATTCATAAAGTTCCTTGTCATTCTTCCCTTTAACTTCCAGCTGAGTCTCCATCTGGAGCGCGGAACCCACCACGCTTACTAATTATGCCTGGGCTGCTAAGACCCACTCGAGAAGGTGTCTAGGGTGAGGCACCTTTCGCTATTCGAGAGGGCGCCTGCGGCCTACGTAAGTGGTGCAAACTTCTTGTCTTGAAGTTTGATTGGTCTTCCGCGTAAACCAAGCTACTCAGTCTCTTTTCTCCACCGAATTTTCCTACTGAGCTCTCCTCATACTATTATTCTTGACATCTCTGATTAGCATATAAATAGTCGCCTAGGCCATCTCTCCTTCGAATACCCTGGATCAGTTGGGGCTGGTCCCCGGCAGGTGGCGACCGAACAGGGACCTCAGGAGGCAATACTCAAAGAGCTGAGCAGACACGAACCACGCAATCAGCAGGCAATAAGCATGGAGCTCAGCAGTGACGAATCATGCTGCTCAACTGGCAATAATCAAGCACGTGACCAGGCAGGAATCACGCAGCTCAGCTGGCAATTGTCAAGCAGATGAGCCGACAGGAATCACGCAGCTCAGCTGGCAATTGTCATGCAGATGAGCCGGCAGGAATCACGCAGCTCAGCAGGCCCTGATCACGTGACTCTGCAGGCACTGATCACGTGGCTGATCAAGTCCAGATCACGTGACTGAGCATGCACTGATCACGTGGCTATCATGCACTGATGACGTGACTGCGCATGCACTGATGACGTGGCTGATCGGGCACTGATCACATGGCTCATCATGCACTGATCACGTGTTTATCAGGCAATGATCAGTGACTGACAGGCGCTGATCATGGGACTGTGCACGCACTGATCACGTGGCTATCATGCACTGATCACGTGACTGCGCATGCACTGATGACGTGGCTGTTCGGGCACTGATCACGTGTTTATCAGGCAGTGATCAGTGACTGACAGGCGCTGATCAGGGGACTGTGCACGCACTGATCAGGTGGCTGATCAGGAACTGACCACCTGACCGCGCATGCAGTGATCACGTGGCTGGTCGTTCACTGATCACGTGTTTATCATACGGTGATCACGTGACTGAGAGGCGCTGATCACGTGACTGTGCCGTCAGTGATCACGTGGCTGAGCAGGCACTGATATCGTGACTGAGCATGCACTGATCATGTGCCGGGAGCCGGGGAGGCATTCCACTCTGGACAAAGGTCATGAGGAAGGAGGCTCGGCATACGCAAATGCGGGATCGAGCCTCAGGAGTCCACCCGGATATTCTCGAGCATCTCCCCCCAAAAAAACCGGAGTCTGCCTACTGTATTGCTTTGTGCTCTCACCTCTGATTTCACTGGGGGCTGTCCCCCACCACCATCTCGCTCTCTCTGTCAAAGAGTTAACTTACAGCTCCAATTCATAAAGTTCCTTGTCATTCTTCCCTTTAACTTCCAGCTGAGTCTCCATCTGGAGCGCGGAACCCACCACGCTTACTAATTATGCCTGGGCTGCTAAGACCCACTCGAGAAGGTGTCTAGGGTGAGGCACCTTTCGCTATTCGAGAGGGCGCCTGCGGCCTACGTAAGTGGTGCAAACTTCTTGTCTTGAAGTTTGATTGGTCTTCCGCGTAAACCAAGCTACTCAGTCTCTTTTCTCCACCGAATTTTCCTACTGAGCTCTCCTCATACTATTATTCTTGACATCTCTGATTAGCATATAAATAGTCGCCTAGGCCATCTCTCCTTCGAATACCCTGGATCAGTTGGGGCTGGTCCCCGGCAGGTGGCGACCGAACAGGGACCTCAGGAGGCAATACTCAAAGAGCTGAGCAGACACGAACCACGCAATCAGCAGGCAATAAGCATGGAGCTCAGCAGTGACGAATCATGCTGCTCAACTGGCAATAATCAAGCACGTGACCAGGCAGGAATCACGCAGCTCAGCTGGCAATTGTCAAGCAGATGAGCCGACAGGAATCACGCAGCTCAGCTGGCAATTGTCATGCAGATGAGCCGGCAGGAATCACGCAGCTCAGCAGGCCCTGATCACGTGACTCTGCAGGCACTGATCACGTGGCTGATCAAGTCCAGATCACGTGACTGAGCATGCACTGATCACGTGGCTATCATGCACTGATGACGTGACTGCGCATGCACTGATGACGTGGCTGATCGGGCACTGATCACATGGCTCATCATGCACTGATCACGTGTTTATCAGGCAATGATCAGTGACTGACAGGCGCTGATCATGGGACTGTGCACGCACTGATCACGTGGCTATCATGCACTGATCACGTGACTGCGCATGCACTGATGACGTGGCTGTTCGGGCACTGATCACGTGTTTATCAGGCAGTGATCAGTGACTGACAGGCGCTGATCAGGGGACTGTGCACGCACTGATCAGGTGGCTGATCAGGAACTGACCACCTGACCGCGCATGCAGTGATCACGTGGCTGGTCGTTCACTGATCACGTGTTTATCATACGGTGATCACGTGACTGAGAGGCGCTGATCACGTGACTGTGCCGTCAGTGATCACGTGGCTGAGCAGGCACTGATATCGTGACTGAGCATGCACTGATCATGTGCCGGGAGCCGGGGAGGCATTCCACTCTGGACAAAGGTCATGAGGAAGGAGGCTCGGCATACGCAAATGCGGGATCGAGCCTCAGGAGTCCACCCGGATATTCTCGAGCATCTCCCCCCAAAAAAACCGGAGTCTGCCTACTGTATTGCTTTGTGCTCTCACCTCTGATTTCACTGGGGGCTGTCCCCCACCACCATCTCGCTCTCTCTGTCAAAGAGTTAACTTACAGCTCCAATTCATAAAGTTCCTTGTCATTCTTCCCTTTAACTTCCAGCTGAGTCTCCATCTGGAGCGCGGAACCCACCACGCTTACTAATTATGCCTGGGCTGCTAAGACCCACTCGAGAAGGTGTCTAGGGTGAGGCACCTTTCGCTATTCGAGAGGGCGCCTGCGGCCTACGTAAGTGGTGCAAACTTCTTGTCTTGAAGTTTGATTGGTCTTCCGCGTAAACCAAGCTACTCAGTCTCTTTTCTCCACCGAATTTTCCTACTGAGCTCTCCTCATACTATTATTCTTGACATCTCTGATTAGCATATAAATAGTCGCCTAGGCCATCTCTCCTTCGAATACCCTGGATCAGTTGGGGCTGGTCCCCGGCAGGTGGCGACCGAACAGGGACCTCAGGAGGCAATACTCAAAGAGCTGAGCAGACACGAACCACGCAATCAGCAGGCAATAAGCATGGAGCTCAGCAGTGACGAATCATGCTGCTCAACTGGCAATAATCAAGCACGTGACCAGGCAGGAATCACGCAGCTCAGCTGGCAATTGTCAAGCAGATGAGCCGACAGGAATCACGCAGCTCAGCTGGCAATTGTCATGCAGATGAGCCGGCAGGAATCACGCAGCTCAGCAGGCCCTGATCACGTGACTCTGCAGGCACTGATCACGTGGCTGATCAAGTCCAGATCACGTGACTGAGCATGCATGCACTGATCATGCACGTGGCTGTGCACTCGTGGCACTGATCACGTGTTTATCAGGCAATGATCAGTGACTGACAGGCGCTGATCAGGGGACTGTGCACGCACTGATCAGGTGGCTGATCACTGAACTGACCACCTGACGTGGCGCGCATGCAGTGTTTATCAGGCAGTGATCACGTGGCTGGTCGGTGGCTGATCAGGAACACTGATCACGTGGCTTTTCACTGATCACGTGTTTATCATACGATCACGTGACTGAGAGGCGCTGATCACGTGACTGTGCCGTCAGTGATCACGTGGCTGAGCAGGCACTGATATCGTGACTGAGCATGCACTGATCATGTGCCGGGAGCCGGGGAGGCATTCCACTCTGGACAAAGGTCATGAGGAAGGAGGCTCGGCATACGCAAATGCGGGATCGAGCCTCAGGAGTCCACCCGGATATTCTCGAGCATCTCCCCCAAAAAAACCGGAGTCTGCCTACTGTATTGCTTTGTGCTCTCACCTCTGATTTCACTGGGGGCTGTCCCCCACCACCATCTCGCTCTCTCTGTCAAAGAGTTAACTTACAGCTCCAATTCATAAAGTTCCTTGTCATTCTTCCCTTTAACTTCCAGCTGAGTCTCCATCTGGAGCGCGGAACCCACCACGCTTACTAATTATGCCTGGGCTGCTAAGACCCACTCGAGAAGGTGTCTAGGGTGAGGCACCTTTCGCTATTCGAGAGGGCGCCTGCGGCCTACGTAAGTGGTGCAAACTTCTTGTCTTGAAGTTTGATTGGTCTTCCGCGTAAACCAAGCTACTCAGTCTCTTTTCTCCACCGAATTTTCCTACTGAGCTCTCCTCATACTATTATTCTTGACATCTCTGATTAGCATATAAATAGTCGCCTAGGCCATCTCTCCTTCGAATACCCTGGATCAGTTGGGGCTGGTCCCCGGCAGGTGGCGACCGAACAGGGACCTCAGGAGGCAATACTCAAAGAGCTGAGCAGACACGAACCACGCAATCAGCAGGCAATAAGCATGGAGCTCAGCAGTGACGAATCATGCTGCTCAACTGGCAATAATCAAGCACGTGACCAGGCAGGAATCACGCAGCTCAGCTGGCAATTGTCAAGCAGATGAGCCGACAGGAATCACGCAGCTCAGCTGGCAATTGTCATGCAGATGAGCCGGCAGGAATCACGCAGCTCAGCAGGCCCTGATCACGTGACTCTGCAGGCACTGATCACGTGGCTGATCAAGTCCAGATCACGTGACTGAGCATGCACTGATCACGTGGCTATCATGCACTGATGACGTGACTGCGCATGCACTGATGACGTGGCTGATCGGGCACTGATCACATGGCTCATCATGCACTGATCACGTGTTTATCAGGCAATGATCAGTGACTGACAGGCGCTGATCATGGGACTGTGCACGCACTGATCACGTGGCTATCATGCACTGATCACGTGACTGCGCATGCACTGATGACGTGGCTGTTCGGGCACTGATCACGTGTTTATCAGGCAGTGATCAGTGACTGACAGGCGCTGATCAGGGGACTGTGCACGCACTGATCAGGTGGCTGATCAGGAACTGACCACCTGACCGCGCATGCAGTGATCACGTGGCTGGTCGTTCACTGATCACGTGTTTATCATACGGTGATCACGTGACTGAGAGGCGCTGATCACGTGACTGTGCCGTCAGTGATCACGTGGCTGAGCAGGCACTGATATCGTGACTGAGCATGCACTGATCATGTGCCGGGAGCCGGGGAGGCATTCCACTCTGGACAAAGGTCATGAGGAAGGAGGCTCGGCATACGCAAATGCGGGATCGAGCCTCAGGAGTCCACCCGGATATTCTCGAGCATCTCCCCCAAAAAAAACCGGAGTCTGCCTACTGTATTGCTTTGTGCTCTCACCTCTGATTTCACTGGGGGCTGTCCCCCACCACCATCTCGCTCTCTCTGTCAAAGAGTTAACTTACAGCTCCAATTCATAAAGTTCCTTGTCATTCTTCCCTTTAACTTCCAGCTGAGTCTCCATCTGGAGCGCGGAACCCACCACGCTTACTAATTATGCCTGGGCTGCTAAGACCCACTCGAGAAGGTGTCTAGGGTGAGGCACCTTTCGCTATTCGAGAGGGTGCCTGCGGCCTACGTAAGTGGTGCAAACTTCTTGTCTTGAAGTTTGATTGGTCTTCCGCGTAAAACAAGCTACTCAGTCTCTTTTCTCCACCGAATTTTCCTACTGAGCTCTCCTCATACTATTATTCTTGACATCTCTGATTAGCATATAAATAGTCGCCTAGGCCATCTCTCCTTCGAATACCCTGGATCAGTTGGGGCTGGTCCCCGGCAGGTGGCGACCGAACAGGGACCTCAGGAGGCAATACTCAAAGAGCTGAGCAGACACGAACCACGCAATCAGCAGGCAATAAGCATGGAGCTCAGCAGTGACGAATCATGCTGCTCAACTGGCAATAATCAAGCACATGACCAGGCAGGAATCACGCAGCTCAGCTGGCAATTGTCAAGCAGATGAGCCGACAGGAATCACGCAGCTCAGCTGGCAATTGTCATGCAGATGAGCCGGCAGGAATCACGCAGCTCAGCAGGCCCTGATCACGTGACTCTGCAGGCACTGATCACGTGGCTGATCAAGTCCAGATCACGTGACTGAGCATGCACTGATCACGTGGCTATCATGCACTGATGACGTGACTGCGCATGCACTGATGACGTGGCTGATCGGGCACTGATCACATGGCTCATCATGCACTGATCACGTGTTTATCAGGCAATGATCAGTGACTGACAGGCGCTGATCATGGGACTGTGCACTGATCACGTGGCTATGCACTGATGTGACGCGCATGCACTGATGACGTGGCTGTCGGGCACTGATCACGTGTTTATCAGGCAGTGATCAGTGACTGACAGGCGCTGATCAGGGGACTGTGCACGCACTGATCAGGTGGCTGATCAGGAACTGACCACCTGACCGCGCATGCAGTGATCACGTGGCTGGTCGTTCACTGATAACGTGTTTATCATACGGTGATCACGTGACTGAGAGGCGCTGATCACGTGACTGTGCCGTCAGTGATCACGTGGCTGAGCAGGCACTGATATCGTGACTGAGCATGCACTGATCATGTGCCGGGAGCCGGGGAGGCATTCCACTCTGGACAAAGGTCATGAGGAAGGAGGCTCGGCATACGCAAATGCGGGATCGAGCCTCAGGAGTCCACCCGGATGTTCTCGAGCATCTCCCCCCAAAAAAACCGGAGTCTGCCTACTGTATTGCTTTGTGCTCTCACCTCTGATTTCACTGGGGGCTGTCCCCCACCACCATCTCGCTCTCTCTGTCAAAGAGTTAACTTACAGCTCCCATTCATAAAGTTCCTTGTCATTCTTCCCTTTAACTTCCAGCTGAGTCTCCATCTGGAGCGCGGAACCCACCACGCTTACTAATTATGCCTGGGCTGCTAAGACCCACTCGAGAAGGTGTCTAGGGTGAGGCACCTTTCGCTATTCGAGAGGGCGCCTGCGGCCTACGTAAGTGGTGCCAACTTCTTGTCTTGAAGTTTGATTGGTCTTCCGCGTAAACCAAGCTACTCAGTCTCTTTTCTCCACCGAATTTTCCTACTGAGCTCTCCTCATACTATTATTCTTGACATCTCTGATTAGCATATAAATAGTCGCCTAGGCCATCTCTCCTTCGAATACCCTGGATCAGTTGGGGCTGGTCCCCGGCAGGTGGCGACCGAACAGGGACCTCAGGAGGCAATACTCAAAGAGCTGAGCAGACGCGAACCACGCAATCAGCAGGCAATAAGCATGGAGCTCAGCAGTGACGAATCATGCTGCTCAACTGGCAAAAATCAAGCACGTGACCAGGCAGGAATCACGCAGCTCAGCTGGCAATTGTCAAGCAGATGAGCCGACAGGAATCACGCAGCTCAGCTGGCAATTGTCATGCAGATGAGCTGGCAGGAATCACGCAGCTCAGCAGGCCCTGATCACGTGACTCTTCAGGCACTGATCACGTGGCTGATCAAGTCCAGATCACGTGACTGAGCATGCACTGATCACGTGGCTATCATGCACTGATGACGTGACTGCGCATGCACTGATGACGTGGCTGATCGGGCACTGATCACATGGCTCATCATGCACTGATCACGTGTTTATCAGGCAATGATCAGTGACTGACAGGCGCTGATCATGGGACTGTGCACGCACTGATCACGTGGCTATCATGCACTGATCACGTGACTGCGCATGCACTGATGACGTGGCTGTTCGGGCACTGATCACGTGTTTATCAGGCAGTGATCAGTGACTGACAGGCGCTGATCAGGGGACTGTGCACGCACTGATCAGGTGGCTGATCAGGAACTGACCACCTGATCGCGCATGCAGTGCTCACGTGGCTGGTCGTTCACTGATCACGTGTTTATCATAGGGTGATCACGTGACTGAGAGGCGCTGATCACGTGACTGTGCCGTCAGTGATCACGTGGCTGAGCAGGCACTGATATCGTGACTGAGCATGCACTGATCATGTGCCGGGAGCCGGGGAGGCATTCCACTCTGGACAAAGGTCATGAGGAAGGAGGCTCGGCATACGCAAATGCGGGATCGAGCCTCAGGAGTCCACCCGGATATTCTCGAGCATCTCCCCCCAAAAAAACCGGAGTCTGCCTACTGTATTGCTTTGTGCTCTCACCTCTGATTTCACTGGGGGCTGTCCCCCACCACCATCTCGCTCTCTCTGTCAAAGAGTTAACTTACAGCTCCAATTCATAAAGTTCCTTGTCATTCTTCCCTTTAACTTCCAGCTGAGTCTCCATCTGGAGCGCGGAACCCACCACGCTTACTAATTATGCCTGGGCTGCTAAGACCCACTCGAGAAGGTGTCTAGGGTGAGGCACCTTTCGCTATTCGAGAGGGCGCCTGCGGCCTACGTAAGTGGTGCAAACTTCTTGTCTTGAAGTTTGATTGGTCTTCCGCGTAAACCAAGCTACTCAGTCTCTTTTCTCCACCGAATTTTCCTACTGAGCTCTCCTCATACTATTATTCTTGACATCTCTGATTAGCATATAAATAGTCGCCTAGGCCATCTCTCCTTCGAATACCCTGGATCAGTTGGGGCTGGTCCCCGGCAGGTGGCGACCGAACAGGGACCTCAGGAGGCAATACTCAAAGAGCTGAGCAGACACGAATCAAGCAATCAGCAGGCAATAAGCATGGAGCTCAGCAGTGACAAATCATGCTGCTCAACTGGCAATAATCAAGCACGTGACCAGGCAGGAATCACGCAGCTCAGCTGGCAATTGTCAAGCAGATGAGCCGACAGGAATCACGCAGCTCAGCTGGCAATTGTCATGCAGATGAGCCGGCAGGAATCACGCAGCTCAGCAGGCCCTGATCACGTGACTCTGCAGGCACTGATCACGTGGCTGATCAAGTCCAGATCACGTGACTGAGCATGCACTGATCACGTGGCTATCATGCACTGATGACGTGACTGCGCATGCACTGATGACGTGGCTGATCGGGCACTGATCACATGGCTCATCATGCACTGATCACGTGTTTATCAGGCAATGATCAGTGACTGACAGGCGCAGATCATGGGACTGTGCACGCACTTATCACGTGGCTATCATGCACTGATCACGTGACTGCGCATGCACTGATGACGTGGCTGTTCGGGCACTGATCACGTGTTTATCAGGCAGTGATCAGTGACTGACAGGCGCTGATCAGGGGACTGTGCACGCACTGATCAGGTGGCTGATCAGGAACTGACCACCTGATCGCGCATGCAGTGCTCACGTGGCTGGTCGTTCACTGATCACGTGTTTATCATAGGGTGATCACGTGACTGAGAGGCGCTGATCACGTGACTGTGCCGTCAGTGATCACCTGGCTGAGCAGGCACTGATATCGTGACTGAGCATGCACTGATCATGTGCCGGGAGCCGGGGAGGCCTTGCACTCTGGACAAAGGTCATGAGGAAGGAGGCTCGGCATACGCAAATGCGGGATCGAGCCTCAGGAGTCCACCCGGATATTCTCGAGCATCTCCCCCCAAAACCGGAGTCTGCCTACTGTATTGCTTTGTGCTCTCACCTCTGATTTCACTGGGGGCTGTCCCCCACCACCATCTCGCTCTCTCTGTCAAAGAGTTAACTTACAGCTCCAATTCATAAAGTTCCTTGTCATTCTTCCCTTTAACTTCCAGCTGAGTCTCCATCTGGAGCGCGGAACCCACCACGCTTACTAATTATGCCTGGGCTGCTAAGACCCACTCGAGAAGGTGTCTAGGGTGAGGCACCTTTCGCTATTCGAGAGGGCGCCTGCGGCCTACGTAAGTGGTGCAAACTTCTTGTCTTGAAGTTTGATTGGTCTTCCGCGTAAACCAAGCTACTCAGTCTCTTTTCTCCACCGAATTTTCCTACTGAGCTCTCCTCATACTATTATTCTTGACATCTCTGATTAGCATATAAATAGTCGCCTAGGCCATCTCTCCTTCGAATACCCTGGATCAGTTGGGGCTGGTCCCCGGCAGGTGGCGACCGAACAGGGACCTCAGGAGGCAATACTCAAAGAGCTGAGCAGACACGAACCACGCAATCAGCAGGCAATAAGCATGGAGCTCAGCAGTGACGAATCATGCTGCTCAACTGGCAAAAATCAAGCACGTGACCAGGCAGGAATCACGCAGCTCAGCTGGCAATTGTCAAGCAGATGAGCCGACAGGAATCACGCAGCTCATCTGGCAATTGTCATGCAGATGAGCCGGCAGGAATCACGCAGCTCAGCAGGCCCTGATCACGTGACTCTTCAGGCACTGATCACGTGGCTGATCAAGTCCAGATCACGTGACTGAGCATGCACTGATCACGTGGCTATCATGCACTGACGACGTGACTGCGCATGCACTGATGACGTGGCTGATCGGGCACTGATCACATGGCTCATCATGCACTGATCACGTGTTTATCAGGCAATGATCAGTGACTGACAGGCGCTGATCATGGGACTGTGCACGCACTGATCACGTGGCTATCATGCACTGATCACGTGACTGCGCATGCACTGATGACGTGGCTGTTTGGGCACTGATCACGTGTTTGTCAGGCAGTGATCAGTGACTGACAGGCGCTGATCAGGGGACTGTGCACGCACTGATCAGGTGGCTGATCAGGAACTGACCACCTGACCGCGCATGCAGTGCTCACGTGGCTGGTCGTTCACTGATCACGTGTTTATCATAGGGTGATCACGTGACTGAGAGGCGCTGATCACGTGACTGTGCCGTCAGTGATCACCTGGCTGAGCAGGCACTGATATCGTGACTGAGCATGCACTGATCATGTGCCGGGAGCCCTGGAGGCATTCCACTCTGGACAAAGGTCATGAGGAAGGAGGCTCGGCATACGCAAATGCGGGATCGAGCCTCAGGAGTCCACCCGGATATTCTCGAGCATCTCCCCCCAAAAAAAACCGGGGTCTGCCTACTGTATTGCTTTGTGCTCTCACCTCTGATTTCACTGGGGGCTGTCCCCCACCACCATCTCGCTCTCTCTGTCAAAGAGTTAACTTACAGCTCCAATTCATAAAGTTCCTTGTCATTCTTCCCTTTAACTTCCAGCTGAGTCTCCATCTGGAGCGCGGAACCCACCACGCTTACTAATTATGCCTGGGCTGCTAAGACCCACTCGAGAAGGTGTCTAGGGTGAGGCACCTTTCGCTATTCGAGAGGGCGCCTGCGGCCTACGTAAGTGGTGCAAACTTCTTGTCTTGAATTTTTATTGGTCTTCCGCGTAAACCAAGCTACTCAGTCTCTTTTCTCCACCGAATTTTCCTACTGAGCTCTCCTCATACTATTATTCTTGACATCTCTGATTAGCATATAAATAGTCGCCTAGGCCATCTCTCCTTCGAATACCCTGGATCAGTTGGGGCTGGTCCCCGGCAGGTGGCGACCGAACAGGGACCTCAGGAGGCAATACTCAAAGAGCTGAGCAGACACGAACCACGCAATCAGCAGGCAATAAGCATGGAGCTCAGCAGTGACGAATCATGCTTCTCAACTGGCAATAATCAAGCACGTGACCAGGCAGGAATCACGCAGCTCAGCTGGCAATTGTCAAGCAGATGAGCCGACAGGAATCACGCAGCTCAGCTGGCAATTGTCATGCAGATGAGCCGGCAGGAATCACGCAGCTCAGCAGGCCCTGATCACGTGACTCTGCAGGCACTGATCACGTGGCTGATCAAGTCCAGATCACGTGACTGAGCATGCACTGATCACGTGGCTATCATGCACTGATGACGTGACTGCGCATGCACTGATGACGTGGCTGATCGGGCACTGATCACATGGCTCATCATGCACTGATCACGTGTTTATCAGGCAATGATCAGTGACTGACAGGCGCTGATCATGGGACTGTGCACGCACTGATCACGTGGCTATCATGCACTGATCACGTGACTGCGCATGCACTGATGACGTGGCTGTTCGGGCACTGATCACGTGTTTATCAGGCAGTGATCAGTGACTGACAGGCGCTGATCAGGGGACTGTGCACGCACTGATCAGGTGGCTGATCAGGAACTGACCACCTGACCGCGCATGCAGTGATCACGTGGCTGGTCGTTCACTGATCACGTGTTTATCCTATGGTGATCACGTGACTGAGAGGCGCTGATCACGTGACTGTGCCGTCAGTGATCACGTGGCTGAGCAGGCACTGATATCGTGACTGAGCATGCACTGATCATGTGCCGGGAGCCGGGGAGGCATTCCACTCTGGACAAAGGTCATGAGGAAGGAGGCTCGGCATACGCAAATGCGGGATCCAGCCTCAGGAGTCCACCCGGATGTTCTCGAGCATCTCCCCCCAAAAAAAACCGGAGTCTGCCTACTGTATTGCTTTGTGCTCTCACCTCTGATTTCACTGGGGGCTGTCCCCCACCACCATCTCGTTCTCTCTGTCAAAGAGTTAACTTAGAGCTCCAATTCATAAAGTTCCTTGTCATTCTTCCCTTTAACTTCCAGCTGAGTCTCCATCTGGAGCGCGGAACCCACCACGCTTCCTAATTATGCCTGGGCTGCTAAGACCCACTCGAGAAGGTGTCTAGGGTGAGGCACCTTTCGCTATTCGAGAGTGCGCCTGCAGCCTACGTAAGTGGTGCCAACTTCTTGTCTTGAAGTTTGATTGGTCTTCCGCGTAAACCAAGCTACTCAGTCTCTTTTCTCCACCGAATTTTCCTACTGAGCTCTCCTCATACTATTATTCTTGACATCTCTGATTAGCATATAAATAGTCGCCTAGGCCATCTCTCCTTCGAATACCCTGGATCAGTTGGGGCTGGTCCCCGGCAGGTGGCGACCGAACAGGGACCTCAGGAGGCAATACTCAAAGAGCTGAGCAGACACGAACCACGCAATCAGCAGGCAATAAGCATGGAGCTCAGCAGTGACAAATCATGCTGCTCAACTGGCAATAATCAAGCACGTGACCAGGCAGGAATCACGCAGCTCAGCTGGCAATTGTCAAGCAGATGAGCCGACAGGAATCACACAGCTCAGCTGGCAATTGTCATGCAGATGAGCCGGCAGGAATCACGCAGCTCAGCAGGCCCTGATCACGTGACTCTGCAGGCACTGATCACGTGGCTGATCAAGTCCAGATCACGTGACTGAGCATGCACTGATCACGTGGCTATCATGCACTGACGACGTGACTGCGCATGCACTGATGACGTGGCTGTTTGGGCACTGATCACATGGCTCATCATGCACTGATCACGTGTTTATCAGGCAATGATCAGTGACTGACAGGCGCTGATCATGGGACTGTGCACGCACTGATCACGTGGCTATCATGCACTGATCACGTGACTGCGCATGCACTGATGACGTGGCTGTTTGGGCACTGATCACGTGTTTGTCAGGCAGTGATCAGTGACTGACAGGCGCTGATCAGGGGACTGTGCACGCACTGATCAGGTGGCTGATCAGGAACTGACCACCTGACCGCGCATGCAGTGCTCACGTGGCTGGTCGTTCACTGATCACGTGTTTATCATAGGGTGATCACGTGACAGAAAGGCGCTGATCACGTGACTGTGCCGTCAGTGATCACCTGGCTGAGCAGGCACTGATATCGTGACTGAGCATGCACTGATCATGTGCCGGGAGCCGGGGAGGCATTCCACTCTGGACAAAGATCATGAGGAAGGAGGCTCGGCATACGCAAATGCGGGATCGAGCCTCAGGAGTCCACCCGGATATTCTCGAGCATCTCCCCCCCCGAAAACCCGGAGTCTGCCTACTGTATTGCTTTGTGCTCTCACCTCTGATTTCACTGGGGGCTGTCCCCCACCACCATCTCGCTCTGTCTGTCAAAGAGTTAACTTACAGCTCCAATTCATAAAGTTCCTTGTCATTCTTCCCTTTAACTTCCAGCTGAGTCTCCATCTGGAGCGCGGAACCCACCACGCTTACTAATTATGCCTGGGCTGCTAAGACCCACTCGAGAAGGTGTCTAGGGTGAGGCACCTTTCGCTATTCGAGAGGGTGCCTGCGGCCTACGTAAGTGGTGCAAACTTCTTGTCTTGAAGTTTGATTGGTCTTCCGCGTAAACCAAGCTACTCAGTCTCTTTTCTCCACCGAATTTTCCTACTGAGCTCTCCTCATACTATTATTCTTGACATCTCTGATTAGCATATAAATAGTCGCCTAGGCCATCTCTCCTTCGAATACCCTGGATCAGTTGGGGCTGGTCCCCGGCAGGTGGCGACCGAACAGGGACCTCAGGAGGCAATACTCAAAGAGCTGAGCAGACACGAACCACGCAATCAGCAGGCAATAAGCATGGAGCTCAGCAGTGACGAATCATGCTTCTCAACTGGCAATAATCAAGCACGTGACCAGGCAGGAATCACGCAGCTCAGCTGGCAATTGTCAAGCAGATGAGCCGACAGGGATCACGCAGCTCAGCTGGCAATTGTCATGCAGATGAGCCGGCAGGAATCACGCAGCTCAGCAGGCCCTGATCACGTGACTCTGCAGGCACTGATCACGTGGCTGATCAAGTCCAGATCACGTGACTGAGCATGCACTGATCACGTGGCTATCATGCACTGATGACGTGACTGCGCATGCACTGATGACGTGGCTGATCGGGCACTGATCACATGGCTCATCATGCACTGATCACGTGTTTATCAGGCAATGATCAGTGACTGACAGGCGCTGATCATGGGACTGTGCACGCACTGATCACGTGGCTATCATGCACTGATCACGTGACTGCGCATGCACTGATGACGTGGCTGTTCGGGCACTGATCACGTGTTTATCAGGCAGTGATCAGTGACTGACAGGCGCTGATCAGGGGACTGTGCACGCACGGATCAGGTGGCTGATCAGGAACTGACCACCTGACGGCGCATGCAGTGATCACGTGGCTGGTCGTTCACTGATCACGTGTTTATCATAGGGTGATCACGTGACTGAGAGGCGCTGATCACGTGACTGTGTCGTCAGTGATCACGTGGCTGAGCAGGCACTGATATCGTGACTGAGCATGCACTGATCATGTGCCGGGAGCCGGGGAGGCATTCCACTCTGGACAAAGGTCATGAGGAAGGAGGCTCGGCATACGCAAATGCGGGATCGAGCCTCAGGAGTCCACCCGGATATTCTCGAGCATCTCCCCCCCAAAAAAATCGGAGTCTGCCTACTGTATTGCTTTGTGCTCTCACCTCTGATTTCACTGGGGGCTGTCCCCCACCACCATCTCGCTCTCTCTTTCAAAGAGTTAACTTACAGCTCCAATTCATAAAGTTCCTTGTCATTCTTCCCTTTAACTTCCAGCTGAGTCTCCATCTGGAGCGCGGAACCCACCACGCTTACTAATTATGCCTGGGCTGCTAAGACCCACTCGAGAAGGTGTCTAGGGTGAGGCACCTTTCGCTATTCGAGAGGGCGCCTGCGGCCTACGTAAGTGGTGCAAACTTCTTGTCTTGAAGTTTGATTGGTCTTCCCCGTAAACCAAGCTACTCAGTCTCTTTTCTCCACCGAATTTTCCTACTGAGCTCTCCTCATACTATTATTCTTGACATCTCTGATTAGCATATAAATAGTCGCCTAGGCCATCTCTCCTTCGAATACCCTGGATCAGTTGGGGCTGGTCCCCGGCAGGTGGCGACCGAACAGGGACCTCAGGAGGCAATACTCAAAGAGCTGAGCAGACACGAATCACGCAATCAGCAGGTAATAAGCATGGAGCTCAGCAGTGACGAATCATGCTGCTCAACTGGCAAAAATCAAGCACGTGACCAGGCAGGAATCACGCAGCTCAGCTGGCAATTGTCAAGCAGATGAGCCGACAGGAATCACGCAGCTCAGCTGGCAATTGTCATGCAGATGAGCCGGCAGGAATCACGCAGCTCAGCAGGCCCTGATCACGTGACTCTTCAGGCAGTGATCACGTGGCTGATCAAGTCCAGATCACGTGACTGAGCATGCACTGATCACGTGGCTATCATGCACTGACGACGTGACTGCGCATGCACTGATGACGTGGCTGATCGGGCACTGATCACATGGCTCATCATGCACTGATCACGTGTTTATCAGGCAATGATCAGTGACTGACAGGCGCTGATCATGGGACTGTGCACGCACTGATCACGTGGCTATCATGCACTGATCACGTGACTGCGCATGCACTGATGACGTGGCTGTTCGGGCACTGATCACGTGTTTATCAGGCAGTGATCAGTGACTGACAGGCGCTGATCAGGGGACTGTGCACGCACTGATCAGGTGGCTGATCAGGAACTGACCACCTGACCGCGCATGCAGTGCTCACGTGGCTGGTCGTTCACTGATCACGTGTTTATCATAGGGTGATCACGTGACTGAGAGGCGCTGATCACGTGACTGTGCCGTCAGTGATCACGTGGCTGAGCAGGCACTGATATCGTGACTGAGCATGCACTGATCATGTGCCGGGAGCCGGGGAGGCATTCCACTCTGGACAAAGGTCATGAGGAAGGAGGCTGGGCATACGCAAATGCGGGATCGAGCCTCAGGAGTCCACCCGGATATTCTCGAGCATCTCCCCCCAAAAAAACCGGAGTCTGCCTACTGTATTGCTTTGTGCTCTCACCTCTGATTTCACTGTGGGCTGTCCCCCACCACCATCTCGCTCTCTCTGTCAAAGAGTTAACTTACAGCTCCAATTCATAAAGTTCCTTGTCATTCTTCCCTTTAACTTCCAGCTGAGTCTCCATCTGGAGCGCGGAACCCACCACGCTTACTAATTATGCCTGGGCTGCTAAGACCCACTCGAGAAGGTGTCTAGGGTGAGGCACCTTTCGCTATTCGAGAGGGCGCCTGCGGCCTACGTAAGTGGTGCAAACTTCTTGTCTTGAAGTTTGATTGGTCTTCCGCGTAAACCAAGCTACTCAGTCTCTTTTCTCCACCGAATTTTCCTACTGAGCTCTCCTCATACTATTATTCTTGACATCTCTGATTAGCATATAAATAGTCGCCTAGGCCATCTCTCCTTCGAATACCCTGGATCAGTTGGGGCTGGTCCCCGGCAGGTGGCGACCGAACAGGGACCTCAGGAGGCAATACTCAAAGAGCTGAGCAGACACGAACCACACAATCAGCAGGCAATAAGCATGGAGCTCAGCAGTGACGAATCATGCTGCTCAACTGGCAATAATCAAGCACGTGACCAGGCAGGAATCACGCAGCTCAGCTGGCAATTGTCAAGCAGATGAGCCGACAGGAATCACGCAGCTCAGCTCGCAATTGTCATGCAGATGAGCCGGCAGGAATCACGCAGTTCAGCAGGCCCTGATCACGTGACTCTGCAGGCACTGATCACGTGGCTGATCAAGTCCAGATCACGTGACTGAGCATGCACTGATCACGTGGCTATCATGCACTGACGACGTGACTGCGCATGCACTGATGACGTGGCTGATCGGGCACTGATCACATGGCTCATCATGCACTGATCACGTGTTTATCAGGCAATGATCAGTGACTGACAGGCGCTGATCATGGGACTGTGCACGCACTGATCACGTGGCTATCATGCACTGATCACGTGACTGCGCATGCACTGATGACGTGGCTGTTCGGGCACTGATCACGTGTTTATCAGGCAGTGATCAGTGACTGACAGGCGCTGATCAGGGGACTGTGCACGCACTGATCAGGTGGCTGATCAGGAACTGACCACCTGACCGCGCATGCAGTGATCACGTGGCTGGTCGTTCACTGATCACGTGTTTATCATAGGGTGATCACGTGACTGAGAGGCGCTGATCACGTGACTGTGCCGTCAGTGATCACCTGGCTGAGCAGGCACTGATATCGTGACTGAGCATGCACTGATCATGTGCCGGGAGCCGGGGAGGCATTCCACTCTGGACAAAGGTCATGAGGAAGGAGGCTCGGCATACGCAAATGCGGGATCGAGCCTCAGGAGTCCACCCGGATATTCTCGAGCATCTCCCCCCAAAAAAACCGGAGTCTGCCTACTCTATTGCTTTGTGCTCTCACCTCTGATTTCACTGGGGGCTGTCCCCCACCACCATCTCGCTCTCTCTGTCAAAGAGTTAACTTACAGCTCCAATTCATAAAGTTCCTTGTCATTCTTCCCTTTAACTTCCAGCTGAGTCTCCATCTGGAGTGCGGAACCCACCACGCTTCCTAATTATGCCTGGGCTGCTAAGACCCACTCGAGAAGGTGTCTAGGGTGAGGCACCTTTCGCTATTCGAGAGGGCGCCTGCGGCCTACGAAAGTGGTGCAAACTTCTTGTCTTGAAGTTTGATTGGTCTTCCGCGTAAACCAAGCGACTCAGTCTCTTTTCTCCACCGAATTTTCCTACTAAGCTCTCCTCATACTCTTATTCTTGACATCTCTGATTAGCATATAAATAGTCGCCTAGGCCATCTCTCCTTCGAATACCCTGGATCAGTTGGGGCTGGTCCCCGGCAGGTGGCGACCGAACAGGGACCTCAGGAGGCGATACTCAAAGAGCTGAGCAGACACGAACCACGCAATCAGCAGGCAATAAGCATGGAGCTCAGCAGTGACGAATCATGCTGCTCAACTGGCAATAATCAAGCACGTGACCAGGCAGGAATCACGCAGCTCAGCTGGCAATTGTCAAGCAGATGAGCCGACAGGAATCACGCAGCTCAGCTGGCAATTGTCATGCAGATGAGCCGGCAGGAATCACGCAGCTCAGCAGGCCCTGATCACGTGACTCTGCAGGCACTGATCACGTGGCTGATCAAGTCCAGATCACGTGACTGAGCATGCACTGATCACGTGGCTATCATGCACTGATGACGTGACTGCGAATGCACTGATGACGTGGCTGATCGGGCACTGATCACATGGCTCATCATGCACTGATCACGTGTTTATCAGGCAATGATCAGTGACTGACAGGCGCTGATCATGGGACTGTGCACGCACTGCTCACGTGGCTATCATGCACTGATCACGTGACTGCGCATGCACTGATGACGTGGCTGTTCGGGCACTGATCACGTGTTTATCAGGCAGTGATCAGTGACTGACAGGCGCTGATCAGGGGACTGTGCACGCACTGATCAGGTGGCTGATCAGGAACTGACCACCTGACCGCGCATGCAGTGATCA
Organism: Bos javanicus; assembly: GCF_032452875.1. Lineage (NCBI taxonomy): Eukaryota > Metazoa > Chordata > Mammalia > Artiodactyla > Bovidae > Bos > Bos javanicus. Next base: position 313,798 of record NW_026893844.1, read on the forward strand.
CGTGGCTGGTCGTTCACTGATCACGTGTTTATCATACGGTGATCACGTGACTGAGAGGCGCTGATCACGTGACTGTGCCGTCAGTGATCACCTGGCTGAGCAGGCACTGATATCGTGACTGAGCATGCACTGATCATGTGCCGGGAGCCGGGGAGGCATTCCACTCTGGACAAAGGTCATGAGGAAGGAGGCTCGGCATACGCAAATGCGGGATCGAGCCTCAGGAGTCCACCCGGATATTCTCGAGCATCTCCCCCCAAAAAAACCGGAGTCTGCCTACTGTATTGCTTTGTGCTCTCACCTCTGATTTCACTGGGGGCTGTCCCCCACCACCATCTCGCTCTCTCTGTCAAAGAGTTAACTTAGAGCTCCAATTCATAAAGTTCCTTGTCATTCTTCCCTTTAACTTCCAGCTGAGTCTCCATCTGGAGCGCGGAACCCACCACGCTTACTAATTATGCCTGGGCTGCTAAGCCCCACTGGAGAAGGTGTCTAGGGTGAGGCACCTTTCGCTATTCGAGAGGGCGCCTGCGGCCTACGTAAGTGGTGCAAACTTCTTGTCTTGAAGTTTGATTGGTCTTCCCCGTAAACCAAGCTACTCAGTCTCTTTTCTCCACCGAATTTTCCTACTGAGCTCTCCTCATACTATTATTCTTGACATCTCTGATTAGCATATAAATAGTCGCCTAGGCCATCTCTCCTTCGAATACCCTGGATCAGTTGGGGCTGGTCCCCGGCAGGAGGCGACCGAACAGGGACCTCAGGAGGCAATACTCAAAGAGCTGAGCAGACACGAACCACGCAATCAGCAGGCAATAAGCATGGAGCTCAGCAGTGACAAATCATGCTGCTCAACTGGCAATAATCAAGCACGTGACCAGGCAGGAATCACGCAGCTCAGCTGGCAATTGTCAAGCAGATGAGCCGACAGGAATCACACAGCTCAGCTGGCAATTGTCATGCAGATGAGCCGGCAGGAATCACGCAGCTCAGCAGGCCCTGATCACGTGACTCTGCAGGCACTGATCACGTGGCTGATCAAGTCCAGATCACGTGACTGAGCATGCACTGATCACGTGGCTATCATGCACTGACGACGTGACTGCGCATGCACTGATGACGTGGCTGATCGGGCACTGATCACATGGCTCATCATGCACTGATCACGTGTTTATCAGGCAATGATCAGTGACTGACAGGCGCTGATCATGGGACTGTGCACGCACTGATCACGTGGCTATCATGCACTGATCACGTGACTGCGCATGCACTGATGACGTGGCTGTTCGGGCACTGATCACGTGTTTATCAGGCAGTGATCAGTGACTGACAGGCGCTGATCAGGGGACTTTGCACGCACTGATCAGGTGGCTGATCAGGAACTGACCACCTGACCACGCATGCAGTGATCACGTGGCTGGTCGTTCACTGATCACGTGTTTATCATAGGGTGATCACGTGACTGAGAGGCGCTGATCACGTGACTGTGCCGTCAGTGATCACCTGGCTGAGCAGGCACTGATATCGTGACTGAGCATGCACTGATCATGTGCCGGGTGCCGGGGAGGCATTCCACTCTGGACAAAGGTCATGAGGAAGGAGGCTCGGCATACGCAAATGCGGGATCGAGCCTCAGGAGTCCACCCGGATATTCTCGAGCATCTCCCCCCCAAAAAAACCGGGGTCTGCCTACTGTATTGCTTTGTGCTCTCACCTCTGATTTCACTGGGGGCTGTCCCCCACCACCATCTCGCTCTCTCTGTCAAAGAGTTAACTTACAGCTCCAATTCATAAAGTTCCTTGTCATTCTTCCCTTTAACTTCCAGCTGAGTCTCCATCTGGAGCGCGGAACCCACCACGCTTACTAATTATGCCTGGGCTGCTAAGACCCACTCGAGAAGGTGTCTAGGGTGAGGCACCTTTCGCTATTCGAGAGGGTGCCTGCGGCCTACGTAAGTGGTGCAAACTTCTTGTCTTGAAGTTTGATTGGTCTTCCGCGTAAAACAAGCTACTCAGTCTCTTTTCTCCACCGAATTTTCCTACTGAGCTCTCCTCATACTATTATTCTTGACATCTCTGATTAGCATATAAATAGTCGCCTAGGCCATCTCTCCTTCGAATACCCTGGATCAGTTGGGGCTGGTCCCCGGCAGGTGGCGACCGAACAGGGACCTCAGGAGGCAATACTCAAAGAGCTGAGCAGACACGAACCACGCAATCAGCAGGCAATAAGCATGGAGCTCAGCAGTGACGAATCATGCTTCTCAACTGGCAATAATCAAGCACATGACCAGGCAGGAATCACGCAGCTCAGCTGGCAATTGTCAAGCAGATGAGCCGACAGGAATCACGCAGCTCAGCTGGCAATTGTCATGCAGATAAGCCGGCAGGAATCACTCAGCTCAGCAGGCCCTGATCACGTGATTCTGCAGGCACTGATCACGTGGCTGATCAAGTCCAGATCACGTGACTGCGCATGCACTGATGACGCGGCTATCATGCACTGATGACGTGACTGCGCATGCACTGTTGACGTGGCACTGATCACGTGTTTATCAGGCAGTGATCAGTGACTGACAGGCGCTGATCAGGGGACTGTGCACGCACTGATCAGGTGGCTGATCAGGAACTGACCACCTGACCGCGCATGCAGTGATCACGTGGCTGGTCGTTCACTGATCAAGTGTTTATCATAGGGTGATCACGTGACTGAGAGGCGCTGATCACGTGACTGTGCCGTCAGTGATCACGTGGCTGAGCAGGCACTGATATCGTGACTGAGCATGCACTGATCATGTGCCGGGAGCTGGGGAGGCATTCCACTCTGGACAAAGGTCATGAGGAAGGAGGCTCGGCATATGCAAATGCGGGATCGAGCCTCAGGAGTCCACCCGGATGTTCTCGAGCATCTCCCCCCCCAAAAAAAACCGGAGTCTGCCTACTGTATTGCTTTCTGCTCTCACCTCTGATTTCACTGGGGGCTGTCCCCCACCACCATCTCGCTCTCTCTGTCAAAGAGTTAACTTACAGCTCCAATTCATAAAGTTCCTTGTCATTCTTCCCTTTAACTTCCAGCTGAGTCTCCATCTGGAGCGCGGAACCCACCACGCTTACTAATTATGCCTGGGCTGCTAAGACCCACTCGAGAAGGTGTCTAGGGTGAGGCACCTTTCGCTATTCGAGAGGGCGCCTGCGGCCTACGTAAGTGGTGCCAACTTCTTGTCTTGAAGTTTGATTGGTCTTCCGCGTAAACCAAGCTACTCAGTCTCTTTTCTCCACCGAATTTTCCTACTGAGCTCTCCTCATACTATTATTCTTGACATCTCTGATTAGCATATAAATAGTCGCCTAGGCCATCTCTCCTTCGAATACCCTGGATCAGTTGGGGCTGGTCCCCGGCAGGTGGCGACCGAACAGGGACCTCAGGAGGCAATACTCAAAGAGCTGAGCAGACACGAACCACGCAATCAGCAGGCAATAAGCATGGAGCTCAGCAGTGACGAATCATGCTGCTCAACTGGCAAAAATCAAGCACGTGACCAGGCAGGAATCACGCAGCTCAGCTGGCAATTGTCAAGCAGATGAGCCGACAGGAATCACGCAGCTCAGCTGGCAATTGTCTTGCAGATGAGCTGGCAGGAATCACGCAGCTCAGCAGGCCCTGATCACGTGACTCTTCAGGCACTGATCACGTGGCTGATCAAGTCCAGATCACGTGACTGAGCATGCACTGATCACGTGGCTATCATGCACTGACGACGTGACTGCGCATGCACTGATGACGTGGCTGATCGGACACTGATCACATGGCTCATCATGCACTGATCACGTGTTTATCAGGCAATGATCAGTGACTGACAGGCGCTGATCATGGGACTGTGCACGCACTGATCACGTGGCTATCATGCACTGATGACGTGACTGCGCATGCACTGATGACGTGGCTGTTCGGGCACTGATCACGTGTTTATCAGGCAGTGATCAGTGACTGACAGGCGCTGATCAGGGAACTGTGCACGCACTGATCAGGTGGCTGATCAGGAACTGACCACCTGATCGCGCATGCAGTGCTCACGTGGCTGGTCGTTCACTGATCACGTGTTTATCATAGGGTGATCACGTGACTGAGAGGCGCTGATCACGTGACTGTGCCGTCAGTGATCACGTGGCTGAGCAGGCACTGATATCGTGACTGAGCATGCACTGATCATGTGCCGGGAGCCGGGGAGACATTCCACTCTGGACAAAGGTCATGAGGAAGGAGGCTCGGCATACGCAAATGCGGGATCGAGCCTCAGGAGTCCACCCGGATATTCTCGAGCATCTCCCCCCAAAAAAACCGGAGTCTGCCTACTGTATTGCTTTGTGCTCTCACCTCTGATTTCATTGGGGGCTGTCCCCCACCACCATCTCGCTCTCTCTGTCAAAGAGTTAACTTACAGCTCCAATTCATAAACTTCCTTGTCATTCTTCCCTTTAACTTCCAGCTGAGTCTCCATCTGGAGCGCGGAACCCACCACGCTTACTAATTATGCCTGGGCTGCTAAGACCCACTCGAGAAGGTGTCTAGTGTGAGGCACCTTTCGCTATTCGAGAGGGTGCCTGCGGCCTACGTAAGTGGTGCAAACTTCTTGTCTTGAAGTTTGATTGGTCTTCCGCGTAAACCAAGCTACTCAGTCTCTTTTCTCCACCGAATTTTCCTACTGAGCTCTCCTCATACTATTATTCTTGACATCTCTGATTAGCATATAAATACTCGCCTAGGCCATCTCTCCTTCGAATACCCTGGATCAGTTGGGGCTGGTCCCCGGCAGGTGGCGACCGAACAGGGACCTCAGGAGGCAATACTCAAAGAGCTGAGCAGACACGAACCACGCAATCAGCAGGCAATAAGCATGGAGCTCAGCAGTGACGAATCATGCTTCTCAACTGGCAATAATCAAGCACATGACCAGGCAGGAATCACGCAGCTCAGCTGGCAATTGTCAAGCAGATGAGCCGACAGGGATCACGCAGCTCAGCTGGCAATTGTCATGCAGATGAGCCGGCAGGAATCACTCAGCTCAGCAGGCCCTGATCACGTGATTCTGCAGGCACTGATCACGTGGCTGATCAAGTCCAGATCACGTGACTGCGCATGCACTGATGACGCGGCTGTTCGGGCACTGATCACGTGTTTATCAGGCAGTGATCAGTGACTGACAGGCGCTGATCAGGGGACTGTGCACGCACTGATCAGGTGGCTGATCAGGAACTGACCACCTGACCACGCATGCAGTGATCACGTGGCTGGTCGTTCACTGATCACGTGTTTATCATAGGGTGATCACGTGACTGAGAGGCGCTGATCACGTGACTGTGCCGTCAGTGATCACCTGGCTGAGCAGGCACTGATATCGTGACTGAGCATGCACTGATCATGTGCCGGGTGCCGGGGAGGCATTCCACTCTGGACAAAGGTCATGAGGAAGGAGGCTCGGCATACGCAAATGCGGGATCGAGCCTCCGGAGTCCACCCGGATATTCTCTAGCATCTCCCCCCCAAAAAAACCGGGGTCTGCCTACTGTATTGCTTTGTGCTCTCACCTCTGATTTCACTGGGGGCTGTCCCCCACCACCATCTCGCTCTCTCTGTCAAAGAGTTAACTTACAGCTCCAATTCATAAAGTTCCTTGTCATTCTTCCCTTTAACTTCCAGCTGAGTCTCCATCTGGAGCGCGGAACCCACCACGCTTACTAATTATGCCTGGGCTGCTAAGACCCACTCGAGAAGGTGTCTAGGGTGAGGCACCTTTCGGTATTTGAGAGGGCGCCTGCGGCCTACGTAAGTGGTGCAAACTTCTTGTCTTGAAGTTTGATTGGTCTTCCGCGTAAACCAAGCTACTCAGTCTCTTTTCTTCACCGAATTTTCCTACTGAGCTCTCCTCATACTATTATTCTTGACATCTCTGATTAGCATATAAATAGTCGCCTAGGCCATCTCTCCTTCGAATACCCTGGATCAGTTGGGGCTGGTCCCCGGCAGGTGGCGACCGAACAGGGACCTCAGGAGGCAATACTCAAAGAGCTGAGCAGACACGAACCACGCAATCAGCAGGCAATAAGCATGGAGCTCAGCAGTGACGAATCATGCTGCTCAACTGGCAATAATCAAGCACGTGACCAGGCAGGAATCACGCAGCTCAGCTGGCAATTGTCAAGCAGATGAGCCGACAGGAATCACGCAGCCTCAGCTGGCAATTGTCATGCAGAAGAGCCGGCAGGAATCACGCAGTTCAGCAGGCCCTGATCACGTGACTCTGCAGGCACTGATCACGTGGCTGATCAAGGCCAGATCACGTGACTGAGCATGCACTGATCACGTGGCTATCATGCACTGACGACGTGACTGCGCATGCACTGATGACGTGGCTGATCAGGCACTGATCACATGGCTCATCATGCACTGATCACGTGTTTATCAGGCAGTGATCAGTGACTGACAGGCGCTGATCATGGGACTGTGCTCGCACTGATCACGTGGCTATCATGCACTGTCACGTGACTGCGCATGCACTGATGACGTCGCTGTTCGGGCACTGATCACCTGTTTATCAGGCAGTGATCAGTGACTGACAGGCGCTGATCAGGGGACTGTGCACGCACTGATCAGGTGGCTGATCAGGAACTGACCACCTGACGGCGCATGCAGTGCTCACGTGGCTGGTCGTTCACTGATCACGTGATTATCATACAGTGATCACGTGACTGAGAGGCGCTGATCACGTGACTGTGCCGTCAGTGATCACGTGGCTGAGCAGGCACTGATATCGTGACTGAGCATGCACTGATCTTGTGCCGGGAGCCGGGGAGGCCTTCCACTCTGGACAAAGGTCATGAGGAAGGAGGCTCGGCATACGCAAATGCGGGATCGAGCCTCAGGAGTCCACCCGGATGTTCTCGAGCATCACCCACCCAAAAAAAACCGGAGTCTGCCTATTGTATTGCTTTGTGCTCTCACCTCTGATTTCACTGGGGGCTGTCCCCCACCACCATCTCGCTCTCTTTGTCAAAGAGTTAACTTAGAGCTCCAATTCATAAAGTTCCTTGTCATTCTTCCCTTTAACTTCCAGCTGAGTCTCCATCTGGAGCGCGGAACCCACCACGCTTACTAATTATGCCTGGGCTGCTAAGACCCACTCGAGAAGGTGTCTAGGGTGAGGCACCTTTCGATATTCGAGAGAGCGCCTGCGGCCTACGTAAGTGGTGCAAACTTCTTGTCTTGAAGTTTGATTGGTCTTCCGCGTAAACCAAGCTACTCAGTCTCTTTTCTCCACCGAATTTTCCTACTGAGCTCTCCTCATACTATTATTCTTGACATCTCTGATTAGCATATAAATAGTCGCCTAGGCCATCTCTCCTTCGAATACACTGGATCAGTTGGGGCTGGTACCCGGCAGGTGGCGACCGAACAGGGACCTCAGGAGGCAATACTCAAAGAGCTGAGCAGACACGAGCCACGCAACCAGCAGGCAATAAGCATGGAGCTCAGCAGTGACGAATCATGCTGCTCAACTGGCAATAATCAAGCACGTGACCAGGCAGGAATCACGCAGCTCAGCTGGCAATTGTCAAGCAGATGAGCCGACAGGAATCACGCAGCTCAGCTGGCAATTGTCATGCAGATGAGCCGGCAGGAATCACGCAGCTCAGCAGGCCCTGATCACGTGACTCTGCAGGCACTGATCACGTGGCTGATCAAGTCCAGATCACGTGACTGAGCATGCACTGATCACGTGGCTATCATGCACTGATGACGTGACTGCGCATGCACTGATGACGTGGCTGATCGGGCACTGATCACATGGCTCATCATGTACTGATCACGGGTTTATCAGGCAATGATCAGTGACTGACAGGCGCTGATCATGGGACTGTGCACGCACTGATCACGTGGCTATCATGCACTGATCACGTGACTGCGCATGCACTGATGACGTGGCTGTTCGGGCACTGATCACGTGTTTATCAGGCAGTGATCAGTGACTGACAGGCGCTGATCAGGGGACTGTGCACGCACTGATCAGGTGGCTGATCAGGAACTGACCACCTGACCGCGCATGCAGTGATCACGTGGCGGGTCGTTCACTGATCATGTGTATCACACGGTGATCACGTGACTGAGAGGCGCTGATCACGTGACTGTGCCGTCAGTGATCACGTGGCTGAGCAGGCACTGATATCGTGACTGAGCATGCACTGATCATGTGCCGGGAGCCGGGGAGGCATTCCACTCTGGACAAAGGTCATGAGGAAGGAGGCTCGGCATACGCAAATGCGGGATCGAGCCTCAGGAGTCCACACGGATGTTCTCGAGCATCTCCCCCCCCCAAAATAACCGGAGTCTGCCTACTGTATTGCTTTGTGCTCTCACCTCTGATTTCACTGGGGGCTGTCCCCCACCACCATCTCGCTCTCTCTGTCAAAGAGTTAACTTACAGCTCCAATTCATAAAGTTCCTTGTCATTCTTCCCTTTAACTTCCAGCTGAGTCTCCATCTGGAGCGCAGAACCCACCACGCTTACTAGTTATGCCTGGGCTGCTAAGACCCACTCGAGAAGGTGTCTAGGGTGAGGCACCTTTCGCTATTTGAGAGGGCACCTGCGGCCTACGTAAGTGGTGCAAACTTCTTGTCTTGAAGTTTGATTGGTCTTCCGCGTAAACCAAGCTACTCAGTCTCTTTTCTCCACCGAATTTTCCTACTGAGCTCTCCTCATACTATTATTCTTGACATCTCTGATTAGCATATAAATAGTCGCCTAGGCCATCTCTCCTTTGAATACCCTGGATCAGTTGGGGCTGGTTCCCGGCAGGTGGCGACCGAACAGGGACCTCAGGAGGCAATACTCAAAGAGCTGAGCAGACACGAACCACGCAACCAGCAGGCAATAAGCATGGAGCTCAGCAGTGACGAATCATGCTGCTCAAATGGCAATAATCAAGCACGTGACCAGGCAGGAATCACGCAGCTCAGCTGGCAATTGTCAAGCAGATGAGCCGACAGGAATCACGCAGCTCAGCTGGCAATTGTCATGCAGATGAGCCGGCAGGAATCACGCAGCTCAGCAGGCCCTGATCACGTGACTCTGCAGGCACTGATCACGTGGCTGATCAAGACCAGATCACGTGACTGAGCATGCACTGATCACGTGGCTAACATGCACTGATGACGTGACTGCGCATGCACTGATGACGTGGCTGTTCGGGCACTGATCACGTGTTTATCAGGCAGTGATCAGTGACTGACAGGCGCTGATCACGTGACTGTGCCGTCAGTGATCACGTGGCTGAGCAGGCACTGATATCGTGACTGAGCATGCACTGATCATGTGCCGGGAGCCCGGGAGGCATTCCACTCTGGACAAAGGTCATGAGGAAGGAGGCTCGGCATACGCAAATGCGGGATCGAGCCTCAGGAGTCCACCCGGATATTCTCGAGCATCTCCCACCCAAAAAAACCGGAGTCTGCCTACTGTATTGCTTTGTGCTCTCACCTCTGATTTCACTGGGGGCTGTCCTCCACCACCATCTCGCTCTCTCTGTCAAAGAGTTAACTTTGAGCTCCAATTCATAAAGTTCCTTGTCATTCTTCCCTTTAACTTCCAGCTGAGTCTCCATCTGGAGCGCGGAACCCACCACGCTTACTTATTATGCCTGGGCTGCTAAGACCCACTCGAGAAGGTGTCTAGGGTGAGGCACCTTTCGCTATTCGAGAGGGCGCCTGCGGCCTACGTAAGTGGTGCAAACTTCTTGTCTTGAAGTTTGATTGGTCTTCCACGTAAACCAAGCTACTCAGTCTCTTTTCTCCACCGAATTTTCCTACTGAGCTCTCCTCATACTATTATTCTTGACATCTCTGATTAGCATATAAATAGTCGCCTAGGCCATCTCTCCTTCGAATACCCTGGATCAGTTGGGGCTGGTCCCCGGCAGGTGGCGACCGAACAGGGACCTCAGGAGGCAATACTCAAAGAGCTGAGCAGACACGAACCACGCAATCAGCAGGCAATAAGCATGGAGCTCAGCAGTGACGAATCATGCTGCTCAACTGGCAATAATCAAGCACGTGACCAGGCAGGAATCACGCAGCTCAGCTGGCAATTGTCAAGCAGATGAGCCGACAGGAATCACGCAGCTCAGCTGGCAATTGTCATGCAGATGAGCCGGCAGGAATCACGCAGCTCAGCAGGCCCTGATCACGTGACTCTGCAGGCACTGATCTCGTGGCTGATCAAGTCCAGAACACGTGACTGAGCATGCACTGATCACGTGGCTATCATGCACTGATGACGTGACTGCGCATGCACTGATGACGTGGCTGATCGGGCACTGATCACATGGCTCATCATGCACTGATCACGTGTTTATCAGGCAATGATCAGTGACTGACAGGCGCTGATCATGGGACTGTGCACGCACTGATCACGTAGCTATCATGCACTGATCACGTGACTGCGCATGCACTGATGACGTGGCTGTTCGGGCACTGATCACGTGTTTATCAGGCAGTGATCAGTGACTGACAGGCGCTGATCAGGGGACTGTGCACGCACTGATCAGGTGGCTGATCAGGAACTGACCACCTGACCGCGCATGCAGTGATCACGTGGCTGGTCGTTCACTGATCACGTGTTTATCATAGGGTGATCACGTGACTGAGAGGCGCTGATCACGTGACTGTGCCGTCAGTGATCACGTGGCTGAGCAGGCACTGATATCGTGACTGAGCATGCACTGATCATGTGCCGGGATCCAGGGAGGCCTTCCACTCTGGACAAAGGTCATGAGGAAGGAGGCTCGGCATATGCAAATGCGGGATCGAGCCTCAGGAGTCCACCCGGATGTTCTCGAGCATCTCCCCCCCCCAAAAAAAACCGGAGTCTGCCTATTGTATTGCTTTGTGCTCTCACCTCTGATTTCACTGGGGGCTGTCCCCCACCACCATCTCGCTCTCTCTGTCAAAGAGTTAACTTACAGCTCCAATTCATAAAGTTCCTTGTCATTCTTCGCTTTAACACCCAGCTGAGTCTCCATCAGGAGCGCGGAACCCACCACACTTACTAATTATGCCTGGGCTGCTAAGACCCACTCGAGAAGGTGTCTAGGGTGAGGCACCTTTCGCTATTCGAGAGGGCGCCTGCGGCCTACGTAAGTGGTGCAAACTTCTTGTCTTGAAGTTTGATTGGTCTTCCGCGTAAACCAAGCTACTCAGTCTCTATTCTCCACCGAATTTTCCTACTGAGCTCTCCTCATACTATTATTCTTGACATCTCTGATTAGCATATAAATAGTTGCCTAGGCCATCTCTCCTTCGAATACCCTGGATCAGTTGGGGCTGGGCCCCGGCAGGTGGCAACCGAACAGGGACCTCAGGAGGCGATACTCAAAGAGTTGAGCAGACACGAACCACGCAAATCAGCAGGCAATAAGCATGGAGCTCAGCAGTGACGAATCATGCTGCTCAACTGGCAATAATCAAGCACGTGACTAGGCAGGAATCACGCAGCTCAGCTGGCAATTGTCAAGCAGATGAGCCGACAGGAATCACGCAGCTCAGCAGGCCCTGATCATGTGACTCTGCAGGCACTGATCTCGTGGCTGATCAAGTACAGATCACGTGACTGAGCATGCACTGATCACGTGGCTATCACGCACTGATGATGTGACTGCGCATGCACTGATGACGTGGCTGATCAGGCACTGATCACATTGCTCATCATGCACTGATCACGTGTTTATCAGGCAATGATCAGTGACTGACAGGCGCTGATCATGGGACTGTGCACGCACTGATCACGTGGCTATCATGCACTGGTCACGTGACTGCGCTTGCACTGATGACGTGGCTGTTCGGGCACTGATCACGTGTTTATCAGGCAGTGATCAGTGACTGACAGGCGCTGATCAGGGGACTGTGCACGCACTGATCAGGTTGCTGATCAGGAACTGACCACCTGACTGCGCATGCAGTGATCACGTGGCTGGTCGTTCACTGATCATGTGTTTATCATACGGTGATCACGTGACTGAGAGGCGCTGATCACGTGACTGTGCCGTCAGTGATCACGTGGCTGAGCAGGCACTGAGACCGTGACTGAGCATGCACTGATCATGTGCGGGGAGCCGGGGAGGCATTCCACTCTGGACAAAGGTCATGAGGAAGGAGGCTCGGCATACGCATATGGGGGATCGAGCCTCAGGAGACCACCCGGATATTCTCGAGCATCTCCCCCCCAAAAAAACCAGAGTCTGCCTACTGTATTGCTTTGTGCTCTCACCTCTGATTTCACTGGGGGCTGTCCCCCACCACCAACTCGCTCTCTCTGTCAAAGAGTTAACTTAGAGCTCCAATTCATAACGTTCCTTGTCATTCTTCCCTTTAACTTCCAGCTGAGTCTCCATCTGGAGTGCGGAACCCACCACGCTTACTAATTATGCCTGGGCTGCTAAGACCCACTCGAGAAGGTGTCTAGGGTGAGGCACCTTTCGCTATTCGAGAGGGCGCCTGCGGCCTACGTAAGTGGTGCAAACTTCTTGTCTTGAAGTTTGATTGGTCTTCCGCGTAAACCAAGCTACTCAGTCTCTTTTCTCCACCGAATTTTCCTACTGAGCTCTCCTCATACTATTATTCTTGACATCTCTGATTAGCATATAAATAGTCGCCTAGGCCATCTCTCCTTCGAATACCCTGGATCAGTTGGGGCTGGTCCCCGGCAGGTGGCGACCGAACAGGGACCTCAGGAGGCAATACTCAAAGAGCTGAGCAGACACGAACCACGCAATCAGCAGGCAATAAGCATGGAGCTCAGCACTGACGAATCATGCTGCTCAACTGGCAATAATCAAGCACGTGACCAGGCAGGAATCACGCAGCTCAGCTGGCAATTGTCAAGCAGATGAGCCGACAGGAATCACGCAGCTCAGATGGCAATTGTCATGCAGATGAGCCGGCAGGAATCACGCAGCTCAGCAGGCCCTGATCACCTGACTCTGCAGGCACTGATCACGTGGCTGATCAAGTCCAGATCACGTGACTGAGCATGCACTGATCACGTGGCTATCATGCACTGATGACGTGACTGCGCATGCACTGATGACGTGGCTGATCGGGCACTGATCACATGGCTCATCATGCACTGATCACGTGTTTATCAGGCAATGATCAGTGACTGACAGGCGCTGATCATGGGACTGTGCACGCACTGATCACGTGGCTATCATGCACTGATCACGTGACTGCGCATGCACTGATGACGTGGCTGTTCGGGCACTGATCACCTGTTTATCAGGCAGTCATCAGGGACTGACAGGCGCTGATCAGGGGACTGTGCACGCACTGATCAGGTGGCTGATCAGGAACTGACCACCTGACTGCGCATGCAGTGATCACGTGGCTGGTCGTTCACTGATCACGTGTTTATCCTACGGTGATCACGTGACTGAGAGGCGCTGATCACGTGACTCTGCCGTCAGTGATCACGTGGCTGAGCAGGCACTGATATCGTGACTGAGCATGCACTGATCATGTGCCGGGAGCCGGGGAGGCATTCCACTCTGGACAAAGGTCATGAGGAAGGAGGCTCGGCATACGCAAATGCGGGATCGAGCCTCAGGAGTCCACCCGGATATTCTCGAGCATCTCCCCCTCCAAAAAACCAGAGCCTGCCTACTGTACTGCTTTGTGCTCTCACCTCTGATTTCACTGGGGGCTGTCCCCCACCACCATCTCGCTCTCTCTGTCAAAGAGTTAACTTACAGCTCCAATTCATAAAGTTCCTTGTCATTCTTCCCTTTAACTTCCAGCTGAGTCTCCATCTGGAGCGCGGAACCCACCACGCTTACTAATTATGCCTGGGCTGCTAAGACCCACTCGAGAAGGTGTCTATGGTGAGGCACCTTTCGCTATTCGAGAGGGCGCCTGCGGCCTACGTAAGTGGTGCAAACTTCTTGTCTTGAAGTTTGATTGGTCTTCTGCGTAAACCAAGCTACTCAGTCTCTTTTCTCCACCGAATTTTCCTACTGAGCTCTCCTCAAACTATTATTCTTGACATCTCTGATTACCATATAAATAGTCGCCTAGGCCATCTCTCCTTCGAATACCCTGGATCAGTTGGGGCTGGGCCCCGGCAGGTGGCGACCGAACAGGGAACTCAGGAGGCGATACTCAAAGAGTTGAGCAGACACGAACCACGCAATCAGCAGGCAATAAGCATGGAGCTCAGCAGTGACGAATCATGCTGCTCAACTGGCAATAATCAAGCACGTGACGAGGCAGGAATCACGCAGCTCAGCTGGCAATTGTCAAGCAGATGAGCCGACAGGAATCACGCAGCTCAGCAGGCCCTGATCATGTGACTCTGCAGGCACTGATCTCGTGGCTGATCAAGTACAGATCACGTGACTGAGCATGCACTGATCACGTGGCTATCATGCACTGATGTCGTGACTGCGCATGCACTGATGATGTGGCTGATCAGGCACTGATCACATTGCTCATCATGCACTGATTACGTGTTTATCAGGCAGTGATCAGTGACTGACAGGCGCTGAACAGGGGACTGTGCACGCACTGATCAGGTGGCTGATCAGGAACTGACCACGTGAGTGCGCATGCAGTGATCACGTGGCTGGATCGTTCACTGATCACGTGTATATCATACGGTGATCACGTGACTGAGAGGCGCTGATCACGTGACTGTGCCGTCAGTGATCACGTGGCTGAGCAGGCACTGATACCGTGACTGAGCATGCACTGATCATGTGCCGGGAGCCGGGGAGGCATTCCACTCTGGACAAAGGTCATGAGGAAGGAGGCTCGGCATACGCAAATGCGGGATCGAGCCTCAGGAGTCCACCCGGATATTCTCGAGCATCTCCCCCCCAAAAAAACCAGAGTCTGCCTACTGTATTGCTTTGTGCTCTCACCTCTGATTTCACTGGGGTCTGTCCCCCACCACCATCTCGCTCTCTCTGTCAAAGAGTTAACTTACAGCTCCAATTCATAAAGTTCCTTGTCATTCTTCCCTTTTACTTCCAGCTGAGTCTCCATCTGGAGCGCGGAACCCACCACGCTTACTAATTATGCCTGGGCTGCTAAGACCCACTCGAGAAGGTGTCTAGGGTGAGGCACCTTTCGCTATTCGAGAGGGCGCCTGCGGCCTACGTAAGTGGTGCAAACTTCTTGTCTTGAAGTTTGATTGGTCTTCTGGGTAAACCAAGCTACTCAGTCTCTTTTCTCCACCGAATTTTCCTACTGAGCTCTCCTCATACTCTTATTCTTGACATCTCTGATTAGCATATAAATAGTCGCCTAGGCCATCTCTCCTTCGAATACCCTGGATCAGTTGGGGCTGGTCCCCGGCAGGTGGCGACCGAACAGGGACCTCAGGAGGCGATACTCAAAGAGCTGAGCAGACACGAACCACGCAATCAGCAGGCAATAAGCATGGAGCTCAGCAGTGACGAATCATGCTGCTCAACTGGCAATAATCAAGCACGTGACCAGGCAGGAATCACGCAGCTCAGCTGGCAATTGTTAAGCAGATGAGCCGACAGGAATCACGCAGCTCAGATGGCAATTGTCATGCAGATGAGCCGGCAGGAATCACGCAGCTCAGCAGGCCCTGATCACCTGAATCTGCAGGCACTGATCACGTGGCTGATCAAGTCCAGATCACGTGACTGAGCATGCACTGATCACGTGGCTATCATGCACTGATGACGTGACTGCGCATGCACTGATGACGTGGCTGATCAGGCACTGATCACGTGGCTCTCATGCACTGATCACTTGGCTGGTCATACACTGATCACGCAGCTACCAGGTACTGGTCACGTGACTGATCATGCACTGATGACGTAATTGATCATGCACTGAAAATGTGGCTGATCATGCACTGATCACGTGACTGATCATGCACTGATCACGTGGCTGATCATGCACTGATCCCATGGCTATTATTCACTTATCACATGGCTGGTCATACACTGATCATATAGCTACCATGTACCGGTCACGTGAATGATCTTACACCCATCAGGTGACTGATCATGCACTGATCACGTGGCTATCATGCACTGACCACGAGATTGAAAATGCACTGATCACGTCTAATCATGCACTGATCACATGACTGCCCATGCACTGATCATGTGGATGATCATACACTAATCATGTGACAGATCATGCACTGATCACTTGGCTGATCATGCACTGATACCGTGACTGAGCATGGACTGATCACATGACTATCATGTAGTGATCACGTGACTTAATGGTGCTGATCATGTGACTGATCATGCGCTGATCATGTTTGCTATCATAAACTGATGATGTGCCTCTGGAGGCAATACACAAAGAGCTGAGTAGGCACGAATCAAACAGTCAGCAGGCAATAATCATGGAACTCAGCTGTGAGGAATCATGCTGCTCAGCTGGCAATAATCAAGCAGCTGAGCAGGCAGGAATTACGAAGCACAGCTGGCAATTGTCAAGCAGATGACAGGCAGGAACCTGCAGCTCAGCTGGCAATTGTCAAGCAGATGAGCAGACAGTAATCACGCAGCTCAGCAGGCCCAGATCACGTGACTGAGCATGCACTGTTCACGTTGCTGAACACACACCTATCACGTGACTGATCATACACTGCTCAGGTAACTGATCATGCACTGATCACGTGGCTATCATGCACTGATCACCTGGCTGAACATGCACTGTTCACGTGGCTGATCACACACCTGTCACGTGACATATCATGGACTCATCACGTGGCACTCATGCAAGGATCACGTGGCTGATCATACTCTGCTCACGTAACTGATCATGCACACATCACGTGGCTATCATGCACTGCTCACGTGGCTGATCATGCAATGATCACACAGCTACCATGTACCGGTCACATGACTGATCATGCACTGATCACATAATTGATCATGCACTGATCACCTGGCTTATCATGCATTGATTATGTGACTGATCATGTGCTGATCATGTTTGGTGTCACACACTGATCATGTGCCTCTGGAGGCAATGAACATAGAGCTGAGTAGGCAGGAATCAGTCAGCAGCCTATAATCATGGAACTCAGCTCTGAGAAATCATGCTGCTCAGCTGGCAATAATCAAGTAGATGAGCAGGCAGGAATTACGCAGCACAGGTGGCAATTGTCAAGGAGATGACAGGCAGGAATCGTGCAGCTCAGCTGGAAATTGTCAAGCAGATGAGCAGACAGTAATCACGTAGCTCAGCAGGCCCTGATAACGTGACTGAGCATGCACTGTTCACGTGGCTGAACACACACCTATCACGTGACTGATCATGCACTGATCATGTGACTGATCATGCACTGATCACGTGGCTATCACGCTCTGCTCACTTGGCTGGACATACACTGATCACGTGCCTGGTCATGCACTGATCACGTGGCTGATCATGCACTGATCACGTGACTGATCATGCACTGATCACGTGGCTATCATGCTCTGCTCACGTGGCTGATCATGCAAGGATCACGTAGCAACCATGTACGGGTCACGTGACTGATCATGCACTGATCACGTAATTGATCCTGCACTGATCACGTGGCTCATCATTCACTGATCACGTGGCTGATCACACATTTATCACGTGACTGATCATGCACTGATCACGTGGCTCTCATGCACTGATAATGTGGCTATCATGCACTGATCACGTAGCTATCATGCACTGATCACGTGGCTGATCACGCAATGATCACGTAGCTACCATGTACTGGTCATGTGACTGATCATGCACTGATCACGTAGTTGATCCTGCACTGATCATATGGCTCATCACGCACTGATCCGGTGGCTGATCACGCACGTATCATGTGACTAACCATGTACAGATCAGGTAAATAATCATGAAGTGATCACGTGGCTATACTGCACTGATCACGTGAATAACATGCACTGATCACGTGGCTGATCACACACATATCACGTGACTGATCATGCACTGATCACGTGACTGATCATGCACTGATCACGTGGCTATCATGCACTGCTCACGTGGCTGATCATGCAATGATCACGCAGCTACCATGTACTGGTCACACGACTGATCATGCACTGATCACATAATTGATCATGCACTGATCACCTGGCTTATCATGCATTGATCATGTGACTGATCATGTGCTGATCATGTTTGGTGTCACACACTGATCATGTGCCTCTGGAGGCAATGAACATAGATTTGAGTAGGCAGGAATCAGTCAGCAGGCTTTAATCATGGAACTCAGCTCTGAGAAATCATGCTGCTGAGCTGGCAATAATCAAGTAGATGAGCAGGCAGGAATTACACAGCACAGGTGGCAATTGTCAAGGAGATGACAGGCAGGAATCGTGCAGCTCAGCTGGAAATTGTCAAGCAGATGAGTAGACAGTAATCACGCAGCGCAGCAGGCCCTGATCACCTGACTGAGCATGCACTGTTCACGTGGCTGATCACACACTTATCACGTGACTGATCATGCACTGATCATGTGACTGATCATGCACTGATCACGTAGCTATCTTGCACTGATCACTTGGCTGATCATACACTCATCACGGGACTGATCGTGCACTGATCACGGCGCTATCAAGCATTGACTACATGACTCCACATGCACTGATCATGTGGATGATCATGCACTGATCACGTGACTGACCATGCACTGATCACGTGACTGATCATGCACTGATCACATGGCTGATCATGCACTGATCACGTGGCTATCATGCACTGCTCACGTGGCTGATCTGGCAATGATCACGTAGCTACCATATACTGGTCACATGACTGATCATGCACTGATCACGTAATTGATCATGCACTGATCATGTGGCTTATCATGGACTGATCACGTGGCTGATCATACACTGATCAGGTGGCTATCATGCACTGATACCGTGACTGAGCATGGACTGATCACATGACTATCATGTAGTGATCACGTGACTTAATGGCGCTGGTCATATGACTGATCATGCGCTGATCATGTTTGCTATCATACACTGATCATGTGCCTCTGGAGGCAATAAACAAAGAGCTGAGTAGGCACGAATCAAACAGTCAGCAGGCAATAATCATGGAACTCAGATGTGAGGAATCATGCTGCTCAGCTGGCAAAAATCAAGCAGCTGAGCAGGCAGGAATTACGCAGCACAGCTGGCAATTGTCAAGCAGATGACAGGCAGGAATCCTGCAGCTCAGCTGGCAATTGTCAAGCAGATGAGCAGACAGTAATCACGCAGCTCAGCAGGCCCAGATCACGTGACTGAACATGCACTGTTCCCGTGGCTGATCATACACTGATCACGTGATGATCATGCACTGATCACTTGGATACCATGCACTGATCACGTGGCTGATCATACACTGTTCACGTGTCTGACCATGCACTGCTCACGTGGCTGATCATACACTGCTCACGTAACTGATCATGCACTGATCACGTGGCTATCATGCACTGATCACGTGGCTGAACATGCACTGTTCACGTGGCTGATCACACACCTGTCACGTGACATATTATGCACTGATCACTTGGCACTCATGCACTGATCACGTGGCTGATCATACTCTGCTCACGAAACTCATCATGCACACATCACGTTTCTATCATGCACTGCTCACGTGGCTTCTCATTGAATGAACACGTAGCTACCCTATACTGGTCACGTGACTGATCATGCACAAATCACGTAAATGATCACGTACTGTTCACGTGACTGATCATGTACTGATCACGTGACTGATCATGAACTGATCACGTGGCTGATCATGCACTGATCACGGAATTGATCATCCACTTATCATTTGGATGATCATGCACTGATCACGTGGCTGATCATGCACTGATCACGTGACTGCCCATGCACTGATCACCCGGATGATCATACACTGATCATGCGACAGATCATGCACTGATCACGTGGCTATCATGCACTGCTCACGCGGCTATTCATGCAATGATCACGTAGCTACCATGTACTGGTCACGTGAATGATCATGCACTGATCACGTAATTGATCATGCACTGATCAGGTGACTTATCATGCACTGTTAACGTTAGTGATCACGCATTGATCACGTGACTGATCATGCACTGATCTCGTGGCTATCATGCACGGCCGATGTGGCTGATCATGCAATGATCACCTAGCTACCATATACTGGTAACGTAACTGATCATGCACTGATCACATAATTGATCATGCACTGATCATGTGGCTGATCATGCACTGATCACGTGGCTGATCATCCACTGGTCACGTGACTGATCATGCACTGATCACGTGACTGATCATGCACTGATCACGTGGCTATCAAGCACTGTTCACGTGGCTGATCATACACTGATCACCTGCCTGGTCATGCACAGATCACGTGACAAATCATGAACTGATCACATAGCTATCATGAACTGATCACCTGGCTGATCATGCACTGATCACGTGGCTGATCATGCACTGATACCGTGACTGAGCATGGACTGATCACATGACTATCATGTAGTGATCACGTGACTTAATGGCGCTGATCATGTGACTGATCATGCGCTGATCATGTTTGCTATCATACAGTGATCATGTGCCTCTGGAGGCAATAAACAAAGAGCTGAGTAGGCACGAATCAAACAGTCAGCAGGCAATAATCATGGAACTCAGGTGTGAGGAATCATGCTGCTCAGCTGGCAATAATCAAGCAGCTGAACAGGCAGGAATTATGCAGCACAGCTGGCAATTGTCAAGCAGATGACAGGCAGGAATCATGCAGCTCAGCTGGCAATTGTCAAGCAGATGAGAAGAGAGTAATCAGGCAGCTCAGCAGGCCCTGATCACGTGACTGACCATGCACTGTTCACGTGGCTGATCATACACTGATCACGTGATTGATCATGCACTGATCACTTGCATATCATGCACTGATCACGTGGCTGATCATACACTGTTCACGTGTCTGACCATGAACTGCTCACGTGGCTGATCATACACTGTTCACGTAACTGATCATGCACTGATCACGTGGCTGAACATGCACTGTTCACGTGGCTGATCACACACCTGTCACGTGACATATCATGCACTGATCACGTGGCACTCATGCACTGATCACGTGGCTGATCATACTCTGCTCACGAAACTCATCATGCACACATCACGTTTCTATCATGCACTGCTCACATGGCTGTTAATGGAATGATCACGTAGCTACCCTATACTGGTCACGTGACTGATCATGCACAGATCACGTAAATGATCACGCACTGTTCACGTGACTGATCATGTACTGATCACGTGACTGATCATGAACTGATCACGTGGCTGATCATGCACTGATCACGTAATTGATCATGCACTGATCATTTGGCTGATCATGCACTGATCACGTGGCTGATCATACACTGATCACGTGACTGATCATGCACTGATCACGTGACTGATCATGCACTGATCACGTGGCTGATCATGCACTGATCACGTGGCTGATCATGCACTGATCACGTGACTGATCATGCACTGATCACGTGACTGATCATGCACTGATCACGTGACTGATCATGCACTGATCACGTAATTGATCATGCACTGATCACGTGGCTGATCATGCACTGATCACGGACTGATCATGCACTGATCACGTGATGATCATGCACTGATCACGTGGCTATCATGCACTGATCACGTGGCTGATCATACACTGATCACGTGACTGATCATGCACTGATCACTGGCTATCATGCACTCATCACCTGGCTGATCATGCACTGATCACGTGGCTGATCATACACTGATCACGTGACTGATCATGCACTGATCACGTCTATATCATGCACTGATCACATGACTGCCCATGCACTGATCACGCGGATGATCATACACTGATCATGACTGATCATGCACTGATCACGTGGCTATCATGCAC